>NC_133371.1:33895123-34074446 GCF_049309525.1 Garra rufa
TGACATGGATCAGGTTTTGTTAATGTATAGTGTAAGGCCAGTCGAATGGATTTGGGAAATGGACCGGCCGGGATTTTATATTTTCGGAGCTGGAAAGAAAGACGTATTTGCAATCACATCGATATCGCCCGCATAATCATACAGTATGATCAAATATTGGGGGGGACAAATTGTCCTTCTTTGAATATTGGGGGGGACGTGTCCCCCTGTCCCCCCATAGAATTACGCCTATGCGGTACAGCATCTTTAGATCACAATGATGATCAAAGTCAATATAAAAACAAAAGCCAATTTGAGAACAGTCTTTATTTTTTTTCACATGACAAAAAAATTACTCATACAATAGTTTCTAAAAGCAAAAATAATGAACATTTATGTATAGAGATATAAATATAAAGAGCACAATTGTTTAGTGCTGTCAGTTATTCACGATTAATGACATCCAAAATAAAAGATTTTGTTAACATGTGTACTGTGTGTATTTATTATGTATATATGAATACACACACATGAATGCAAACATTATAGAAAATGTTGTTTATATATTAAGTATATATATATATAATATATATATATATATATATATATATATATATATATATATATATATATATATATATATATATCAGTTATATTTAATATTTATATATACAGGCCTACATAATAAATATACACAGAATACACACATATAAACAAAACCTTTTTTTGTATGCGATAAATTGACAGCACTACTATTGTTGATTATAGAACAATATTCTATTTTACCTATTATTTCAAAGGTAATATCATTAAATTAATAAAACCAAGGATCGCCTACTAATTCAGTTCAGTGTATTACAATATAAAAAAAGTGTACAAGCTTATCCAAAAATTATATTTAGGCTGCAATATGACCAATTTACTCAAAATGAACAGGTAATTGATTGCCACAACGAATACAATAAAAGTAAAATTCATACTTGAAATATAAAATGTCATTTTGGTTTCTTTGTTATTCTTTCACACTAATTTACAGTTTAGGTAGCCTATAATTATTTCTGAACTATTTGAAGACAAATATATGGATTTTTAAAGACCATAAAAAACATTTTTAAACAAATCAAACAGATATTAATATTTTTGTCTGCTTTTTCGCAATATTAAAACTGTTTCTTATGTACATTCACTGCCTCAAAATAACAGACAGCTCTAGTCTAAAAATATATATATAATATATGTTGCAAGAACTGAATGCGATATGGTTGAATTACATTGCTGCAATCGAAAAGATGCCTGACCGGCACTCGTTCAGTCCAGTACCGCATACCGCCATCGCATCCGTGACCGCATTTTTCTCGGCTTGCATAACATATCGCGTGACTTACTAGGTTAGTAACGTGAGGGAACGGGCAGCAGAGAAGGCGGTGTTGATTATGGTAGGAGGAGATTGCGCGTCGTCGTCTTCCGCGTTTCCCCGGATTTCAACCACTGTCCTGATTCCATCGTGTCCTCTCCTTGCACGTTTTAACGCTCAGCCCACCCTCCCAATTGAGTTAGTTGTAAAGAAAAAAAAAATAAATCAATTATACAGGCCTCGCCGTCACCCCCCCTCCGCCCTCACCTCTCCTCTTTCTCTCCCCCCTTTGCAAATAACTACCTCCGCCTTCGTTCTCCACATGCAGCATCGGCGTCCTGGGCCCCGGCGTACCGGCTCCAGCCATGTCGGCGAGGAATACAGCGGCTGGCGGCGGTGACGGAGCGACGGGGGAAAAGACAGGTAACTCGCCGCTTGAAACCGTACAAGTTTGTCCACCCAATACGGGTTCGCTTGAAGCGGAGAGAGTTGGTGGAGATTGCGCTAAGTGCCGGGCGGAGGAGAGGGGAGCTCTCGGTGTTCCCCGCTGATTGGTTTGCACACTCGCGTTCGCAGCGAAACTAGGTCAGTAGTTCAGTAGAGCGAGCTCTAGCAAACCCGAGCACAGGCGCGTCGGAACTGCTCACGGTGCCACATTTGGGGCTTTAACACGGCATTTAACCAAATTTTCGGGCTTTAATGTGACTGACAATCACGTTTTTAACGTGTAGTATGTTGTGGTGTAGTTATTTTGCGAGGCCTTTGGCAGATTGGCTGCCGTCACATTCAGTCAGCTGTGGCTATGCTAGTTCTTTAAATGTCTTAATATGTGTATTCGCATGCTACCATCGACTTTTTCCTTTTCTATGCTTTGTGAAACTTTGTTTCCTTCATATAGCATACTGTTTTTTAAAATAAGTTTGATTTTTCAAAACGTCCAACCGATAACCAAAATAAAATGCGTTAAATCGATTGTTTGTTGTTTTTATATTTGCGAATGACGGTAGAAATTATTAAGAATATAACGTTAACTGTTCCGTTTGTGATTCATTCTTTAACAAACTTAGCCAATCTTTAATTAATATTGAGAGAATATGTACAGAAACCAAAAAAATATTTATTGCCCTCAGTAATCTGAAAGAAAACAAAAAATTTATTACAGTTGTAGAAGTGGCTGTTGACCATAGCTGTATACTATAGCCTAAAATAAAACGATAAACAAAACAAAAAATGCTATTTTTTTAAGTTATTTCTTTTATTTATTGGTTACCACAACTACTAATGTGTAATCTTTAACACATTGCCATATGTGACCCTGGACAACAATACTTTTTTGTTAAATTGAGATTTTTACATAGTCTGAAAGCCGAAATAATAAATACGTAAGCATACATTGATATATGGTTTATTAGGATAGGTTATATTTTGCTGAGATACAGCTATTTGAAAATCTGGAATCTGAGGGTGCAAAAAAAAAGAAAAGAAAAACTAAATATTGATAAAATTACCTTTAAGGTTGTCTAAATGAATTCTTAGCAATGCATTATTACTAATCAAAAGTTTTGATATATTTAAGGTAGGAAATTTACTAAATATCTTCATGGAACATGCTTTTTATTAGATTTTTTGCATAAAAATGAATCATTTTGACCCATACAATATATTTTTGGCTATTGCCACAAATATACCCATACTACTTAAGACTACTTAAGGTTTTGTGGTCCAGAGCCACATATGACTAACTAATTAGAAAACATTTTAAGTATTTTAAGAGCTGACTAAACAACTTGTGATTTAAGTAAGCAGTCAAATTAATTCATTAATAATCTGACTAATTGGATAGTAAGTGCTCTGATTCTCCATCGGCTCATATGAGTCATTCGTTCGTAAATAGGATGTTTTTGGTTCTCAAACACAGTAGCTTAAATATTAAAGTGTGAATAAAACTATAATACTGACTTTTGATAAATCGTCTTTTACTATATATGATTTCATGTGCCCCAAAGAAACTTAAAGTTTTCTGAATGTGTTCGTTTTACTGTACCAAAGTCACTTTTTTCAATATTTATGAATGTATTTGTGAGTTTTGGAAATTACAAGCACTGTCTGGTGCAGATGCCTTTCTCTAAGTGAATTCAGTCTCGTTTTTAATGAGTGAAACTGCCTCCCGTGACGTAAATGTGAATCATTAGCATTGTGAGGTCATAGTGCTGCCTGATCTAGTCTGATTTCTGGTAACGTGACCTTGTAACGTGATGGTTGTGTAATATGTAGGTCAAACTCGGCACACTTGTAGGCCAGAGCTGTGTGATGCCTCCTCTTCCTCAGGCGTTGCTTTCTCTCTCTCCTCAGCCTAACTCAATCAGTCAACCTTTGCATAACTAGGCTATAAACAATCTAAAACAAAGCTGCTCAGTGTAATAGGGGCAGTTGTGCTTTTAATTCTCACTAAAGTGTGTAACCTAAATCTGCTGTCAGTTTGGTTCCTCTCGTGACAGACTCTCCCCCTCCCCTTCCCTATCGCTGCAAAACGTGACTGGAATTTAGGGTCTCATCTGGAAAGTATGTCTCTTAGGTAACTGGCCTTTCGAGTTACAGATTCCAGTCATTTCGCCGATAGGTGTTTATTCAGGTCAATTATTTATTCTCTGGTAAATTCTGGCAAAGCTGATAAACAAAATGCACTTACCCTGGGGAAATTGTCTGTGGGATTTATGTGTAGGGGGAAAAAGACAGCATTGTATATTAATACCTTCTTTATTTATTAATGATTTAATGTGAGTCTAAACTCAGTGATATTAATATGTTTATAATGGAGATAGTAAAGATGAATAGTGTGATGCAAAAATGTGGATAGAGTGAGCTGGTTTTATTAATCAGAGTCCTACATTTACGGTTTGAAAGCCTTGTTAATATTTTATTTAAACATTCTTTGCATACATTTTAAAAGTCTTTCAAAGTCTGTATCTGTGCCATCCTCTAATAATGACTTTTTTCAAAATCATTCCTTATGGGTTATATTATAATATTACAATTTACATGTTATATTTTATTAATTATATATTACATTATATTATAAAATGTTAGATTTTATAGTTTTTTTTTGTTACATATTGCGTCCTTGATCGTTCAAAAATCGTTCTAATATTCTGATTTGCTGCTCAAAAACATTTATTATTATTATGATGTTGAAAACAGCTGAGTAGATTGTTTTTAGGTTTCTTTGATGAATAGAAAGTTCAGAAGAACAGCATTTATCTGAAATAGAAATCTTTTGTTACATTAGAAATGTCTTTATTATCACTTTTTAAAACATCCTTGCTAAATAAAAGTATTCATTTCTATCATTTCTTTCTCAAAATAAAAAAATTATACTGACTCGGACTCCAAGCTTTTGAATGGTATAGTGTATAATGTTACAAAAGCTTTTTATTTCAGATAAATGCTGATCTTTGGATCTTTCTATTCATCAAAGAATGAAAAATGTACTTGACTGTTTTAAATTTGATAGTAAATTTTTTTTTTTTTTTTTTTTTTTAGCAAAGCAGCATATTAGAATGATTTCTGAAGGATCATGTGACATTGAAGACTGGAGTAATGATGCTGAAAATGTAGCTTTGATCACAGGAATAAATTACATTTTAAAATAGGTTCAAATAGAAGGTAGTTATTTTAAAGAGTAAAAAATAACAATATTACTGATTTTGCTGTATCTTGGATCAAATAAATGCAGGCTTGGTGAGCAGAAGTGACTTTTTAAAATATTTTTAAAATCTTACTGTTCAAAAACATTTGCTAGCGTATATTGAATCTATAGAGTGTAACTGCATTAAACTCATTCAAATGTTAGTCGAGCCATTACTTTCAAAAGTATTTAATCTTTTAAATGAGATTTTAATACATACTTAGATTCTTTGACCTGAATACGCTAAATGATTTAGTAGTAGTTCACAGTCTTTATGAACTCACGTTTGTGAGAACTGTAAAGGCAAACGAGAAGATTTGATCAAAAGTAGGTCAGCAGAACTGTGGTGTATTGTGATGCTGATGCACTATGTTTTAACACCACATTGATTGACCACTACCTGTCTATGGTTGTAGCATGTATAAGATGAAAAGTGTTGCATGATGGGTTGCTACATCTGATCCTGAGCTACAAGGGCAAGTTTTTGAAAGCTTTTTTAATTTATTATTTTTAAATGTGCAAGCAGACACATAAGTACGATTTAAGATTGCAGTCTAGTCGATCATGTTATTACGTGGCACGCACATTAGTGTTGCATATGTGCTTTGTCATGGTCTTTGGAGAGGCTCCTGTGATTTGAATGGTGAGGCTATTTTGAGATTGCGTTTTTATTAAACTGAATTGTTCAAGATCTCATTCTCAAGGACCACTTTACAGACCTCTTCAAGTCTTGGAAATAACAGGCAGGAATAATTGTTTTGCTATCAGTCTTAAAATGTTCTGATTGTCACATCACAACTCTGTGTGTCAGTTTTACATCTTGGCTTGACTTCCTCCCCGGTTACAGAGACAGTTTCCTGTTGCCTCCACGTCTAGACATTAGATTTTTTTTTTTTTTTTGGATCATGCTATTTAAATGTCTTTAAGTCTTTAAGCCTGATTTTGTTTGATCCAAAGTACAGTAAAAAGTCAAATTTTGCAATATTTTTACTATTTAAAATAACTGTTTTCTATTTACATATATTTTAAAATGTAATTTATTCCTGTGATTTTAAAGCTTTTTTTTAGCATTGCATGATCCTTCAGAAATCATGATTTGCTTCTCAAAAAAAAAAACATTATTATTAGTATTTTGTTAAAAAAAAAAGCTGAGTAGAATTTTTTCAGGTTTCTTTGATAAATATAAAGTTCGGAAGAACAGCATTTATCTGAAATAGAACTCTTTTGTAACATTATAAATGTCTTTATCATCACTTTTGATAAATTTAAAGCATTGTTGCTAAATAAAAGTAATAATTTTATAATTTCTTTACCAATTATACAAAAAATTATACTGACTCCAAGCTTTTGAATGGTATAGTGTATAATGTTACAAAAGCTTTTTATTTCAGATAAATGCTGATCTTTGGATCTTTCTATTCATCAAAGAATCCTGAAAAAATGTACTCAACTGTTTTAAATATTGGTAGTAATAATAAAAATCATGAACAGCAAATCAGAGTATTAGAATGATTTCTGTAGGATCATGTGACACTGAACACTGGAGTAATGATGCTAAAGATTCAGTAATAAAACCACAGGAATAAATTACATTTTAAAATGTATATAAATAAAAAACAGTTATTTAAAATAGTAAAAATATTTCACTGTTTTTACTGTACTGTGGATTAAATAAAATCAGGCTTAGTGAACGGAAGAGACGTATTTAAAAAAAAACCCATTAAAATCGTACTGTTAAAAAAAAAATTGACTGGTTTTGTATTTATTCATTTTTTTTTTTAATGGAGGGCCAGATGCCTGGTAAGCTTTGAGATTTGCATGAAGCAGTGCCAGCATCAAACTAAAAGAATTTATCACTTGCTTATCCAGTTTATTACAAACCTACATCAAAATGATTTTGAAAATCTAATGCTTATGTGTCTTTCATTTATGGCTAGTTGTGTTAGAATAAAATATAATCAATCTTTCTTTACTGAAACGTACAATATTAAGTGTACATGGCAGATATAAGGATTAAAAACATTAATACATTAAGTCTATGCCACAGTTTTGCTTTTGCTTGTTGTATGAGACTGAAACTTATGTGATTCATTAGACAATATTTCAAGAAAAATTATGATTTTATATAACTACATTATACTTTTGTTACATTTCTATAAAAATCAAGAGACTTATTAAATAAATAGGAGTGTCATCATTTTGTAGCTTATCTATGTAGTGGTTATAACCATGGGTTAATTGCCTAATTATCAAAATAATCAAGTGTTCTTTTAAAGCAGACAACTGATAAATTGCCAGCTAGTGAGGCAAGGCACTTTTGTAATTTATTAGAAAAATTAGGTCACGTCTAAACTGAATGCTGTTTTGGTTTTTTGTCATGTCTAGGGATTCACCCATTCTAGACAAATTTCTTGAGCAACTCGGTCTAAAACTAAACTGAAAAATACCATGAAATAGAGTCATTTTCACTACATGAGTATGGAAAAGTCTAAAAACAAACAATATTTCCTTGCACTGAAAATTATTGTGCCGTTATTGCCGTGTTTTGCTTTCGTCATACAGAAAATCCACCATCCAATGCCAAAACGCCTCAACCGACTTGGTTTGTGGTTTTAAACAACCTAGACATTTGTAATTAACTCTTTTGTGCAAGGAACGCACCGGTGTTGTACTTAACTGTGGGAGGAATTAACTTTCGTCTGAATCATCAATCATTTGCTGTTCAGTCTTAATAAGGCACTATACCATTTGTCAGCTGCACATTATTCTTTAAGCTTAAACCAAAGGCATAGGTACAGACATAATAAATGCATTATATAGTTGTCGTCTTGGAATACTAAAATGTGATTGTGTCAATCTGGCAATCTGTTCTCAGCAAATAATTTCAGCTGAAATCAATATTTGATGTCTGTTGTCATAAATAATAATGTTTTATTTATTTATTATTTATGTGTTTTGGTAAGTAGCCATTTAATTCGTGAATCTATTGAGGTGATTTATTGAGGCAATGTAACGGTTATCGTGATGCCCCATCACGTGTTATGAGCTGTTTAAGGTCAGGCTGAGCATCACAAATCATCCTCATATATGCCACGCTGACATATTTAAAGAAAACAGTTTGCAAGAGCATGCAATACATCACAGAAAACCAGTCTCATAAGTTTACAGGACATAAAAACTTGTGACGTCAAGAGTAGTTAAAATTAAACTCTGTGGTTGCCTGTTTGCCCAACATTTAGCTAAACAATCAATTTAATACGTAAAATACTACCAAGGTGTGGTGCCAAAAGTGTGCCAAAGCTGAAATCATTGAAGTGGAATCACTGACCTACTTTCACACACTTTTGTCACGTTTCTCGCTCCACGTTTGACGTAAGCAAATTGAGTTTGGACATGTTTTCTCGTGCAGCTCTATGGCAACAGTGCAAAGTATCATGAATAATTACCTCACCTTATGACATGAGCATTTTTCTCCGTGATGACAAGCATACTCGCATCGTCTGTTTTTTTCCAACTTATTTAGATGGATTATCTAGTAGATTATTGAGGCATTTTGCAACTGGTGGGTGTGTATTGCTTTTAATGACATTTTAAAGAGTATAATTATACTTAAAATGCATTTGTTTTCAGGAAGAATTGGTCAGGTTTAGGTGTTGAGTGATGGTATTTTTGAGGGTGAATACATTGCACGTGACTAAATCTCTCTGGGCAACTAAATGATGTGTAAAATTCTTCTATTTTACTTGCCAGTGTGTGAGTTGGAGGCTAAATAAATTTAGCACAGGTATATTATCATTTGCTGAACACTCTGAGCGCTTCTGAGTTTCACACTCCGGCAAGTGATCGTCGCAATTTTTCAGTACATCTCAGTGGATGCGCAATGCATAGATAAATATTTATATCTATGGGGCAATGTACCTGTATTTGATGTACCGTAAACTCTACTGTAAAGGCGCATGACTCGCCGTCGCTTTGCTGAGAACACCGTTTTACACTCATACACAAAGAAAGAGAAAATGAGAAAGTCTTACAATGCAGACGAGCTACATGTAAACAATATTCTTTGTTGTATTTTCCTGTCAAAAAAACAAGTTAGTTTGAAATCCTTCAGCTTTTAGGAAGCATAGATACTGTCGGTTTCTTAGTTAGTGGGAGGAGCTAATGCACAAACGGCAGTCGCATTGGCTGGCACTGTCCTATTGTCACTTGCTGATTTCCAGTTCGCCTATTTATACTATGCCCTAAATGTATGTACTCTTTTTGCGAAGAAAAAGTACATACTTTTGAGTGTGTAGCAGAATAGTAGGCAAGCTTTGGGCCATACTACTTCGTCATAACTGCGTCTTTAACGGGCGCTCTGTTGCTTAGTTACCTAAATCCTGTCAGTGTTTAAACTGCCCTGTCAATGATCACAGTTAACATTATCTACATTTCATTTAATTTGGTTTCCTACCGTATTAGAGAGAAATGAAGAGGCACGTTCTGCCGTGAACTCTGCTCTTGTGTTTGCATAATTATGCATTTAAATGTTAATGACCAAACCTATCATTATAAAAGTTCATAATGTTGATGCACATGAAATATAACACCGATAACATACTTGAAATATTTAAAAAATAAAAGTACATTTTTTATCAGGTTACAGACTGATTATTTATCACACAAACTCCTTTCTCTACTTGTCCGTTGGTCGTGCATATCCTCCATGTTTGTAGTTTTAAACACTTTTTATGTGTGTTTGTAGTTCTTATCGAATCCTCGTTTACCGCGCAATGTGTTCTGGGCAATATTAGCCGTTAGAGTGTGCACTGATCCGCACTTCGAATTCCAAAGTTAAGTAGTAGATCATCCGGGAATCTTTGGAAAACTTTTTTAAACATACTACGATTTGGGACATACTAATTCAATTTTCGAATACTATTTAGGACGGATAGTATGCGAATTGGGACGCAGCTACTGTTTGGATTTAAGCAAATTAGCTTGAGCGAACGCAGATAACATGATTAATATTCATGAACCCAACAGCTCATTAGTCCTCAGTGCATTTTATATTGCTATTAGTAGGATTTGTAGTCGTATTATCTAATCAGCATTATTGTTAGTTATTTCCTTTTTTTTAATTTATTTTTATTTTTTTATTTTTACAGAAACACTAAATGGCCAACAGTATCTTTAATATAAGCACCACCAGTCCTAAGTTCAAAATAAAATAACAGACTTTATTTGGAATTCTTTATCAGTAAGAACAACCCTAAGATACTGCCGTTGTTTTCAGTGAAACTAATGCGCAAACGGCAATCTCATCGGCTGGCGCTCACTTATTATCATCATGTTTTGATTTCAGTGAATCAGTAGGAGCAAACGCAGATAATGTGATTTAATATTCTTGAGCCCAGCAGCTCATTAGTCGTCACTGCGTTTTATATTGTTGTTAGTGGAATTTGTATTATTATTAGTAGTGTCTTATCAGCATTATTGTTTTGTTTTGTTTTTAACAGAAAAACTGAATGAGCAACAATGTAATATAAGCTCCACCACCAGTCCTAAGTTCAGTTAAAATGACAAATATGCATTCATACATGGTTACCAAGTTTAAATTCTAATTACTAAAGTATAATAATAAAAAAAATGTTGTTGAATATATAATACACACACAATTTATTTTAGCCTTTTAAGAACAACCTTAAGATACTGCAGATACTCAGTGCGTTTTATATTGTTATTGGTTGTAGAATTTGTAGTGTTATTATTATCTTATTAGTATTATTATTAGTTTTTTCCTTTTGTAATTTTTTTACAGAAACACTGAATGACCAACAATATCTTAAGCACCATCACCAGTCTAACCACCTAAGTTCATGTCAAAATAACACAGTTCTTTGGAATTCTTTTTGGCTATTAAGAACAACCATAAGATACTGCCAGATACTGATTTCAGCAAATCAGTTCAAGCCAACACAGATAACTAATTAATATTCATTAACCCAGCATCTCATTAGTCTTCAGTGCATTTTATATTGTTAGTGGTAAAATTTGTAGTGTTATAAAAATCTTATCAGTAGTATTATTAGTTTTCTACTTTTTCTTTTTTTAAAGAAGTCTCTTCTCCTCACCAAGCTTGTATTTAATCCAAAGTACAGCAAAACATTAACTATTTTTTACATTAAAATAATGTTTTCTATTTGAATATATTTTGAAATGTAATTTATTCCTGTCATTTCAAAGTAGATTTTTATTTTGTTAATTGCTGATCTTTTTTTTTGTTGGGATTTTTCTTTTCAAAGAATCCTGAACTCAACTGTTTTAAGTATTGATGATCATGCTGATTATAATAATAATAATAATCAAAAATGTTTCTTTATTTCCTGAACAGCAAATCAGCATATTAGAATGATTTCTAAAGGATCATGTGACACTGAAGACTGGGGTAATGATGCTAAAAATTTAGATTTGATCACAGAATTAAATTACATTTTAAAATGTATTAAAATAGAAAGCCGTTATTTTAAGTAGTAAAAATATTTCACAATACTACTGCTTTTGCTGTACTTTGGATCGAATAAATGCACGCTTGGCGAGATGAAAAGAATTCTCTAAAAAACATTGAAAATGTTTGATTAGTAGTGTATATTGCATATATCAATCTGGTGAGTAAACAAAAAAAATGTATTAACCAATGGCGATTCTGTTGCCAAGATGTACGTAGAGGGTTGTTAGGCATGCGATATGTACGTATCTGAATGATGCAGTTCTGAGTGACATCCTGGAAAATGAATAGCGAGTCCATAAATAGTGAGTCAGTGAAATGGCCTTTCTCTTGTGCAAATGACATCACGCAGTCGTCATGAGCGCTAGCATCCGAATGCAGGTCAGTGAAGACCAGGTAATATCATGAGCCAGTGAAAGACTGAGCTCTTCGCTGTTGGGTGTGGCCTTCCTATCGGCCTCATAAAACCAAATAATCCCGCCGCAGATCTTCACTCCAGCACACAGGATTAAAAATCAGGTTGTTGCCGATCTGTTAACGACTATTTAGGTCACTGGGCCTGCAGAGCACTGTTAAATATAGGAGCCAGGGGCACAAGCTGTGTTTGGCCTGGGCTGTTCCATTGTCGCCTGAACCTGATGGCAGTGTATCAACACACACACACACACATACGCGTACACGTAGAGTACATGCACGTGTACATAGGGCCAGTCTGAGGAGGACGTGCAGATGCAGTTCAGGGCTTGATGAGCTGGAGCGTGTCTGTTGATCTTAGAGGCTTAAAGCAACAGGTGAAGCAGGCGGGAAAACAGACTGCCCTGTTAAAGCCTCTTCATGAATAAGTTGTTCTGCTCGCTGAGAGTTTGTGAATGGATTATGGTGGTCAATGGCAATAACAGATGGCGAATACAGCTCCATTATGTCTCTGCCAGGTGCCAGGTAGAGCTGCACACAGTTTGCTCATAAAAGTCATATTGCAACAAATACTCTAATTGTGATTTGAACTGCAATATAATGAACGGCACTCTTGTGAAGTGTGAAGACCTTTGTTCTATGTTTTGCATACACTTTGTAGTTTTACACTTCGTATGGCTTAGTTGTTTTTCGGTAACACTTTACAATAAGGTGTCATTTGAACGTATTAGCAAACAAAATCGTCCTACATTGCTGTTTTACCTTTTTATCTTAAGGGCGTTTGATCTTTGCACGTTCACTTTGCAAACACTTGGTTGGTTACTTTGATTTTGAAGTTGGAGGTGAAAATGAGATTTTTCGACCTACCCTAACTGTCTTGAACTGGAATACACAGTTCACTCAGAGCTAGACAAGACAGGTAAAAAAGTATATAATTTGTACTTTTTCTGTTTTTCCTTTTTTTAATGACAGATTGTTTTCGCAAGATAAGTTTTTGTTCTGGAAGTGAACTACTCTTTTTAATAAAAATGTGGTTGTTCACGTTAGTTCACAGAGCGCTAACTAATGCCAACAAACAGAACTTGTGATTTTTAATAGTTCACTAAATACTGAAACTAACATTTACAGCATTTATTAATCTTAAAGTATTGTTCATTCTTAGTTCATGTTAAAGTAGTTAACTAATGTTAACTAATTAACCTTATTGTAAAATTGTAATAATATCAACAAAATTCTTAATTTTTCATTTTCAAAGTTATTGTTGAAATAACAACAGTAATAATATTGTGTAGTAACAGTAATAATATTGCATTTGCATTGTAGCTTTACTTCAACATAGTTCATTCAACTAGTTCTCAGTATGTCAATAATATTATTAGTATTATTTACTTTATTTCAGAGGAGTTATTTGATTTATTTACATTTATTTATTTAATTTGCATTCATATTGTAGCTTTACTTCAGCATGGACTAATTGTTGGTATTTCAATAATAATAATAATAATAAATTATAATAGTTTTGTGTTTATACTTTAATCAGTAGTCATGAATTATTTCATAAACTTAATTTTTTTATTTTTAAAGTTATTGTTGGATTAATAACAGTAATAATCCGTAAACAGTTTTATTTTTTGCGTTCACAATGTATTTGCATTGTAGTTTTACTTCAGCATGGACTAGTTGTTCTCTTATAATAATAATAATAATAATAATAATAATTAGTAGTATTAGTTTTACATTTATTATTACTATTATTATTATGTCAGAGAGGTTATTTTTATTCATTTATTTAGCATTTACATTGTAGCTTTACCTGAGCGTGGACTATTTTTTGATATTTCAACAATAATAATATTAATAATAATAATTTCATAATTATTTTAATTAGGGCTGTAATCAACCAAAGAAAATCTTGGTCGACTGAAGTCTTGAAACTTTCGACTAAAAAAGACGTTGTGGAGGAAAAAAAAAAAACGTACGTTACATTAATTAGATACGCACTGTGCTCAGTACTTGGTAGCCTTGTTGTCTGCCTAAATTAATTTTAAATAAACAAAAAACTAATAGGCTATTTGCAGGATATTAAATCGTTTTTGACCTAATTATTTTGCACCGAAATGAGTCTGACACACGAGTCTGTCGTCTCTGACAGCGGTGCATCACGTGCACCTGCGCAATATCATAGCCTGTGATTTCTGAAAACAGTACTATGTTGTCAACTAGTGATATCACAAGAACTTTTGAGGAATGTGCAACATAATTTAGAAAATTATTTTTGTCATATGTTATAAGTATAACTGTCAGACACTATCATTTCAGCCGCTCTGCGCAGCTTGCACAGAACGAGGCTGAACATAAGAGCTCAGCTTCGCGGCTGAGACACGAATAGACTTAAAGCTTTTTCTAGTGTTGGGCGATATGCTCAATATTCATATCGCCCTATCGTCAGCCTGAGAGATCGCCGATACACGATACTATGGTGCTAATTTAATTAATTATCTATGTACTAAATTCCTTATTCGTTTTGTAAAGGTAGACCTGCTATTGGCATATGATTAAGTTGTGCGTGTACAGAGCGCTGACTGGAGTTGCGCCGGAGTTGTTTAAGTTACTTTCGGTTTCATTCTCTGCTATCGTCAGTGAGTGAGTTGTAAATGTGCGTGCATGAATGTAAATGAATGAATCTTTCTTTATCCGTCATACTGTTGCATAATAATGTTACCGCTGTATGTCTGACCGTTGTCATCAGGTGATGTTGTAGTTCAGTTCATATTGAATGCGGAGAAGTGATGCGCGTGTAATTCACGTGCGTATGTTTGGCGCCATTTGATCGCATCGTAATTCTGATTAACCCATATAGATGTTACAGAGGTGAATTTTTATGTTTCCTATATACAGACCGATTATGATACATCGTAATTAATTCAGCCTGAACCACGTTTTACTACCTCTGTTATAATGACTGCAATGCTAATATAATATAACACTCCCTTTAGAATCAGTTAATCTATCACCGTACTGTATGATGAAAATCTCCCATTTTCACTGCACGCGGTGTGCTGAGGCGACGTGGCCTCTCTATGCTTGTGTTTATACCGCGGCAAGGACCGCTGAGTCCACTAGCTTTTTATTAAATAAATAATATTCAGCATCAAACCTTCTAAAGCCTACTTATCTGTCTCTCTTCTCCAGTGGGTTGGGCTAATCCAAAAAAAAGTGAAAACAATGGGGGTTTTCTGAAAACAGACTGTTACCTGTGAAACGGGTGCTCTGAAAACACCCCCATTAGCAATTAGTGCTTTCCACCTGACGAAATGATCGTGGCCAAACTGATGAAATGAGCGCGGCAAAAAATCGACCAATCAGAATTTTGGTCGAACCAGACTGTTTAATCGACTAATCGACTGGGACGTTACAGCCCTAATTTTAATCATTAGTAATGGAATTATTTTATGAACTTTTTTCAAAGTTATTATTGTTGAAATAATGACAGTACTAATGTTCTGTAAAGTTTTATTTTTTTATTTAATTTTTTGCATTTACAATGTTTTTGCATGGTAACTTCAGCATGGACATTTTTTTATTTCAATAATAGTAATAATACTACTACTTGTTGTTATTGTTGTTGTTATTATTATTATTATTATTATTATTAATAATAATTATATTCATACATTTATAATATTAATATGTGAATAGTCATTTTATTTATTTACTTTTGTTTAATTTTTAATTTATTCACACTGTAGCTTTACTTGAGCATGGACTAATTGTTGATATTATTTCAATAATACTACAATTATTATTTTCTTTATATTTTAAACAGTAATAATGACATTTTTATTTTATTATTTTCATTTTATTATTATTATTATTATTATTATTATTATTATTATTATTATTATTATTATTATTATTATAACTATATTTGAATTTTATCACACAATAGTAACATTTCAATTTAAAATTCATTACATTCTGGCCAGTTAAACCCTTGAGTTGTTTTCTAATGGAAACATGTTTTTCAGTTTACAGTGGTTTTTAATATGCTTTTGATTGTTGTGAAGTGTTGTCATCCACTGTTTTTATTTCATTTTATTTCATTTATATAGCAATATGTTGTGGGAAAAAATGTGAAAGTAACAAAATAAAGAGAAACTGGAGCACTTTATGTTCACAATGCATTTTATAAGAAGACCACACATATAATAATCCCACTAGGTTATTTTGATTTGATTTTAAATAATATAATCTGAAATTGAATTGATAATAATTCTTCCATCAGAGTCCTTTGCTTTCATTTGCAACAATAACAAAAAGCTGTTCAGTGATTTTTTGCCAAAACCAAGAAGCTAAAGCTGTTTTAACTCAATGGATGCATTATCTTGTACTGTTTTGTCCTCAATAAAGGAGACTGGATATTATGTAAATAGAAATGGATACACTGCTATAAAGGCTTCTCGGTTTAAAGCTTTGTTTGTACAGGAAGCCAAAGACCGTATATTTAAATGAAGTCACGTATTCTTTCTCATCTGAATAGGCATGTAGTTGAGCATAAAGGAAAGAGTGAAGTTTTTGCGGAGGTGAAGTAGGTTGTCTGTATTGTGCTCATGGTCCATGCGGCAAGTGTGAACTTTTCTTTCTAAGAACCAGGTGTAAACTAGGTTTCTGGGTTTAAAGATTACACTTTTAAGACGACTTTCACAAGATATAAAAAATGCCCTGTTTATTATCACCGCACAGACAAAAAGTATGACTCTGAATTTGCACAAAAATCCTTTGATTGTTTGCGCGGCGATTACAGATGGTCTGATTCTTTAGATGTCTGTTATAAAATCTATTCCACAGTGCCCTGGTTCCAATATGTAGCACGTACTTGTGTTTTGGCATGCTTCTTTTTGTAACTTTACTATAATAAATCCCTCCCACCATTGGCAGGAGACACATTAGAGGAAGAACCCCAGGGCCTCGCTGTCTCTCTGTCTGGTTTGATGACCCCCACCTCAGCCGTCGGCATGGCCTCAGGCATGGAGCTGCCCAGGAAACGGAAAGGCAGCATGGACAACCCGTGAGTAAACTTATATATTTACATATGTGACCATGGACCACAAAATCAGTCATAAGGGTCAATTTTTAAAATTGAGAATAAATAAGCTTTTCATTGATGTATGGTTTGTTAGGATAGGATAATATTTGGTTGAGATGCAATTTGAAAATCTGGAATCTGATGGTGCAAAAAAAATCTAAATATTGAGAAAATCACCTTTAAAGTTGTCCAAGTAATTCTTAGCAATACATATTACTAATCAAAAATTAAGTTTTGATATATTTATGGTAGGAAGTGTACAAAATATTTCCATGAAACATGATCTTAATATCTTAATGATTTTTAGCATAAAAGAAAAATGTATAATTTTGAAGCATACAATGTATTTTTGGCTATTGCTACAAATATACCCCTGGTACTTATGGTCCAGGATCACATATTTACATTCTTCTCTAGTAGAGGCTGGCAGTTTGACAAAATATGACTGTAACTGTGTGTATATATATATATATATATATATATATATATATCACAATATTCTTATTTTTGTAGTAATAAATTAAAGATAGAAATGTGGTAATGCCTTATTTGGGAATAATGTAATTATTTAAATACTTAAATCTAATGTTAAAGAATAAAAGCTATTTTTAAAAATAAAATAAAAAGTTTAAAAATATAAAAATGTAATATAATTTTTTTTTTGGGGGGGGGGGGGGTTGTGTTAAATTAATGCTATTATTTGTCAAAGACAAGGATGTGTTAATTGTACAAAACGGACACTAAAGCCATCTATAAAGCTACAAAAGTTTTTTTTAAATTTCAAATAAATACTGTTCTTTTGAACCTTTCATCAAAGAATACTGGAAAAAAAGGCTTTTACAAATGTATATTAAGCATAATAAGAAATTATTTTTGAGCATCAAAATAGCATATTAGAATGATTTCTGAAGGATCATGTAAAAGTGAAGACTGGAGTATTGATGCTAAAAATTCAGCTTTGCCATCAGAGAAATATGTTAAAATAGAAAACACTTATTTTAAATTATAGTTATTTCACCATTATTGTTTTTATTGTAATAAATGCAGTCAAAAGTTTACATACACCATGCAAAATCTGCATAATGTTTATTAATTTACCAAAATATGAGGAATCATACAAAATGCATGTTTTTTTTATATTTAGTATTGACCTGAATAAGATATTTCACATGAAAGATGTTTACCTATTGTCCACAAGAGAAAATAATCGTTACATTTATAAAAAATGACCCTGTTTAAAAGTTTACATAAACTTGATTTGGATCAATTCAACTATTTTTTTTTTCTTGTGAACTATAGGTACATGTCTTTTATGTAAAATATTTTATTCAGGTCAGTACTAAATAAAAAATAAGATGTATTTTGTATGATCCCTCTTATTTTGGTAAAATAATGAACATTTTGCAGATTCTGCAAGGTGTATGTAAACTTTTGACTTTAACTGTATCTCAAATTCAAATTATTATCTCAAATCTCATTTGTTTGTTTTCTCTCTTTATTTTGATCTTGTTTAATTTTGATCAAACCAAAGTGATGTTTTATTCCTAATAAGTTAAAGAGTGTTGCAGCAGTGTGAAAACATCTTTATTAAAACATAAATAAAATAGTAGTTCTGTACTATTAGCTCTGCCTTTTAGTGCTGTCTGGATAAGTCACAGCTTTTTTTTATATGCTTGCCTGTGACCGCATAGGTTTCTTTTTGATGTCACATCAAAGTCAAAGTTGTTTCTTTGATTTTTGCATTGCTCTGTGTTTCTGTGATTAAAGTAAAGTCCTTCCCACATAAATGTATATATACGCTACATATCCTCTTACCACCCGGCCCTAGTGTCTTGGAAAAGTATGTGCGTGGGTGTGAGAGTGTTAATGCATTAATATTCAGTATTTGGATTTTATAGCTGCTTCTATGACTAATATCCTCTTGTTTGGCCTGTTAGCCCCTATCCTGCTTTTCTGAATGAGTCGAGATGCGTTGGGAAGGGAAGTGCGTGGTCTGTGTTTAACGTCCTCTTAGAATCTCGGCCGCATTTCATGAGTCACTTTAATCATCTCACCACTTTGTTTCCAGGGAAACAAAATCTGCATCAAATCTAGAGGAGGATATGGAGGACGATCAGGGAAGGTACTAAGCCCGTTACGATACTCAATATGGCTCACCTTGAGCTACGATTTAATCCATTGTTTTCAATACCTTTGTGCCTTTGTTTTTCTTAGATTGGAAGGAGACGACCAGCACTTAAAAATTAAGTGTATCAGGTACGTATAGTCACAATGTCTTTACTATAGTATAGTATAGTCACTATAGTCTATGTCTGTATAGTCAAAATGTCTTTATTTATTTTTCCATCCATCCACTTTGCCTTCTTTATTTCCCTATTTTTAAAATTAATTTATTATTATTATTATTATTATTATTATTGTTTCATTTTATTTTGTTGTTAAATTTGCAGTTTATGGAAGTCTAGTTCTGCCACTAAATAAAAAAAAAAGTAATTGCAAGTTTATTCTCGCAATTTGTGAGATAAACGTAGAATTGCGATATATAAAGTCAGAATTGAGAGTAAGTCAGAATTGTGAGATGATAACTTTTTTCTTGCAAATACGAGTTTGTATCTCGCAGTTGAATTTTTTTTCGCAATTCTGAAAATATTTGGTGCAAATGAGTTTGTATCTCAGTATTCTGACTTTCTTGCAATTCTGACTATTTTTCTAACAATTGTGAGTTTATATCTTGCAATTTTGGCTCACAATTCTGACAATTTTTAGTGCAAATATGAGTTTGTATCTCGCTATTCTGACTTTCTTGCAATTCTATTTTTCTTACAATTGTGAGTTGTTTATCTCACAATTTTGAGAATTTTTAGTACAATTGAGAGCTAATATCTTACGATTCTGACTTGTTCCTGCAATTTTGAGAATTTTTCTTGCAATTGTGTTTCTATATCTAGCAATTTTGTCTTTTTTTTTGCGAACGCGTTTGTATTTCGTAATTCTGACTTTTTCTTGCAATTCTGACAATTTTTCTTACAATTGTGAGTTTTTTATCTTGCAATTCTGACTTTTTCACGCAATTCTGAGAATTTTTCTTGCAATTGACCATATGCACGAAATACTTCCTTGTTTAGACAAGCCAGCTAAGTCATTTCCGGTCAACTGTACTGTGCCGTAATATGAGCGTACTTTGTTCGTTTTCTCTACATAATCCATTCACAATCGAAGAAAAGGGTTGTTTGTCTGGACCAAACGTCCATGTATACCGTTTCAAGAATGACAAACGCCAGTTTAAAAAAATTTACGAGTAAATCGGCTAAATATGCGCGAGTCATTGCTCTGATTGACAGTAATAACCGGACCAAACAAATGACAAGCTGATGTAAATAAAAAAGAGCTTAAATGATTCAAACTAAATTCAGAGTAACAAAACTACAGCAGTAAGAATGTGTTGGTTAAATATAGGCTATTTAATAGATTTTACAGTTCAAGATAAAACTTAAAAGTAGTTATTCAATTTTATAAAATATTTCAAGTTCCTATCGATTCATATTGAGTGCATTATTTAATTGTTATACCATAAATATTTAACGTATTTGTTGTGAACTATATATTACTATTTAAATAATTCACCCTTATAGGCTGTTTGTGTGTGAGCTTAATGACTTTCTGCACTTGCTATACTATATACTTAAGGGCGGTATTTATTACTACAATTTATTATACTAGTAATTGTATCGAAAAGCAAGACGTCTTGAAAAATATAGGGAGAGGCAGCTGCATAATAATCCTCTGCTGCTATCTATTGGTTATATGGGTAATTCCATATTATTTTAGCCAAAAATAGACGTTTTCCGTGAAAAGTCATTTTTTCCGATGCCTTTTTTATGAATGAAAAGTGAGTCCTTGAAGTACATTTTATTTCACAGCTGTATAGTTAGAAAATAATAAAGACTTTGAAATATTGCAAGATTTTAAAAATGTGTTCATGACTATAAAGGCAAGTTAGTGATTATCAACAATACGATTAAGATGTCCTTGAAGAGAAGTATTGCTAGCTAGCTAACGTTAGCCTAAACGCGTTATGATAGTGTTTAGCGGTCAGCATTTAAATGTACAACTATGCAGATACGGAGAGTACGGGATTACCAGGCTCCGCATTTAAATTAAATGTTGTTAAATAATATGAAACTGAATGTTCATGCCGCTAACATTGTTTATAATGCTGCAATTATAATTTTTCTCAGTTTCTGATAAGAACGAGGCAGTAGATTAGAGTGGTCACCTAATATATAGCACATATAAAATGAGCTTCAAAGGAAGTTTACAATCTGGCTTATCTTTATGCGGAAGTTCTAAAGAACGCTCCGTGCATAAGGCCAATTGTGAGTTTATCTCAAAATTAAGTCGCAGTTGTGTCTTATTCTGCAATTCTGAGAAAATGTCACAATTGTGAGTTTATATCCCAATCGTAACTTTATTTCTCAGGATTGCAAGTTTTAAATATTGTAATTCTGAGCTTTTTCTCACAATTGGGAGTTTACATCACACAACACAATTACCACAGTTACCTTTTTTATTTATTATTCAGTGGCGAAAACAGGCTTCCATAGAAGTTTTCCCTGTCATTTAAACTCAAACAAAAAAAGTCATTAAGTGATGTTATGTTATATTCAGCTGTACTTACAACATACAATTCATTTTGTAGAGAACCTCATAGTCAGATCGAGAAACGACGGCGAGATAAGATGAATAACTTGATTGACGAGTTGGCAGCAATGATTCCCACCTGTAACCCCATGTCCCGCAAGCTTGACAAACTCACTGTGTTACGAATGGCTGTCCAGCACCTCAAATCACTCAAAGGTGCCTAGAAACCTCTCAAATGCCTTTACAATTAGCTTTTTGTAGCCATGTATGCACAAAGACTAATACTGAGCTTAAAAAAATAATTTTTCTTCATGAATACTTAAAGCAATCAGTGATGAATGTTCTTGAACGTATGTGGGCTAATGAAGTGCCTGTTTTTCAGGAGCGACCAGCTCTTTCGCAGAAGCCAATTACAAACCTGCATTCCTCCCAGATGACGAGCTCAAACACCTTGTTCTAAGGGTAAATCCTACAATTTATAGAGCCATGTCTTAAACCTATTTATCTATCAGTGCAAATTATTGATTATGTGGGTGGAAAAGGCTCCAAAAATAGAGTTTGTTTAAACAGAGGGTTTTGACTGTTTGTGATTGGGAAATTCCAACATCAACCTCTCCTTCTATCTCTATCTCTTATCCAGGCTGCGGATGGATTTCTCTTTGTGGTTGGCTGTGACCGTGGGAAAATAGTCTTCGTCTCAGAATCGGTTTCAAAAATCCTGAACTACAGTCGGGTAGGACAGTTTGATCATAAAAAAAAGAATGTTTTATCTCAAGTGCTGTAATTATGAACAGAAGTACACTACCAGACAGAAGATGAGTCACAGATACTCATTCTGTATGAATGCCGTTTTTTATATTGTAGATTCATAGTAAAGTCATCATGACTTAAAAAGCAAGTGTACTACTTGCAGTCAAGCCCAAAATTATTCATACCCCTGACAAATTCTGACTTAGAGTTACTTATATTCAGCCAGCAATTTTTTTTTGACCAGAAATGACACAGGCTTCTCCCAAAAAATAATAAGACGATGTACAAGAGGCATCATTGTGGAAAAAAATATTTCGCAGCTTTTATGTACATTTGAACAAAAAGTGGCCTGTCCAAACTTATTCTTACCCTTCTCAATCAATGAAAAAGCCTTTATTGGCTATTACAGCAATCAAACGCTTCCTATAATTGCTGACCAGCTTTTTGCATGTCTCCACTGGTATCTTTGCTGATTCGTCTTTAGCGATGAGCTCTAACTTGTTCAGGTTGGAGGGTCTCTTTGCCATTACCCTGATCTTTAGCTCCCTCCACAGATTCTCAATTGGATTTAAGTCAGGACTCTGGCTGAGCCACTGCAAAATGTTAATGTTTTTGTCTGCTAACCATTTGTTCACCACTTTTGCTGTGTGTTTTGGGTCATTATCGTGCTGAAATGTCCACTGGTGCCCAAGGCCAAGATTCTCTGCAGACTGCCTGATGTTGTTGTTGAGAATTTTGATGTATTGCTCCTTTTTCATGGTGCTGTTTACTGTGATTAGGTTCCCTGGTCCACCGGCCAAAAAAAAGAAACATTAGGTTCCCACCACCATGTTTGACAGTGAGGATGGTGTTCTTAGGCTTGAAGGCTTCACTGCCAAATGAAGGCTACATCATTGTGGCCAAACAATTACATTTTTGGTTCGTCTGACCATAAAACAGAAGACCAGAAGTTGTCTTCTTTGTCCAGATGAGCATTTGCAAAGGCCAAGTGGGCTTTTGTGTGCCTAATCTGGAGAAGTGGTGTCCTCCTTGTTCTGTGTCCATGGAACCCAGCGGTGTGCAATGTCTGTTGGACTGTCTGCCTTGAGATGTTGCCACCAGCAGAGCCCGGATTCATCAGGATGGCCTTGGTGTTGATTCTTTTTTTACCTCTATCTCTATCCCCCTGGCCAGCACAGGTGTCACTTTTGGTTTCTGACCACGTCCTCTGAGATTTTTTACAGCGCGGAACCTCTTGTATTTATTAATAATACTTTGCACTGTAGTCACTGGAACTTCAAAACATTTAGATATGGTCTTATAGCCCTTTCTTGACTTGTGAGCAGCCACAATGCGCAGCCGCAGGTCCTCAGTGAGCTCCTTTGTCTTAGCCATGACTGTCCACAAACCAACAGCAGAGAGCTTCTGTTTTTCACCTGTTGAGTAGATTAAATCAGCTGTTCCCAATGAATCAGGGTAATTAGGATGCTTAGAACAGCTTGGACTATTTGGAATGGTATAAAACTTTGGATTTTCCCTAGACTGTGACAGTTTGCAAAGGGTATGAATAATTTTGGACATTCCACTTTTTGTTCAAATGTAAATAAAAGCTGAGAAATATTTTTTTTCCACAATGATGCCTTGTGTACATTGTCTTATTATCTTTTGGGGGAAGCTTGTGTCATTTCCGGTCTATATATATATTGTAGACGTTTTTGCATCTTTCAGGTTTCAGCTGTTTGGAAACATGTCTACAAAACTAATGTCAAGCATTTAAGCATAATATTTATAATACTAGGTTTTATGAGATCACAAGAAACGTTAATCTGTCTTGTATGTCTAAACATTTTGCTGATTTTGTATTTTAAGGGCTGTTTTAAAAACAGCATTTGTTTACCTGGTGATAAACGATTAGGTTTATGACTTGTTGGCAAAACGTATTAGCTAAATCATGGCTCATTTGAATGTTTTTCTCCCCAGACGGAGTTAATTGGACAGAGCCTGTTTGATTATGTTCATCCAAAGGACATTGGTAAAGTGAAGGAACAGCTGTCTGCCTCTGAACTCTACCCGCGGGAGCGCCTCATCGACGCCAAAAGTAAACATACTTAGGCCATAATAAACGGTGTTCTCTGTGTTAACTTTGTGTGTGTGTTTCCTGAATGCTTTTCTTAAATGCTTATACAGTTTTATGTCTGTTGCATGCTTTGTACTCTGTCTGCTTTAAGGGATAGTTGACCCAAAAATGAAAATTCTGTCATTAATTACTCACCCTCGTGACTTTCGTTCATCTTCGGAACACAAATGAAGATATTTTTGATTAAATCCATGAATTTTCCAAGAGGTTTTTTTTTCTTGTGTGCAAAGACAAACAAAAATAGTTACGTTCCGTTGCTGTTTAGGGAAAGTAAGAAAACTGATTTCATGGAAATATCTTAAAGGACAAGTTCAATTTCAGAACAAAAATTGACAGATAATTTATTCACCCTCTTGTCATCCTAGATGTTCATGTCTTTCTTCAGTCGTAAAGAAATAGTTTTTTGAGGAAAACATTACAGGATTTCTCTCCATATAGTGGACTTATATGATGCCCCCCAGTTTGAACTAACAAAATGCAGTTTAAATACAGCTTCAAAGGGCTCTAAACGATCCCACCCAAGGAAGAAATGTCTTATCTAGCCAAACAATTGGTTATTTTCTAAAAAGAATTACAATTTATATACTTTTTAACCATAAAATACTTGTCTTGTCTAGCATTGTGTGTTCTGTGTGTATTCCTGTTCATGCGAATTATTGTATGTCAAACATTTTCTGCTCCAACTTCAAAATCGCCCTACATCACCTTTTTTTGTAAAGGGCGTTTGATCTTTGCACGGTCTTTGTAAACACTGGGTCGGTACTTTTGCAGCCATGTAGGATGATTTTGAAGTTGGAGGAGAAAATGAGATGGGAGTTTTTCGACATACCCTAACTGTCTTGAACTGGAGTACACGCAGAGCTAGACAAGACCGGGATTTGAGGTTAAAAAGTATATAAATTGCCCTTTGAAGCTGCTTTTAAACTGCATTTTGGAAGTTCAAACTGGGGGGCACCATAGAAGTCCACTATATGGAGAGAAATCCTGAAATGTTTTCCTCAAACAGTTTCTTTACAACTGAAGAAAGAAAGACATGAACATCTTGGATGACAAGGAAGTGAGTAAATTATCTGTACATTTTTGTTCTGGAAGTGAACTTCTTCCTTTACTTGAATTATGAAGATGAACAAAGGTCTTTCGGCTTTGGAACGACATGAAGGTGAGTAATTAATGACAGAATTGTCATTTTTGGGTGGGTCTCATTTTGGGAAGTCTCTTACGATCACCAAGGCTGCATTTATTTGATTTAAAAATACAGTAAAAACAGTAATATTCCTATAGTATTATTACAATTACAATAGACTGATTTGCATTTTAATGTATTTTAAAATACAATTCATTTCTGTGATGGAAGCAATGAATTTTCAGCAGCAATTACTGAAACGTCTTCAGTCACGGATTCTAATCATTCTAATATGCTGATTTGGTGTTCAAATAACATGTTATTATTAACAATGTTGAAAACTGTTTCTACTTAATATTTCTTTAAACCATGATACATTTTTGATTAATAGAATGTTCAAAAGAACAGCATGTATCCTATCACAATTGATCAATTTAATGTGTCCTTGTTTAATTTTAATACAAGTATTAATTTCTTAACAATAGTCTTACCAACCCAAGACTTTTTTTTTTTTTTTTTTTCCCTTTCCCATTATTCATTCGCAGTTGATTATTTACCCCACATGTTTCAAACCTCTTTCCTGGCGTAAAGCACAATAAAAGTAGTCCATATGACTCATGTGCTGTATTTGAAGTTTTCCTAAAGCTGGTATAAATTTGGTTGAGTAAATAAGAAAATATGCGTTTTTGGGAATTCCTTCAACCACTCTGACTCTTTCGTGTGTTTATGTGCAGCGGGATTACAGGTGCAGGCCGAGCTCCCCGTCGGAGCGGCTCGGCTTTGCTCTGGAGCCCGGCGCTCGTTCTTCTGCCGAATGAAGTACAACAAAGTTACAATCAAAGAGGAGAAGGGCTTCCAGGCTGGGGCCTCAAAAAAGAAAGGTCAGTAGCATTACATTTAGGATATCAGGAGCTCATCCAGTTTTACAATTAAATTGTTAAAGATGGGTTTTTTCCAAATTCCAAAGATGACATTAAGTGAATCAGAAGTGACTTGTGGTTATGCAGTCAAACCCGCTGTGATGAAACCCATTACTAAAATCTTATGATTGCTCAGTAGAAAAAAAACAAACAAATTGAAATTAAATAAAGTTTTTATTTCCTTGGCTTCAGACCGGCTATGTCTCGTTAGTCCTGCTGCGAACTAAAGGTCCAAGATGTCATATGTGACGTTTTCATGACGTGGTCTGCATATTTACTCCATTACACACGTCATCTCTTCTTCTTTTTTTCTCGCCACATGCAGTGGTGTGAGCACAGCTTGTGGGATTTTATTCTGACAGCTGTATTCCTACAAACTCCACTTTGGAAAGTGTTGTGCTGTGCTGTCTGGACTTGGATAGCATTGATGTTTCTGTCCTTGGTGAGCATGGCCTTTTCCAAACTGCCCAGAGCAGTTAGTTGACGAGTTGTTCAGGCAAGCCATGCATTATTATGCATTTATTTTTATGCCTTGAACATGCACTATAAGCTAGTTTTTTCAAAATGGCAATATGTTCGACATGTTGAGCAAAAGCTTATATTTAAGCTTTTGGCACAATGCAAAAAATAATCAATTGTTTGTCTCTGCACGTTTTAGATTAAATCAAGCAAATCAAAAAGGGAATGAAACGTGCACCTTTGTGTTCCTCTATAACAACATATGGTGGAACATTTTGCTCACAGCTCACCTGTAAATTGACTCTGTTTTGATTAACTGCCCCGACAGAGTCACAGCGGTACTGCACCGTTCACTGCACGGGCTACATGCGCACCTGGCCCACGCGCCAGCTGGGCACGGAGGGGGAGGCCGAGTCGGATAAAGAGAGCTCCCACTTCAGCTGCCTGGTAGCAGTGGGTCGTGTGCACCCCCACACCCTCCCGCAGGCCAACGGAGAGATCAAGGTCAAGCCCACCGAATTTGTCACCCGCTACGCCATGGATGGCAAATTCACCTTTGTGGATCAACGGTAAGTTGACTCTCATTTTGGGGATGACTTAATGTGAATTGTTTGCATGCATAATCATAATCATTTGTGCAAACAAGCTCCACAGTTTGTAATTATTACCACATACAGTCAAACCAAAAGTTTTTGAACATCAGATATAATTTTTGATATTGTTTTACTAGTGGGTGTAGAACACTATAGTTAATGTAAGTGAGGATAGCAAGCTAAAGTAAACTGACATATTATACCCAAAATTCTTCATACAGTGGACTACCAGTAAATTTTATAAAAATTTGGAACCAAAAATAGTTTTGCTTAAAGGAGTAGTTCACTTTTAGAACAAAAATTTACAGATAATGTACTCACCCCCTTGTTATTCAAGATGTTCATGTCTTTCTTTCCTCAGGCGTAAAGAAATTGTTTTTTGAGGAAAACGTTTCAGGGTTTCTCTCCATATAATGGACTTCTATGGTGCCCCCCCACTTTGAACTTCAAAAAAATTTTCTTTACTTGCAAATGTGACCTTTTTCCACCATAGACTGAACAAAATTAAGCATTGCTTGCTAAAAAGTATTGATAGTTGTCAGTGTTGGGGGTAACGCATTACAAGTAATGCAAGTTACGTGATAATATTACTTTTTCCAAGTAACTAGTAAAGTAACGCATTATTTTTTAATTGGCAAGAAAATATTGGAGTTACTTTTTCAAATAATTTTTTCCCCCCATTTATTGATTAAAAGCTCTGCTGTCCCCATGTTAAGAGAAATCGTGAGTAAGATGTTACTTTAGTTCTAGAATAAATGTGAACATGCATTAATCTCACTCACTAAAAAAAAAACTGATACAGTATTCCTCAAAATTCCTCAAACCTGCAACAATTAAATATGTTAAATAATACAAATATCCTTTATGTATTTAATCCCATTTTATTATCCAATGTCTTTGCTGCAGATTTATCTATACTAATAAGCAAAAATTACTCAAGATAATCTAACATTTGCTTTCCTTTTTTTTTTTTTACTGCTAAAGAGTTGACGTTTTTTCTTCTGCGGTCTACTGTACAGACGTGAATTTACTTTTCTCTAAGCCTGAGGCTTTTGGTGTGAAAAGGCCAACGTAATTAGTTAATTTTTTAGGGAGTAACTCAATATTGTAATGCATTACTTTTAAAAGTAACTTCCCTTAACACTGATAGTTGTGTAAATATTGTTATAGTAACAGTCTGAAAGATGAATTTGTTCTGACGCAGTTTAACTCTTAAGTTCTTGTCATATTTTATTATCATTTTCTAAACTATAGCGAATAAACTGTGATAATGTGAGAAATGTTGAAGGTGTCTGAATAAATTTGGGTTTGACTGTAACTTTCCCTCATTCAGTACCATTCCGTAGTAACTGTACATGAACACCTCATTCTCACTAGAGGGCGGCATGCATTTTCTTTTCAAAACTTGGATTTAGTTTCCCACCTACTGAGGGGAGACAACTTTTAGGTATTTGTGAGATAAATTTGATGTGAGATGAACTATTTTTAAGTTTTAACTAACTAACTATACTGTTGGTGAGTAATTCACTTAAAAAGCGTTTCTTTAGTAGTCTATATAAATTATTTAAAAAATATCTGTCAAATATGAATTAATAAGTAGTTATATACAAAATGATATAATTATATAATGATATAATGAATATAATTATTTAATTATCAAATGTTCTGTTCAGAGCTTGTTTGTTTACCAATTGTTAAAGGATTAATTCACTCCTGAATTAAAATTTCTTGATAATTTACTCACCTCCATGTCACCCATCATATTCATGTCTTTTTCTTCAGTCATAAAGAAATTAAGGTTTTAGAGTAAAACATTTGGGATTTTTCTCCAAATTGCAATTTCAATGCAGCTTCAAAGGGCTCTACACGATCCTAGCTGACAAATAATGGTGTTATCTAGCAAAACGATCAGCCATTTTCTTAAATTAATTAATTTTTAACCACAAATGCTTGTCTTGCACTAGCTCGACTTCACGCATTACATAATCAAGTTGGAAAGGCAGGGTTTCCGCGGGGTCTTAAAAAGTCTAAAATTTAAAAATCTAAATTTTAGGCCTTAAAAAGTCTTAAATTCGCTGTTCTAGGTCTTAAATAATTTTACACAGGTCTTATTTTTCCGATGTCCATGTAACGCTACCTCTAATGCTAATTTAAATTCTCTTTTAGTTGTTTCCGTGGTGTTGTAGTTCTTTATTTCACAATTCCAAATATAATATGCTGTATTTAAACTACAAATGAGACCAGCATGCAATAGCCAATCAGCTTTCTGCTTTTGGCGCGAGTCTCTCTCGGATTGTACCGCAGAAGTAAAATGGATTTAACTTTTTAGCTGTGAGGAAGTGCAAGTTTAGCGATTCTTAGCTCGAAAAAACTGAATATAGGGCTTGGCTAAGGCCAGTTGCTAACAACTAGATTTTTTTCTCCCTCTGTGGAAGTTACTGCGTCTTCAGAGTCGCAGTAGCAGAATACTTTTAAAATGTTTATTTTTTTTACTTGCCCGACCGAACAAACCGCCTGATTAAAACTGAAGTGACAAAAACAACTAGTGAAGCATCTAAAGGCAAGATTCATATTTTAATACATTCAACGTAAACAGAAATTGATAATGGATAGTGTATTTCTGGTCTATTTGTGACATACTTTAAAACAAATGAGCGTAACAGCACTCAAGAAACACACTGAGGTAAAAATTTCAAATGTATAGTTTAGTTATAACATGATATAGTTCAGTAATATACCAAGTGAGCTTTTTGCTGAAAATTCTCACAATTACAAATGTTACATTTGGTTTTAGCTCAACAAAAAAGTAGCTAGTCAAGTAGTTACTTACATATTAGACAATATGCAACATTAACAGAAGCATTCTCCTAGCTACGTTTTGCTATGATTCAGCGTTTTGATCGAATCAGTTGAAATAACTCGCTCATGAAGTGTCTTACCGCCACCTGCTGGTAGTTTAGTGTGTTTAAAAGTTTGCCTCCACACCCAACATTTCTAATGTATATATTTATAAATCAATAAATGTATTTAAAACATTAATCTCACTTTAAATTTTGCAGTGTAAATTATGTAATCTCACTGCTAACAGCCATTTAGAATTTATTGATAAATTCGTAAAATAAATTTCAAAGGTAATGCATACATTTCAAAAGTAAAAAAAAAGGCCTTTATAAAGGTAAATCAAATTTCTTTTACATCAGCTATTTCTAGTGGTACTTTTATGGGGATATTTTGTGTGGAATAGTATCTGCTGATATGAAAGGTTCACTGTATATCGTAGTAATAAATTTAATTTATGACAGCCATGAAATTGTGTCTACTTTTTACATTAAACACATTAAATATTACATGTATGCATGTAATATAATTTCTATTCCCATTACAGGTTCGGTCTTAAATTTCATATAAGGTGGTATTAAAAAGGTCTTAAAAAGTCTTAAATTTCACTTGTTCATATCTGCAGAAACCCTGGAAAGGTCAAACGTGATGTTCTTCGTCTGTGTACTCCGTTTTAAAAAGGGTAGTATAGAGCGAAGAACTAATTTTCCTCAACTTCAAAATCACCCGACGTCGTTGTTTTACTCTAGATAAGACCCTTATTCTTCGGCTGGGATCGTGTAGAGCCCTTTGAAGCTGCATTGAATCTGCAATTTTGGACCTTCCACCCACTGATCCCCCTTAAAGTCCACTATATAGAGAAAAATCCTGAAATGTTTTCCTCAAAATCTTAATTTCTTTTCAACTAAAGAAAGAAAGACATGAACATCTTGGATGACATTGGGTGGCACTTTCTCTGAGATTAGTCTCAAATAAAAAAAAGACTTGCTTCTCCTTTAAGGTTTCATAGTGAGAAATGTGATTTAAAAACTGCTTTCTGTTTATATTGTGCACGCAGAGCCACCACCATTCTGGGTTACTTACCCCAGGAGCTGCTAGGCACATCTTGCTATGAATACTTCCATCTGGACGACCTGCCTCATTTGGCAGATAGACACCGAAAAGGTACGGTGCATCCAGATTCTTACTATTAGGAGCACTGGAGCTCTAAACGTTTTCCTGAAAGTAGCTTCCAAGAAACTGGGCAGATTGCCTAAGACATTTGTACAAAGAAGGACACGAGTAGCCAAATCCTCATCATCCATCATTAATCATTAGTCTTACTTCTAAAGAACATTAGAACAGCTTTCAATGGCAGATACATGAGGCCAGTGCCTCGGAGAGAGTTTTATTGGATTACATGCATATACAAATAAATGTGACATTTAATACCTTTTCTGAGTGTCAAACTGAAAACTCTTTGTTTACTCATTCCAATCCTCTAATTAAACAATTTTGTGTTCTGTCAAAAACAAGGCTATATTTTGGATTTAAAAAATGAAAGCACAACACTCCTTTATGTTATTTTGGTTGTCTCTTTTCACAGTGCTGCGAAGTAAAGAGAAAATTGAGACAAACTGCTATAAGTTTAAAACGAAATATGGCTCCTTCGTCACCTTACAAAGTCAGTGGTTTAGTTTTATAAATCCCTGGACCAAAGAAGTAGAGTACATAGTGTCAACCAACACAGTTATATCGTAAGTACCAGCGTTTTCGTCTTGTTCTTCTAACAAGCCGTTTTTCCTATAACTGCATATCAGTGTCATGATTCAACCTGTCGCACCCAAATTCTGTGATCGAGGAGATAACAGATTATTTCTCGACTCTTTTTCCGCCTGACTCAGCGGTAAAAGTAATCCAGGTGGATCAGGGGATAAAGCCGAGCAGCCTAGCAGTTCCAAGGCCTCGGAGGGTGAGTACTGAGATCTGTGAATGTTGTAAATATGTTTTGTTTCTAGGCGTGTACCTATAATTTGCATATTGAAGCCATGTATAAAGCAAAAGACAGCAGGAGAAACACTTTGTTCATTGTTGACAACTGTCAATTTAAGTCTACCCTTCCAGTAAAAAAAGCCAGTCACCTTTATAATAGAGGAATCACTCTTTTTTTTGTTTTGTTTTTTGGTTTGGTTTGTTGTGTCTGGGGTTAGTTTTGGTGTTTTTGTTTTGTTTTCTGTGTTTTGGATTGTCTTGTTTGGGGTTTGAATTGTTTTGATGTTTTTGGTTTGTTTTGGTGTTGTTGTTTTTTTTCTTTCTTTGTTTTGTTTGCTTGGGTTTTTTGTGTGTGTCTTTTTGGTTTTGTTTGGGATTTGGTTTGATGCTCTTTTGTTTGTTTTTCTGTTTTGTTTGGGGTTAGATTTTTTTGGTGTTTTTGTTTGTTTTCTGTGTTTTGTTTGTTTGCTTGGGTGTTTGTACTAGATTCTTTTGTTTGTTTTGTTTGAGGTTTGATTTGTTTTGGGGGTTTTTTCTGTTTGTTTTTTGTTTTGTATGGGGGTTGTTTAGTTTAGGTGTTTTGTTTTTAGGTTTTTTTTCTGTTTTGTTTGGGGTTAGATTTTTTTGGTGTTTGTTTGTTTTCTGTGTTTTGTTTGTTTGCTTGGGGGTTTGTACTAGATTCTTTTGTTTTGTTTGAGGTTTGATTTGTTTTGGGGTTTTTTTCTGTTTGTTTTTTGTTTTGTATGGGGGTTGTTTAGTTTAGGTGTTTTGTTTTTAGGTTTTTTTTCTGTTTTGTTTGGGGTTAGATTTTTTTGGTGTTTTTGTTTGTTTTCTGTGTTTTGTTTGTTTGCTTGGGTGTTTGTACTAGATTCTTTTGTTTGTTTTGTTTGAGGTTTGATTTGTTTTGGGGTTTTTTTCTGTTTGTTTTTTGTTTTGTATGGGGGTTGTTTAGTTTAGGTGTTTTGTTTTTAGGTTTTTTTTTCTGTTTTGTTTGGGGTTAGATTTTTTTGGTGTTTTTGTTTGTTTTCTGTGTTTTGTTTGTTTGCTTGGGGGTTTGTACTAGATTCTTTTGTTTTGTTTGAGGTTTGATTTGTTTTGGGGTTTTTTTCTGTTTGTTTTTTGTTTTGTATGGGGGTTGTTTAGTTTAGGTGTTTTGTTTTTAGGTTTTTTTTTCTGTTTTGTTTGGGGTTAGATTTTTTTGGTGTTTTTGTTTGTTTTCTGTGTTTTGTTTGTTTGCTTGGGTGTTTGTACTAGATTCTTTTGTTTGTTTTGTTTGAGGTTTGATTTGTTTTGGGTTTTTTTTCTGTTTGTTTTTTGTTTTGTATGGGGGTTGTTTAGTTTAGGTGTTTTGTTTTTAGGTTTTTTTTCTGTTTTGTTTGGGGTTAGATTTTTTTTTGGTGTTTTTGTTTGTTTTCTGTGTTTTGTTTGTTTGCTTGGGGGTTTGTACTAGATTCTTTTGTTTGTTTTTTTTGTTTTTTTTTTCTGTTTTGTTTGGGGTTAGATTTTTTTGGTGTTTTTGTTTGTTTTCTGTGTTTTGTTTGTTTGCTTGGGGGTTTGTACTAGATTCTTTTGTTTGTTTTGTTTGAGGTTTGATTTGTTTTGGGGGTTTTTTCTGTTTGTTTTTTGTTTTGTATGGGGGTTGTTTAGTTTAGGTGTTTTGTTTTTAGGTTTTTTTTCTGTTTTGTTTGGGGTTAGATTTTTTTGGTGTTTTTGTTTGTTTTCTGTGTTTTGTTTGTTTGCTTGGGGGTTTGTACTAGATTCTTTTGTTTGTTTTGTTTGAGGTTTGATTTGTTTTGGGGGTTTTTTCTGTTTGTTTTTTGTTTTGTATGGGGGTTGTTTAGTTTAGGTGTTTTGTTTTTAGGTTTTTTTTCTGTTTTGTTTGAGGTTTGATTTTGTTTTGGTGTTTTTGTTTTCTTTAGTTTGTTTTTTGTTTTGGGTTTGATTTTTTTATTTTTTTTTTAGTTTTGTTTGGGCTTTGATTTGTTTTTAGTTTGTTTTCTGTGTTTTGTTTGTTTGGTTTTGGTTTGATTTGTTTTTGTGTTTTGTTTGTTTGTTTTTTGTTTGCTTGAGGTTTTGGTGTGTGTGTGTGTGTGTGTGTGTGTGTGTGTGAGTTGTTGTTGTTGTTGTTGTTGTTGTTGTTGTTTTTTTTTTGGTTAGGGTTTTTTTTTTTTTGAGTTTTGTTTTTCTTTTTTTGTGCATTAGCTGGAACTGCATAAATTTTCTATGCATGATTCCCCTAAAAATGATAAAATATGCAAAATATTTTATCATTGTCAGATTTTTTTTATTTGCATACATACTCAAGTTGGCCGCAGAGTCCACTTGCTAATGATATTAAACAAATAATTTTTCCCCTGTGTTTAGCAAGCCTTCTGTTATTATTAATTCTAAATATTTCCAACTCTTTTAGGGTCCGGTAGTAATTTTTGTATGTTTTATTTTAATAGATGATGCCAAGAAGTCCCAACAAGTTCCAATCATCCCAGGGATCTCCAGTGCATCAGGAATGATTTACGCCGGGTGCATAGGGACCCAAATTGCTAATGAGATAATGGACTATAATAGGTAAACCAATTACATAGCTTCCTTTTATTATTGAATTGTGTGTAATTTACAGTAAAGTATTACAAGCAATGAAAATTAAGGAAATTTGGGACAGGTTGGTAAACTAATCCAACAAACAACTAGTTAATTATTGATGTTTTTACGAAATAAAATACATATATGTGTATGTGTGTGTGTGTGTGTGTGTGTGTGTATATATGTATATGTATGTATTCATTTTATTTCGTAAAAACATCAATAATTAACTTTTCAATAATCATCAATAATTAATTTTTTTTTTTTTTTTTTTTTCCAAATATTATTTGATATTGTTAGCAGCAGTGCAAAAGATTCTTGGAAACATTCAATTGGTTGATTTTGAAAATATGCAGTTCTAAACATCCCTAAAAAAAAGTTCTTCGTATTCTGATGTCGTACTGCTTTCTTAAGGATGAACTCCTCACCATCCAGCGGCAATACAAGTCCATTCAGTTTACTGCATGACAAGTCTCCACTGGCCCTTGCACAGGCCAGCAACAACGTGAGTCTGTCGAACAACTGTGTCTATGTGTTAAGAAGTCACTTTACGAGTTTGGTGGTTTCTTGTATTCTAACACAACAGTACTTCTCATGCTTAAAGGTGCCAAATGGGGAAGCGACAGATGTGGAGATGCCTGGCAAATCAAACTCAGAGGAGGAAGCAAGGGGTGGAGCCTTCACAGCGGGTGACAATCTGATGGGTAGATGTTACAGCATTATGTTACATTGGCCATGTTGTACTAAAGATACAATAGCTTGTCAAGAACATGTCTGGGATGTTCCTGGAAAAAAAGTTTTGTATAATGAATATTAAGCCTGCTTTTGGAACATTCAAGACTTTTTCACTACAAAATTATTTTACAATTATTATTTTTTTTTTTCCCCAAATAAGCCACTCACTTTTTTTTTGTTCATTTCTCTGCCTCTGTTCCTGTCCTCCAGAGGGGAGCTCTCAGTTGGATCTTGAGGGGGTTCCTGGGTTGAGCGCTCTGAGCACTGACGAGGCAGCCATGGCAGTCATTATGAGCTTACTGGAGACAGATGCCAACCTGGGTGATGCCGTGGACTTTGACGAGATGCACTGGTCTCTGTGAACACAGCTCCTTTTTTTTTCTTTTTTTTTTTTTGTTAAAGACCCACCTTATCTGGAGCTTTTTAAAATGAACCATTCATAGGGCAGCAAGCCTTTGACAATTCTATGACTTTTAAGTTTTTAATTTATTAGTGTTTTTTAATGCGTCTGGACAAGCTGCACGGCAGGTAATCTGATGGCTCGGGAAGGAGAACCCGAAGGGGACGGGGATCTCTCAGAGTACCTCAAGCTGAGTACCTTAAGCAACAGGACCAGGTTTTATGTGGTCTAGTGTGCATTTCTTCACTTCAGCTCTGAGGTCACATTGGCCCCTTGGCATGGATCAGAACGGAGAGACGTTCTTGGCCTGTTTTGCCATGTTGAGAAACACATGCCTCAGCCAAGCCATAAGGCAAGAACCCAAATAGTCCACTGTGATCCAGTGGCGTAAGGATTTCGAAACGGTTTCCTTAGTCAATCAACACTTGAACTGATGCTTTGAGGCAAAGCTGGACTGAATTTTTTTTATAAAAACATCATGGGATTCCTTTGGCAAGGGAAGCCTGGTAGTTATTTTACCCTTTTAGAGCAGAAATCATCTTGAATTTTTTTTTTTTGATGAACAAGAGTGGAACAACGGGGAGGGGTACTGGTAAGCTCTTATGGTCATTTGTCAAACAGAACTACTTGAAAAGACTGTGGAAAAATCAGAAAATTGAGGATCACCGTTAGGCCTGACATTTGTTTTTTCCTCTCTAGTCTATAAACCTGTGTGTGAATGTGTACTTTTCCCTCAGACCTTCGCCTGTCCTGCCAGGGCTATGCTTCTCTTGAAACAGGGCCGTCACTAAAATTTACAGGCCCTGGGACAACATTTTTACTGATGGGCACATTAAGCTGTATTATATAGAAGACCTGGGACAATGTTCTTGGTGGTTGCCCCCTTAGTTAGATGTATTAAATCTGCTGTTCTGAAAGACTGTCTGGATGGAGATCAGCAACAGGTAAAAATGGTGAGTGGAAACTAATAAGGGCCGGGTCTCTCAGGGAACAATTTATGGAAACCCCTTCTCAAAATCCTTTAGCGGATCAGACTTCTACATTGTTCAGGGCTTCACTATTTCATTAACGTTAGTTCTTCTTGCCTAAATATGTGCAAAGAGGTAACGTTATAGCGTGCTTATGTGATTAACATTTAGATGGTGGTTTGTTGTTTAAACTCTGTATTTTGGAAGTATATCCCATAATTAATAACTTAATCTATACATAACTTCAAAATATTAACAAAATCACTTTCTATACACCTTTTTCCTGAACGTGTAAGCAGGGGCGCCGCTCGCAATTTTGGGCCCTATGACAAAATATAAGTTTGGGCCCCCCCACCACACCATAGCAGATCTCTGGGGGCCCCTAAAGGGTATGGGCCCTTAGAATCGTCCTAACTTACCCCCCCTTAGCGACGCCCCTGCGTGTAAGTCTCGCCTGACAGGAACGATGCTTTAAATTTCTGGTCTCTGGTGTTTCTAGTCAAATTGGCTTATTTTCTGAGTCAATAATGTAACGTTAAACCTATGAAAGTGGTTTTAAAAAGCACACAGCGCCATAGTTTCATCACTTTACAGTGTCGTCTTTTTGCAGTAACTCGTCGTAGTTTAATGAGTGGAAATATGACAAGACGTGACGCGAGGTTATGAGATGACGGTCGCGGTATTTCTTTCAGAAAATGATAAGAGCACATACTAGTTTAACACATTATCTTATTATTTCACACAGTACTTTGCTTAAACGCTTCAAGCTGCTACTTTTCTTTGGTCATCGTTTATGCAAGCCATACAGCGCCGGACAAGTAGGGCCGATTTAAAACTAGTACTGGTTCGCAAAACATGTACTAACAGGAATTCATGAAGCTTATTGACGTTAATGTGGAAGCCACCAGCAGCACAGCTTAGCCCCGTGCACGTTTTTTTATTTGTTTAAGTTATATTGGAAAAAAGTTTCGGTTTAATTAATTCAGTCGATCTTTTTTTTAAATGTATTTCTATGGAGACCAGAACAGCAGAGCACCCAAACGAAAAACGAAAGTTGGGATCTAAAATGGTGGCGCTCATCGGTTATTCAGGAAAAAAGGTGGAAAGGGTAAAACAACAACAACAGAGGTTTGGGGAGATGAATCTAAACATTCTTCCTGATTCAAGGAGGTATTTAATACAAATCCAACCATGATGGTAACCCACTTTTAAAGGTATAATGCACCCTAAAACTACCCTGGAAATCCAGAGGTCTCGCGAGAGCACAATTTGAATTGTCTCTGCAAGACACTCTGGCATCGAGCAATGATCCACATTACTGCATTACGTAAGCAGTTCTGGGAACCAATCAAATCGGTGTATCTGATGTAGGCGGGCCAGAGGCGAGCTAAGCTGATGACGACAGCGCTTCGACGTCCGGAATCATTAGTAAACAGTTGAACACCAGTTGTTTGAAACGGCTTTGGCCGCTACAATAAACAAGTTAGACTTGGCTTTTCATATAAAAGAGGAACAGAAAACCGCGCTCGAATCGTTTCTTTGTGAGAAGGACTTTTTTGCTGTTTTGCCGACTGGATACGGCAAGAATTTAATCCATCAGTTAGCTCCGCTGGTAGCTAAGCATATGGGGCTTAGTGATTGGTCGTGTTGTTATCCAATTGCGTGCATTGAGAGTTTCAAATGCATGCTTGGTGCCACCCCTCCAGTTAGACACTTTTCATTGCTCGATGCCAGACCCTTAATCTTAATAGATTAGGGTCTGGATTTTTCCAGGCTACCCTAAAACGAAATCTCTCACCCTCATGTTTTTCCAAACCTGTGTGACTGTTCTATTAAACACAAATGGAGATATTTAAATGCACTGCTTTTTTCCATGTAATGGAAGTCACTTACATCACGATTTGGTCAGTTACCTGAATGCCATATTGGCGATACTTGGATGTAAACAACAGCATGGATTGCATGGTTAATGTACTACTGAATACATTGTTCTGCTAATTTATGCTGTCTAAACCATGGATAAAATGTGTGGAAGCTGCTAAATCATATAGAGAAGGACTTAGTTACCCGGAAAGTGCATATTTTGACAAACTAAAGTTAATAGGTGGTAAACATATGTATGAGCACTATTAAAGGTTGTATCAGCGATTCTAGGCTGAAACATAAAGTGTCAAATTCAGCTGACCTTTCTTCATGATCCGCTCGCTGCCTGCCCCATAAATTGGCTGTAAAAAAAAAACGCGTCTCTGTGGTCAGCCTAGGGTCCGAGATATGCCAAAAAAAAAAAAAAAACGGTGCTACCAACCATTCCACAGCAAAACAAACAGTGTTCCAACCAATCAGCGTCAGGGGGTTGGTGTTGTGGACTTTCCTACTGGTGCAGGGATGTGAGGGAGGCAGAGCGAAAGTCCACAACACCAACCCCCTGACGCTGATTGGTTGGAACACTGTTTGTTTTGCTGTGGAATGGTTGGTAGCACCGATTGTTTTTTTTGTTTTTTTTGCATATCTCGGACCTTAGGCTGACCACAGAGACGCGTTTTTTTTACAGCCAATTTATGGGGCAGGCAGCGAGCGGATCATGAAGAAAGGTCAGCTGAATTTGACACTTATGTTTCAGGCTTGAAATCGCTGATACAACCTTTAAGATATTAGCTTAATATTTCACCTATCTGACTGGAAATAAGAACAAACATGAGTGTTGAGATTCTTGCTCTGGAAATCCTGGTTCAGTTTGGCCAACCACAAACGCATTTTGTTCCTCAGACGGTTTTTTGCACTCTCCTTCTTAATTTGTTAGAACTTTTCTTTTTCTCAACTGATTAGTACAATCCAAAATATGACTATAATTGAGCATTTCCATCAGAAATAATCAGCAAAATATGCACATTTTGTATGATTCAGTGGCATTGTTTACGTTAAGAGCTGCCAATATGGCGATTGATGACGTGTCGTGAAAACACTCTATTTTAAGTCTAATTTCCCCCTTCATACATCTCCAATTTAATTTATACTATTTTCGAGCTTACTTATTTTAGTATTGCATGTTATCTTAAGACTAGAATACACTACAAGACATTTGCCCTGGTTTAAAGTCTGGAGGAGTCGATGCTAGGTTCCGAAAGTCAAATCCATCCTAGCTTCAGACTATGATTCCATTCAGTCAGAGAAGATCAAACCTTTTTTGATATATTGAGCTGATTTTAGAACACACGTTGTTTTCATTTGTCATAGAACTTAATGAGGAAAAAAAAAAAGTTGGCAAGTGTTATGATGCCTGGTGTTTTAAAATCTAATTTTAATTCATGTAGTGCATTCCAGTCATGAGGAAGAAAGAAAATCATACAGGGTTTGAACAACATGAGAGGCTGTACTTCTTAAACTGAAGAGAAGAGACCTTAGAGCACGTTGTTAACATTTTTAAATAGTGTTAAATCTTTGAATAGATAAATTAAAAAACAATGTCCACAGTAGTTTGAAGCCTAAATTTTCGAAGGGCTACAATCTGAAAAACATAACACCTCTTTTTTGGGCAGATGATCTATCTGATGCCATTTCTTGTAATAATTCCCTGTTTTGTATATTATAATTGAGGTCTTATTGCTTGTGCACATCCTTATGATACTGATTCTTTCTGTTATTCTCTTTCTAAACTTCTCAAATTTTCTAAAAAAAAAAAAAAAAAAGTCATCTGACTCCCCTGGGTAATAGTTCACCTCAGTGAATTTATATTTCAGCATGGCTTTGTATCTGATTTTGCACATTTTCTTCCATAACTTCGCTTCCCTTCGTGTTTTCATTCAGATGATCAGTGTATTGAACTGCTTTACTGTGACGGTGCACATGTGCCACAGGAGTCTCATGGCCTTGCGTGATGGAAACGGCCGATTCTGACCGATAATACCAAAGCAATTTGACCGCAGACATATTTCAAGTACCCTAAACGCTCAGCTGCCCTATGCTGTCAGATGTTCTGTAATTCTGTGACTATAGTGTGAGCTGCTTTTGAGGAAAAAAAAAAAAATGTCTTCATATCATTTTCACATGCTGCCAAGAGCTTACTTGAAGGGAGGAAGCCACCCACCCAATCCCACTGAAATGAAATACTGCTAGGTGATGTGCACATTATCTTGCCACGATCCATTGTTCACCCGACGCTTGGCTTTGCTAACATAACATAACGTATTACCCAGAAATATAGATGGGGCGTTTTCTTAAACCTGACTGAAATTTCATGGGATCAACTGTAAGTGCTTGTCACACAGGTGGTTAGATGTGTTAGCCAATCACGGTTCTGGTAAGATTGCCAGTTTTAAAGATTTTGATTGGGCAGTTGTAGCCTTAAGCACAGGAACAGCTGCTTTGTTTGCCCCAGTGTACAAGCGTTGCGCTATGCCATAACTGCAGGCTGGTCCTAAAAGATGTAAAAAGACTTCTGATTCTGTTTCCCACTCCCCCACATAGTTTCACTGTTTTTCTTAAAGGAATAGTTTACCCCAAAATTAAAATTTGCTTAACTTACTCACTCTCAGACAAAAGTTGCGCACCTTGCAGAATCTGCAAAATGGTAATTATTTCACCAAAATAAGAGAAGTCATACAAAATGCATGTTGTTGTTTTTTTATTTAGTACTGACCTGAATAAGAGATTTTACCTAAGTCCCTTGTTTGTCCTGAACAGTTAAACTGCCCGCTGTTCTTCATAAAAGTCCTTCAGGTCCCACAGATTTTTAGTTTTTCAGAAAAACCAAAGAATTTGTGGGACCTGAAGGACTTTTCAAAAGAACAGCGGGCAGTTTAACTGTTCAGGACAAACAAGGGACTCATGAACAACTGTCACTAAACTAACAACACAGTTGTGTATCATTCAGATAACAACACAGTATTAAGAATCAAGTGTATGTAAACTTTTGAATCGGGATTAAAACACATTGGTCGACCCCCTACATCACTTGCTCACCAATGGATCCTCAGTGAATGGGTGCCATCAAAATTACAGTACTTACTAATGGATCCACTGTAGTGAATGGGTGCCATCAGAATAGGAGTCCAAACAGCTGATAAAAGCATCAAAATAATCTACAAGTAATTCCAGCTTGGTCTCATGATGAAAACGTTCCTGTGGGACTTTCCCACAGGTCTGTTTTTGTCATGAGATCTTTCCTGATTTAGATGAGAGTTTTCTCCAGTGAAAGCGTCAATGTTATTTATAGGTATTTTTACATGGGTTATTGATAGACTGAAGATTACTTGTGGATTATTGTGATTATTTTATCAGCTGTTTGGACTCCTGATGGCACCCATTCACTACAGTGGATCCATTAGTAAGTAAGTACTGTAATGCTAAATTTCTCTAAATCTGTGTCTATGAAAAAACAAACTCCGATATCCTGGATATCCTAAGGGCGAGTACATACAGCAAATTCAAATTTTTTCGGGTGACCTATTCCTTTTGACAACCTTGACTATGTTCTGTTTGGAGTGTCGTTCTGCAGTTGCACTTGGCAGAAATCAAGTACTGTACGTAGGTTAGAACCACAGACCTTTTCTTCTGTCGCTTTTGTCCTAATTTCAGCTCTCTCTTGATTTTTATATTGTTCCAGTAATATTCATTCATGCATGCCTTTTTGTGTACCCTTTGCTTTTCTTTACTATTTTGTTGTTGTTCTGTTAGCTATGTAAGGGTATTGGATAAAGGTTTTTGCCTTATAAGACAGACAAAGACTGTTTGTTGTTCTATTTCCCTTTGTTTCTGTCTGTCTTGAGTTGTGTGATGAAAGTGGTTTGGATATTCTGAAGACTGTTCATCATTTCCGTGAATATCTCGGTCGGGGAGCAGACGGTGGGTCGAGCCTCCAGATCCGCATGCGTGCACCTCCTCGTCGCTCTGTCTGGGCCTTTGATCGAGGCTCTTATGGAACGGGGGGTCTTGTCTAGGCAGGCCCCTTTTTTGTCTTTTGCTTTCTTTTCCTCCTCTGTTTGTTATCAAGCATTTGTATGACGCCATCGCTGCTGCTGTCAACAGGTCTGGTTAGTAGCAGAGAATCTGTCTCTCCAGGCTGACATGTAAAAAGATTCTTAAATAAACAACATTAGTTTCCTGTACAAATATGTTGGTCTGTCATGTGTCAACGTACAACTGTTAAAAGATGTTGAGAATGCTGGAGGTAGCAATTAGGAAACTGTAATTTGAATGCAAGGAAATGGAATGAAGTCCTTAAAAAGTCTTAAAATGACCAGACAAACTTAAGTGACAAAAAAACAACCAGCAAAGCATTGAACCGCAAGAATGATTCTTCTGATTTTAATACATTCAACTTATAATGGATTCTCTGTGAAAGACTTCAAAACAAATGAGCGTAACAGCACACATAAAGAAACTCACTAAAGTAAAAATTCAAAATGTGAAAAATTTTTTAACGTGATATAGTAACATACCAAAGGGAGCTATTTTGCTTAATATTCTCACAATTGCAAATGTTTTAGTTCAATAAACAAGTAACGTTTGTCAAGTAGTTAAGTTACTTACATTTTAGACAAAATATTTACTGTTGTTCTGTTTCACAAATGAAAGTAGTTCCGAACAAGGATCACAGCAGATGTAGCACATTTTCCAAGCAACACTAGGTGGTGTTTTGTTACTGAATGATTCAGTGTTTTGAGCAAATCAGTTGAATGAACGACTCAGTGACTCATTTATTAAGTGACTTACTGCCACCTACTGGTAGTTTAGTATGTTTAAAAGTGTGCATTTCCCCCCCAACATTTCTTATTTGAATATTCATAATATATTAAAATATGAATCTCATAAAATTACTTATTGCGGTTGTAATTTTGTGCAGTGTAGATTATTTAATCCGACTGGTAACAGCCGTATAGATTTTTTTTTTATAAATTGCAATAATTTGACATGAAAGGTGATGCATACAATTAAAGTTTTAAAAATAGGCTTTTTAAAGGTAAATACAAATATGCATATTTAAGTATGTAAATCTGATAGAACACTGATGAAAATATTGCTTCAGAATAAATAGTTTACACCACTAAATATCTTGGTGATGTGTAATTTTGTGAGGATATTTTGTGAATATTGTCTGCTGGTATGAAAAGTTCTCTATATATCGTAGTAATAAATATGATTTATGACAGCGGTGAAATGTAGTTTTCTTTTTACATTAAATGTTACATGTATGTATGTACTGTAATGTGTATTTCCATTACAGGTTTAGGTCTTAAATTTCATACAAGGTGGTATTAAAAAGGACTTAAAATGTCTTACGTTTTACTTGTTCATATCTGTAGAAACCCTGATAGAAAACAATGTATTTTTGATGCTGTAATACATATAAAAACTGTTGCTGAAAATTTAGCTTTCCGATCACATCACAAGGATAAATTACATTTTATAATATATTCAAATAGAACAGTAATTTTTAAATCACAACTTTATTTTTTAATATCAGTTTTTATGTATTTTTGATCAACTAATACATATAAAAACATACAAAAAAAAAAACGTAAGACATTAAAAATGTTGCTGAAAATGTAACTTTCCCATTACAAGAATAAATGTCATTTTATAATATATTCAAATAGAAAAAAGTTATTTTTAAATTGCAATATTTTGCAATAATATAGTTTTATATGTATTTTGGTGCATATACAAAAAACTGTAATGCATAAAAACTTTCTGAAAATGTAGTTTTCTTATCACAAGAATAAATTGCATTTTATAATGTATTAAAATATACAAGTTATTTAAAATTGCAATAATATTTTGCAATATTACATTTTTATATGTATTTCTGATACATATTAAACATTTTAATACATATACATAATATGTAAAAAAACTATTGCTGAAAATGTGGCTTGTCCATCACAACAATAAATTACATTTTCTAATATATTCAAATAGAAAACAGTTATTTTAAATTGCAACAATATTTTGCAATATTACAGTTTTTGTATGCATTTTTGGTCGAATAAATGCATTTAGGTTTTTTTTAAATGCAGTTTTTGGTCTGCAAAAATCAGCTAAAAAGCTCAATAAAGAGCGCTACAGCTTATGCAAAAATATTTTTCTAAATATAAAGTTCAAAACGACCAAGACAAAAATTAACATTTTTCAAATGAGCCTTCAGATATAAAAATATATAAAAATGTATTTATATGTCTAAAAATATTGAATTTAGCGGTTCTGTTTTTCAAACACCATTCAAATAATATATCAAATACTCAGAAATACAGCTGAATGACCAACAAAAAATGGACAAATACTAAAACAAAATGAACAAAACATGCTTTAATGTAAAATAATTTTGCATAAGCTGTAGCGCTCTTTATTGAGCTTTTTAGCTGATTTCCTCCAATTTCTTTCAATTACATTTTCAGTAAATTCCTCTACCTGTCATTTCTATTTGACCTTTAACCTTAATGCTACTAGTTTAAGCTGCTGAGTGCATCAGTGGTTAAATCAGAAATGAGAACAATGCTGACTCAAATATCGAGTCTAGCTAAACCGCAACCTTCCGTGAACATCTTTGATGGCTTTTATGTCCCCATTCACATTTCTGAGAATATTCACAAGCTTCCTTAGCTGTGTGCGCAAATCGGTTTTCACTGTTTGTTAACTAGGTCACCAGAACAACTCCGCTCACAAGCAACTGACACACATTTTTGATACTTCAATTGGAAAATATGGAGCTGCAACTGTTCATTTTTTATACTATTATGCGGAGTTGTGACTGCTGCTAGGACTGGAAAAGCTGGAGGATTTCAAGTGTCACTCGTGTGTCTTTGAGGTAATTAATTTGTGTCATTCACCTGCCTATCGGCCTCCTGCAGGGAGATTACTGTAGTTTAATTTCACAGATGCAGAAGGGTCTGGGTAAGAATGATTAAGTGAGAGAGAAGTAAGCTGGGCTTTGCTATATATGCATCTCTGCCGTTGTTGATTTTGTTGCACCGATGAAGATGGGACAGGCCGCAACCTTACCCTGCAGAAAAGGTGGTACCTACGTCACCGAGCTTTATGAATGGTTCAGGTAAGTTTGCAAAATATTAACTAGGTGATTACTATGGCTACAGCTGGGCTTTAAGAGATGGAGGTAGTAAAAATCGGATGCATAAGCATGGTTGCATTTCATCTGCTAGATGCTTTTTATCCACAGCAAACCTCCTTATTCCTTGTCTTTATTATTGAAGAGTAATTATAGCCATAAAATGTGTCAAGAATGCGTCATTCCATACTGAAGATTTTTATTGTAGACCATATAATGCCAACCATGACTGTAAAACCATATAAGCTCTATCACAGCATAAGTAGGTCATCTGCTTATTTGAGTCCTTTTTTATTTGACCTTTTACTGCTGTCTTGTTCCTGGAACGTTTGATTTCATGATGTGCATGATAAGACAAATGCCTTTTTAGTAAGCATTCAGAATGTAACTGTGCTCTAGAAATCATGCTATAATGCTGACAAAGTCTTAACTGTCAGCATTAATATTATACACTACCAGTCAAAAGTTTTTGAACAGATGATTTTTAAGAAGTCTCTTCTGCTCACAGAGTCTGCATTTATTTGATTAAAAGTACAGCAAAAAACAGTACAATTTTGAAATATTTTTACTATTTAAAACAACTCTTTTCTATTTGAATTTATTTTAAAATGAATTTATTCCTGTACTTTAAAAGCTAAATTTTAGCATGAGTATTCCAGTCACATGATCGTTCAGAAATCATTCTAATATTCTGATTTGCTTATTACTATGTTGAAAACAACAAGATTTTTTCAGGATACTTTGATCAATAGAATGGTCCAAAGATTAGCATTCATCTGAAATAAAAAGCTTTTGTAACATTATACACAAGCATTCGAAAGCTAATCAGTAATGCTTTGTTTTTTGGGAAATAAATTATAGAAATTAATACTTTTATTTAGCAAGGATGCTTTAAATTGATTAAAAGTGATTATAAAGACATTTACAATGTTTCAAACAAGTTCTATTTTCTTCCTATTCAGCAAAAAACCCTAAAATAAATTTACTCAGGTGTTTTCAACATCAAAATAAATGTTTTTGAGCAGCAAATCAGAATATTAGAATGATTTCTGAAGGATCATGTGACTTGAGTAATGATGCTAAAAATTCAGCTTTGAAATCACAGGAATAAACTGCATTTTACAAATATTCAAATAGAAAACAGTTCTTTTAAATAGTCAAAATATTTCAGAATTTGACCGTTTTTGCTGTACTTTGAATCAAATAATTGCAGGCTTGGTGAGCAGAACAGACTTCTTTAAAAAAACATTAAAAATCTTACTGTTTAAAAAACGTTTGACTGATAGTGTACCTCTTCAGATTGATGAAATAAATCAATATTTTATCAATTATGTCCACTTATGTGCTTATGCCTGACAGGAAGTTCCTGAATGAGTGTCCCAGTGGACTGATCACCCTCCATGAGTTCAGACGTCACTTCTGCAACGGAACTGTGGGAAAAGAGTCAGCGGAGTACGCAGAGCAGATATTCCGCACGCTAGATAACAATGGGGTATTAAACAGCTCCAAACCAACAAAGCTTTGAGGCCTGACACATGTCATGTTGTCATGTTTTAAACCTGCTCTTACAAAAATACTTGTAAAAGGCGGAGGCGTAACAAAAGACACTATACTGTGGGAAACATGTTGCAAATGCAGAAACATTACACTAACCTCAAACTCAATGAATGTTTATCAATGGTTCAAGATGAGAAAAAATACTAATATATTGTATCTTAAAATTACATGGTCACACTTTGTTTTTGTTATAATTACAATCTAATTTACTTAAACTGGTTATAGAGGGTTAATGTACTATTCTGAATATGTTGTTTTGCTGTCTAAACCGCTTAAAAAATGTGTGTAAGCTGCTAAATCATATAGAGAAGGACTTAGTAAGCAGGAAAGGGCACACTATTTTGACAAACTAATGTTAATAAGTGGTCAAGATGCAAGATATTAGCCTAATCTTTCACCTACCTGACTAGAAATGATAAGAACAAACAAATCTTGTCAAGATTCTTCCCCTGGAAATCCTGGTTTAGTTTGGCCAACCACAAACGCCTTTTGTTCCTCAGACAGTTTTTGCACTCTTCTCCTTGATGTGTTATACCTTTTGGCAGTCTACAGTCAGTGTTGCCATATTGGGCGGGTTTCCGCCCAATTGGGCTTCTTTTGATCGGCTTGGACCGGAGAATAACGCATTGGGCGGGTAGACAAAATTTGGGCTGCTTTAAAAAATTAAAAGACGCCCAATCAGTTTTTTTTTTTTCTTCACTTTTATCATAAGTCATGTTATTTTAGTATGTTCGAGCTCAAAGTATCACAGTAATATAATGTGTAGCGCAGTCATCAACTCATTTTCGCTTAACGTAACCCTTACTGGTTTAGTTTAACAGAGACCTGTCAATCAATTTACGTCTTTTACGTAAGTGAGACGTGATGACTTGTGAGTGACGGGGTTTTACATTACATTAGTTTCTCATCACTTTATTTGTGCACTTTTTGCACAGAAATTAGCATATTTTTTACTGTGGACATTGAAAATGATGCATGCGTTTTTCCAAGGGTTAAAGTCATTGGTCAATTTCCACTTTGAAAAGATTTCTGAACATTTTACACATATTTTCGGACTGTTTTGATCCATATTCCTGTGAAATTGATTTATCTTTATTTTATTTTGTCATTATTCTTTTTTTAAAGAGATAAAAATGGTCCTTATCAACCTTGACATGGCAAAAATTTCTCATTATTTTGGCAGTTAACATTTGGGCTGGTTTTTGTTGAAGTGGGCGGGTTTTCGTCAACCTGATCTGGCAACACTGTCTACAGTAGCCTACTCCAAATGTTTTTCCCGGTCTGACTGATTAGTAAAACACAAAACATGACAACAATTAACCATTTTTAGCAGCAATAATCAGCAAAATACACGAGTTTCGTTCGGTTCAGTCAGTGGCATTGTTTACATTCTGTGTTTCAAACCTGAAGACCTTCGTTTATCTTCGAAACACAAATTAAGATATTTTTGATGAAATCTAAGAGCTTTCTGTCCCTGCATAGACAGTATCACAACTGACACGTTCGATGCCCAGAAAAGTAGTAAGAACCTCGTTAAAATAGTTTATGTGACTATTTGGTTCAAACTTAATTTTACGAAGCTACCAGAATACTTTTCGTGCGCAAAGAAAACAAAAATAACGACTTCATTCAACAAGTTCTTCTCTTCATTCTACAATAACTCTTGTTCCAAATCATAATTGGTGTTATATAAATATAAATAAAGTGTGATATGATTACCACTTAACAGGACGGAGTTGTGGACTTCAGAGAATATGTGACAGCTATCAGCATGTTGATTGAGGGAACGACGGTGGAGAAGCTGCGCTGGTCATTCAAACTCTATGATAAAGATAAAGATGGAGCCATCACACGTTCAGAGATGCTTGAAATCATGCAGGTAAGTAGCCTAACTATAGCTGAAGATCTGCGGTTATAATCTGATCGTATAATCGTTAATATGAGTTATAAATGCAGTTTGTTTACGCGCTTCTGCAAATCCTCCACTAGGGGGCATTATATAATCACAATTTAATGCCTGTTCTCACTCAGGCTGTGTACAAGATGAGCGTTGCAGCTTCTCTGACCAAACCTGATCCACTGACTGCTGAAGAATGCACCAATAGGATATTTGTACGCCTGGACAAAGATAATAACGGTAAGCTATGTGCTATCAATACAAGCTACATTGCTATCTGAAGTACTGAAGTTATCTCAACCACTCTAGAAATCCAAAGCGCTAGAAAATGGCAGTTTAGAAGTTTCAGTCTCCTTGTAATTCTTTTTCTTTTTTCTCTATAGCTGTCATCAGTCAAGAGGAATTCATTGAAGGTGCGCTGAATGATGAGTGGATCAGAGAGATGTTGGAGTGTGATCCAAACACAGTGAAGATGGAGAGGCCTCTCAAAGGCCATACAGTACTGTAAAGCTGTGGGTCTGTTTACATTCAGCATAAATGAGGTCATGGCTGTTACAGCATTGATTGGCTGTTATGAATGACTTACAGTTGAGAAGTTCATGCATTTGTCAGTGTGATTATTTTGAATTAAAGGAATAGTTTACCACAAAGTGAATATTTGCGAATATTTACTCACCCTCAGACCATCCAAGATGTAGAGAATGAGAGTTCAAATGTCTGATAAAAACAATAATCCACAAATAATCCACTGACTTCAGTCTATTAATTTACACTTTGTGCAGCAAAAAGCTGCGTGTTTGTAAGAAACAAACTGCAGAGGATCCATTGGTTTTGTTGAAGAAGAAACTTATCTGTATCTTAGTCTGAGAGAGGAATACATTTAAATGCAAATGTAATTTTTGGGTGAAATATTGCTGTAATGTAGAACTATAAATGGACAATCAATGACATTTAAATTGATTCTAATTCTCCTGATGTTAGATGTAAAATATATGTTTATTTATATTGATTGATTGATTGATTGTACTGAAATAATGTCCTACCACACTTTGAATCATTATTTCTTTTCTTTTCTTTATTAAATCATTATAGAACTTTTACAAAGTTAACCTAAATAGCTACTGTAAATAATTGGTTAATTAGGTTCTTATGAGGCTGTTTTCAGAGTGTTATATCAGAATGTACTTCACTGCCAAGCACAAGAACTTCTACTGAGAAACCAATTATTGCTTAAATATTAGTCTAAGTCCCACCTTCTGAAGTTGTGTAATGTATTTGTATAATCAAAAATTGTGATAATATTCTTTTGAATTTGATTAGCCTGTTAAATACAAAATACTGAAATAATGATCCGATTCTTGTGCCATCTCATAACTTTCATTTGGAGTCAAATTCATTTTATCAGTCAAGTTTTTGAACAGTAAGTTTTTTCATGTTTTTTTTTTTAAGTTTCTTCTGCTCACCAAGCCTGCATTTATTTGATCTGAAGTACATCAAAAACAGTAAAACTGAAATATTTTTACTATTTAAAATAGCTGTTTTCTATTTGAATATATTTTAAAATGTAAGTTATTCTTGTGATTTCAAAGTTGATTTTTTTTAACATCATTACTCCAGTCACATGATCCTTCAGAAATCATTCTAATATTCTGATTTGATGTTCAAGAAACATTTATTATTATTGTTGAAAACAGCTAAGTAGAATTTTTTCAGGTTTCTTTAATGAATTAAAAGTTCAGAAAAACAGCATTTATCTATAATATAAATCTTTTGTAACATTATAAATGTCATTATCACCACTTTTGATCAATTTAAATCATCCTTGCTAACTAAAAGTATTATTTATAAAAAATAAAATAGGTTATACTGACTCTGAGCTTTTGAATAGTATAGTGTTAGTATAGTATAATGTTACAAAAGCTTTTTATTTCAGATAAATGCTGATCTTTGGATCTTCTATTCATCAAATAATACTGAACACTGAACAAAATGTACTCAGCTGTTTTAAATATTGGTAATATTAATAAAAAAATGTTTCTTGAACAGCAAATCAGCATATTAGAATGATTTCTGAAGGGTGACACTGACGACTGAAGTAATGATGCTGAAAATGTAGCTTTGATTACAGGAATAAAATACATTTTAAAATATATTCAAACAGAAAACAGTCATTTTAAATAATACAAATATTTCAAAATTGTACTGTTTTGCTGTACTTTGGATCAAATAAATGCTTGGTGAGCAGAAGAGACATCCATAAAAAACATTAAAAATCTTACTGTCCAAAAACTTTTGACTGGTAGAGTACAAGCACATACAATCTTTTTTTTTTTTTTTTTTTTGACATATTAAGCTACTTATTATACAGAAACAAATGTATTCTGACTTGATATCTCATCTTCAGTTCCTTATTGTCTGTATTCTACAATGAACAATTGTACAATTGTGGTCTTCAATTGTTCTGCATTTCTCAGAAGGTTTTGATACACAAAATCTGAAATATTTTTTGTCTCGTCTTGTCAAATTGCATTTGGTATTTGCACTATTCCAGCAGCTGTTTACTGACAAAAAATAGTTAGTAGTGTGCTAGATTAAAATAAAAGACTAAATGACTGGCTAATAAAATAGATTCGAGCAAAAACTCATGTTGGTGTCGCTATATTAGTTTTAATGTCACAGACAAAAATGGTTCAATACAATAATCTAGTTAATTTACGATTTGGCTAATTCATGACGAACACTTCTAAAGTGGTCAAAAGTTGTTTTTCCACGTTTCATTATATTTATGAGTGAAATATTGCTTCACAAATATAACCAAACTCAACCAAACACCATTTATACGTTAATGATTCTACTATGGCGAAGGCTCATTTGTGAATAGTAATTAGATAGCCGTGACGCAGTTTGATACGCTTCCTATGGCCAGAGCCATATAAAAAGAGAGTTGCGACACGCTTTGATCTCGCCGCCGCACGGTCACGTGGTTCATGGAGCTCTCAATAGTTCCAAACAGCTCCGCGCTGTCAATGTGTTTGAATGGAGTTAAATAGGATAGACAGCAGTTTTACTATATTTGCAGCAATTTCGAGTAATTATTAACACATAATGTGCATTGATTGTGTATTGATAACTTCTCTGAATACGCTTTACAATCGCTTTTTATTCAGGGGAGTGATAAAGAGACATAATTAATATGTTCTCATACTCTTTGGCAGTCAAATGTGACCAAAACACCTTAAGTGTAACTTTTATTCAATTAAATAACTGTAATATATATAGTTAAGTTCTATTTAGTAAATATTTTGGGGAGGTTTTTTTGTACTTAATATGTGCAATAATGATCCTGACCATTTAAAAGATAAAATTTTCTAATATAGTATTTAGATTACAGTTCGTGTAAGATTTAAGGTTAAATACATCTGCATGTGTATTTGGACATGATCAAACACTCTTTTTTATACAGTATGTTTCGATTTAACGATTTAATGTTAAATAAAAAAAAAAGTAATTTACTCTCGTTTTATGATATTCAAATATACAACATAAGTGAATATAAAAGGCAAGCAAAAATGGCATTTAACATAATAGAAAAGATGAAAATAATGTTTAAAAAAACACAAGGCAACGAATTGCATTCAGCATACATTTTTATCGTGTTTCTTGAATGCAGTCTTTACTGAAACTCATTCAACCTCCTACAGAGAGAGAAAGATTGCAGAAAGACTAAAAACATAAAAATATGACAACTAGTATCTGGTTATGGTCGCTATTACGGTGTTTCTCATGTTATCCAGCTGCATTTACAGTTTAACTGTTTATTTTTTAACGACAAACATTAACTATAACACGCTTCATAAAACACCACTATTGGCCAGTTTTTCGAGAGGTCAACTGATGCGTTAAAATTTTAAGAAATGCAGTAATTTCTTCAATATACTTGCGACTGTGCTTGAGAAGCGCTGAAATGAATGGGCTTCAATGGAGGAGCTATTGGTTGTTTGGAACTATTGACCGCTCCATGACACGCTTTACTTCCGCATTCCTCAGTTCCTATGGAAGCCTATGGGAGTGTCGCAACTCTCTTTTTATATGGCTCTGCCTATGGCGAAACCCGTGTGATTGAATATTAATTAGATAGCTCCGTGGCCATCCAATGGTGAAGACACGGCTCATGAATATTAAACAGCAAGCCTTCTCCGTACTAGGACGTTCCCTCCTCTGACGTCCCACATTCCCACTCTCATTGTCGACATGGCGCTGGCGAGGTGGGAACACCAACTACGGAAAGAGCAAATCTCGTAAAGACTAGGAAAAGATTCCACGGATTTATTTTTTCACACTTTAGACGGCGGTCCAGATTCGGTAAGAAACCGCAGCTTACTTCTTGTCAGAATAACGGATAACGTTAATTATTAGCTCTTTGTGAATTTGCGTGGCTTTCCAAACTTGCCTCAGAGTGGGAAACTTGCTTGTAATTTGTGTAAAAATATTTTTTTTGTTAAAAGTATATGACAGAAGTGTATAAAAGTGTATTTATGATTGTATATTTTAGTATATTATATTATCATCACTTCACACGTAGTATATTTTCATAGCCTAAGGGATTGATTACAACGTTTACGTACATGTGTATGAGGTTATATTCAGAAACCAGGATCAACAAAGTGATGTTTGTAGGTATTGTGCAATAAAACAAAGCGCAAGGTCTGTTTTAAACTATTTAAAAGCAAAATAAAAACATGAGGTGTGATTTGAAGAGCAGAACTAGGTATTTGAAGCACAGCTGTGTTTGCGAAGAAGTGATTCACACATTCCACGTAGCCACAGAAGAACAAGAGCTGCTCTTACATGAGTTTCCTTTACCGCATCCTCACCTGAGATCTGGACTGAGACCAAGATTACAGAACGTAATTGTTACTTTTCAGCTGTACAGAGTACAGACTTATGTTTGGAGTTACTTATAGTTTGTAGTGTGCAGAAGCAAGTACGTTTTTGGATGGGCATAGGGTGGCATGTTGTCACTTGGAAGTTGTCAAAAACTCAATACATCAGTAACTGTATGGTTACTTTACATGATAGTTTTACATGACTTTTGTGAATCCTCCAAAAATTCCTAATATTGTCATAATTTGTAATAGTTAAAACCATGTAATGGCAATTTATGTGCAATCATGTGAGAAATTAACATTACATGATTGTTTTTCTTGAATTGTTAGGTCTTATGTGATTGTTTTAATGCTAAAATTAGCTGAAAAACTTCAATGTGTGAGGATTTTCATCAGCTTTTTTTTTTCCTGGGAATAAAGGAGTTTATTTTTGTAGCCAACATTTTAAGGTCTGTGTCTATACAGAACTTGACTTAGAAAAATAAACTGCCTCTCAGATATAATTTTGTAGTCAAGAGTGTGACAGTTAACCCTGGTTTTCACCTACACTGTAAAAAAAAAAGTTGAAAATAAAACAAGTGTGACTTAGTCACAGTCAAAAGTTTTTGAACGGTAAGATTTATAATATTTTTTAAATAGTCTCTTCTGCTCACTAAGTCTGCATTTATTTGATCCAAAGTACAGCAAAAAACGAAACAATTTTGAAATATTTGTACTTTCTAATATATATTAAAATGTAATTTATTCTTGTGATTTCAAAGCTGAACATTACTCCAGTCACGTGATCCTTCAGAAATCATTCTAATATTCTGATTTTGCTGCCCAAAAACATAAAAACATAATTTTTTACGTTACTTTGATGAATAGAAAGTTCAGACGAACAGCATTTATCTGAAATAGAAATCTTTTGTAACATTATAAATGTTTTTATTATCACTTTTGATCCACTTTTGATCCCCCACCCCAAAAAAAAAATTATACTGACTCCAAGCTTTTGAATGGTATAGTGTATAACGTTACAAAAGCTTTTTAATTCAGACAAATGCTGATCTTTGGATCTTTCTATTCATCAAAGTATCCTGAAAAAAATAAATATTGATATCTTTATTTTTTAAATGTTGATATTAATAGTAAAATCAGCATATTAGAATGATTTCTGAAGGATCATGACACTGAAGACTGGAGTAATGATGCTAAAAATTCAGCTTTGAAATCACAGGAATAAAATAGATTTTAAAACAAATTCAAATAGAAAGCAGTTATTTTAAATAGTAAAAATATTTCGCAATAATATTACCGCTTTTGCTGTACTTTGGATCAAATAAATGCAGGCTTAGTGAGCAGAAGAAGATTCATTAAAAAACATTTAAAATCTTACTGTTCAAAAACTTTTGACTAGTGTACAAGAAAATACTATTTCAACTTTTCGTTAACGTTTAACATTTAATTCAATGTGTTACGTGCCGTTTCTTTACTTTTTGAAGTTTTTGTAATTTTAAGCTACCTTGTAACTTCTAAATGTGTAATTTAAGTCCATGTCTGTGACTGTCACACTGTCATCTGTGATATTGTGTAAATGGTGTGATGTTTACAGTAACTGCCTCTATTGAAAACTTCAAAGAGCATCATTCGCTGTTTGATTCTTGTGTTTGCAGCCTAAAGAAAGCCTGCAGGTTTCATCAGCCATCTTTATTTGTTATGTAACATTCTGTTACCATCTTGAAGGGCCAAAACACACATGTGTTTTTCCTTTATCCGCTTTGATATTTGTGTTTGATATAACACATCTGTGCATTTACCTAAGCAGTTTGGAATTTGTTTTATTTTTACAGTTAGCTATTGATAGCATATGTAACGCCCCTAAATACAGGCAGACATCCCTTCTCTACTCCATGTGGTTATGTGAAGTATGATGCATCATATTCTACGACGACGACGCCTTGGCTTGGTATAGTGACAGGATATTTCAGATGGGTGTCCCTTTATGAAAACAGTCAGCCATGGTGTTTCATTGGCTGCTTATGTATAAAATTCTGCTTAGTGACGTCCCAATATAGCCACAAATATGTAAGAGTTAAGTTTAAAAAAAAAAATAATGTTCCATTCTCTTTCTATTTCTGACATGTAAGAAAAAGAGCCTGTTGTAAGCTGGGGCTGTCCTCCTCCCACATGCACAGGCTGACTGAAGGCTAGTGCACATCTGTGTTCCTCTAGTACTTGCATGAGACTCAAACATCTTTTATAACTCTCTGCTTGGCTCAGACGCTGTGAACACGTCTGACTGCTTTTTTCATCCACGTGAAACCAGGCATAGCATTTCTCAGTGTTAAAGATGCTGTATAAACACTACTGGCACAAAGCAATCTGATCAAAACATATTACAATTGGAGGAAAAGGGATATAACATGGCAGTAAGGGTTTTCAAGTGTTGAACATGTACCATGGTAATAGCATGGTATTCTTTGGATTGGTGAATGATACTACTGTTCAAAAGTTTGTAGTCATTGGAAATTGTGATGTTTTTGGAAAATGCCTCATATGCTCAGCAAGGCTGCATTTATTTGATTAAACATACAGTAAAAGCAGTAATATTGTGAAATATTATTACAATTTAAAATAACTGCTTTCTGTTTTAATGTATTTTAAAATGTAATTTATTACTGTGATGCGAAGCAGAATTTTTAGCAGCCATAACTCCAGTCTTTAGTGTCACATGATCATGCAAAAATCATTGAAATATGCTGATTGGCTGAGAAACATTCATTATTATCAACGTAATTAAGGTAATTATTATTTGTGAAAACCATGATACATTTTTTTAATGATTCTTTTTAATAGAAAGTACAAAAATAAATAAACATCTTTACTGTCACTTTTGATCAATTTATATTTAGCATGTCCTTGCTAAAAACAAGCATGAATTTCTTTAACAATTAAAACATTTGATCGCCAAGCCTGCATTTATTTAATCCAAAGTACAGCAAAACCATAACATTTTTAAATATATTTACTATTTTTCTATTTTAAAGGTCCCATATTGTCAAAATCGAAATTTCCTGGCTTTTTTCATGATAACTGAGGTCTAGGGGCTATGTAACTACCATATGAGTTTCAAAACAGTCAATCCACAGTAAACTGCAAACAGCCTGCTTAAAGTAGCTGTTCATTTTCACGAGCCACTGTGACTTCCGCAAAGATGTGACGTCCGATCTACTCAGTCACCGCCTTCAGTCACCAACCACCTTCCCACCCTCCTTTTGTCAAACCCAGACAATATCGTGTCCATAACATTGCTAAGCAACAACAACAACACGAAAACAAGTCGAGAAAACCCTGTTCAGTCGACATATGTCGAAACTACATCATTGCACAGGCTTCAGAACAACGTGAATATAAGAGACCAGCGGCACGTCAACTTCAGCCTCTTTCACACAGCGATTCCGGTAAATACACGGATAATGTGTCCCATGATTTTTTCCGGAGTTGTTTGATTTGGTTCATTCACAGTTGTTTTCTGGAATCTGTGCGTGCTTTACACACAACCCATAAAGACATGTGACGTTTGGATGTGAGATGTAATGCGACGCGTACGTTTCACTAAACTGAAACTAACCTGAACAAACTGTGCTTCAGCGCTGATAGTGAGGAGCTGGCTCTGCCCGATCGCCGCTTCATTCCACTTTGCACGTATTTTTTCGTTGTGAAGAGTCGCATGATAACGTGCATCATCACTACAACACTGCCTTTATGGTTCTGGCTTTTGTTCACACAGCGCTCGTTCCCGTAATTTTCCAGAATCAGCACGCATTGTGAAAGGTGCTTTACTAAAGCAACAGTTATGTAGCTACTGCATTCGGTGTTTGAAAAAGATAAACCATTAATGATCATTCTGAAATATTCTGTTGAGTATCAGCAGGCTAGGCTCTCTCTATGGCTCTGGGCTCGGCTAAAGCATACATGACCGTAGTTACCTGTGATTGGCCTGACTGTGCGTCACTCAGAAAACAACAGGCCAATCAGAAGAGAGGCATATGAATATTAATTAGATGGGCCAAAATCGACCTGTTTTTGACAGAGCTCCTAAAAAAGGAGCTGTAAAAATATATTGAGATGGATTTTGGCACTTATACCGGAAAAATATATTCTTAAGGACATCAACAACTAAAATAAACCTCCAGAAATGTGTACAATATGGGACCTTTAATATATTTTAAAATGTAATTCATTAATGTGATTTCAAAGCTGAATTTTTAGCATACTACAGTCACATGATCCTTCAGAAATCATTCTAATATTCTGATTTGCATTTATTATTATTATTATTATGTTAAAAAAAACAGCTGAGGAGAATTTTTTTCAGATTTCTTTGATGAATAGAAAGTAGATGCAAAACAATTAGTCACGATTAGTTGATTCAAAAGTTTATGTTTGCATACTGTATGTGTGTATCTGTGCATATTTATTATGTATATATAAATACACACACGTATATATTAAGGAAAATTGTGTTAGATTTATATGTAAAATATTTAGATTTATATATAATATAAATTAATTACAAGTCAAGTGTTTACATACAAATACATACAATACACACAAGTATTTTTTTTATATATTCATATATTTATTTATATATACATAATAAATATACACCGTTACACACATATATAGTATGCAAACATAAACTTTTATTTTGAATCGATTAATAGCGACTAATCGTTTTGCATCTGGAAAATTCAGAAGAACTGTATCTGAAATGGAAATCTTTTGTAACATTATAAATGTCTTCATTATCACTTTTAAACAATTTAAAGCATCCTTGCTAAATAAAAGTATTAATTTCTATAATTTCTAATGACTCCAAGCTTTTAAATGGTATAGTGTATAATGTTACAAAAGCTTTTTATTTTAGATAAATGCTGATCTTTCTATTCATCAAAGAATTTACTCAACTGTTTGAAATATTGATAATAATAATAATCAGAAATGTTTCAAATCAGCATATTAGAAGGATTTCGGAAGGAGCACGTGACACTGACGAGTCCGACTGGAGTAATGATGCTGAAAATGTAGCTTTGATCACAGGAATAAATTATATTTAAAAATTTGCTCCAATAGAAAACAGTAAGTTTAAGTAGTAAAGATTTTCACAATTTTACTGTTTTTGCTGTACTTTGGATCAAATAAATGCAGGCTTGGTGAGCAGAAGAGACATTAAAAAATCTTACTGTTAAAAACTTTTGACTGGTAGTGTACATTTACAACAATTGTTTTTCATTTCTATTTTTATTTTGAATTAATTTAGTATAAATGAAATCATATAGGATTTTACCTTTTAATTTATTGGTTGATACAAATCTCTTTTTTTTTATTCCTTTTGAAGATTTTTTTAAGGCTTCACTCTTCATCCAAATATTACTATCAGCATTTACTCGAAAGCTTGGTATACATATTTATTTATCAGATGAACATGTGCTTACAGGTCCATTAAAAATGTCTTTCCCGTGACTCTCCGGCATGCTTCCCTGCTTGCTTTAGCTTGACCTAAGGCAAAGTTGCTGGCTTACATGGCTCGCCTGCCATAAATGCTTTTATTTCTGTTGAGATGAATGACCCGAAGGCTGCTATTTTTCCCCAACATGTGCCAGCAGAGGTTTTTCTGTCAGTCAGTCAGAGCGGTTCAGAGAGGGAGAGTAGCTAATACGGCTCAAACAGAGTGTGTAGTGGATAAAGTTCATACACATGATGCCCTTAGGTGCCCGTCTGATGGATTTGAAAGGCCATTAGGCTTTCCCCCCCTATTTTCAATCTCATGCTCACAACCTTTTATGCCGTCTTGAGCCATTTTGAGGGGACCGTAAAAATAGTAATATTTATTTACATTCAGAAACACAGTTTCTTTTTAGCAGTTTATCTTACTGGCTTGTTCTGTGAGTCCCGGAAAATATTTCCACACAAAGGACAGCCTTCATGTCTCACGTTCAATTTCCTCCCACTTAATGTCATTATTGGCATGTTTTCTCATAGGAGGATTGTTGAAACACATACTTCAGGATTTTCCTTTGTCTGTGGTCTTAGAAAAATACTTGCTCTGTAATTCTTTGCTGTTTGACAGCATGATGTTTTTACATGTGCTTAAAGTATTTTGATGTTGGTGGATCTAAACCAGAGTTGATTCCTCTGTTTGACTTCACACGATTCAGAGAGGAAATATGAGCTTCATAAAGAACGTGTTATCGCTTTTCGCAGACTGGAAGCCACCATGTTCCCGCCATGAGAGGAAATTCCAGCCCTGCAAAAATCTGCAATGCAAAGCATCCTGAGCGTAGCTTGAATCTACGCTACATGGTTGTTAGCTCATAATAAAAGGCTTTCCAGACAGAGAGAGAACCTCCAGTGAGTTGTTTGCTGCTTTGTTTGTGTTAAACAGTGATATTAATGTGGATCAACAGAACGTGCAGGAACAAAAATGAGGCAAATTGTGAACATGTGTCCAATGTTTGACCAAAAACACACTTTTCTAGAAATAACATGAGTTTCCACACAAGGTTTTGATTTATTTACATTTAAGGTACCAGATTAAAACATTCCATAAAAGTTCTAGATCTGACAATTGTCATTTAAAAAAAAAACGTAACTATTCACAAAGTGCATTTCCATAATGTACTTATGCTGCCTTCATGTGATATGGGAAAGATGATGCTTTCCACTTGTGAAGTGGAAATTACCAGTGTGTCGTGTTCAGGTGCTTTTGTTGTCGTAGTGAAGAAACATGGCGGACTCGCAATTTGTCCTCACATGCTACTTTGGTAAAACAGACCAAATAAAATAACATGAGAAAATTGCCTCCTTCAGAACACTGTACCGCACAAGCTAGCATCTTCTCTTAACGGTATTTTTAAAGACAACACTACGTTTAAATAGCGACGTTATTAAAATCCTTTATGCCCCAGCATTATGGGGGCTACAAACTAACCAACTAAACAGCAGAGAACTTTTAACATCATGCGATGCTTATCATTCAGTATAGTTTCGTTGCTGTCCGCCATGTTGAAAGGTCAAAGTTTATCCCATCTCGGCAACTCGGGTATCATAAAAAATTTCGAGCTTTCCAGTGGAAATTACAACGTGAGTGGGTGTTCATGTGCAATTTCGATGTCGGATTTTGGTATTTACCATAATTACGATAGCACATGAAGGCAGCAGTAAAGTGCTCCATTTACACGCACTAATTTTGTACTTAAATACTAAAAATGATTCTTTAGTACTTCTTAAGATAATTTTAAGAACATCTTAGTGTACACAAATGTGCTATTTTAGAGCACCATGAATATGAACTTGTACTTTTGTACTTTAAACATACTATCCTTGTATTAAAAAGTATATTTAGTTACCACTTGTAGTACACTTGAACCCTGTCTTTCAAACACTAGAGAGTTTAAGTGTACTACAAGTAGTATCTAAATTACTTTTTTTTAAATATAGAGATAGAATATTAAAAGCGCATTTTAGTTCATATTCATTGTGTCCCAAAATAGCACATTTGAGTACACTTCTTAGACGTAGACATTCTTACAATTATCTTAAGAAGTACTAAAGAATTATTTTTAGTATTTTAAGTTTAAAATTACATGAAAATAGATCACTTTAAGTACATTTATGGAAGTGCACTTTTTTTTCTCCTGAGGAAGTGCATTAGTTTATATGGAAGCGCATTTCCGCCACTGAATAAAAAATAAAAAAAGGTATTTGTGACATCTTTTTAATCTTTTTCTCACAATTTCGAGTTTACATCTCGCAATTCTGACTTTTTTTTTTTTTTTAGAACTGTGAGATGTAAGTGCACATTGCGAGTTATAAAGTCAGAATTGCGGGGTATAAACTCACAATTGAGAGAAATAAAGTCAGAATTGTGAGATATAAACATGCAATTCCAGTTCTGAGGAGAAAAAAAAGACTGATATGTTCACAGAATTGCGAGTTTATATCTCACAATTCTGACTTAACTCGCAATTGCGAGTTTATACCACACAGTTGCGAGTTCATTTCTCAGAATTGCGAGTTTATATCACGCAATTCTGACTTAATTCTCAATATTGCGAGTTTGTGTTAAGCAATTCTGGGAAAAAAGTCAGAATTGTCACAATAACTTTAAAAAAAAACATTTATTCAGTGGTGGAAATGGGCTTCCATTAGTTTATTAGAGCCCTATGAAATCTGTTTTATTTTTTCCCGAAGTCCTTTTTTTTTCTGCTTTAATTTTTCTGGATTCCGTGTTTGTTTTTAATTTCTCTAGACTCTGTTTTAATAGTTAAATTAAAAATATTAATAAAAAATAATGATTAATTAATTAACTTATTAATTGAAATCATAAAACTTACACAATCTAACAGCATTTTGTTGAAAGTTTCAGAAAAAATAAATTTGAAGAGTCTATAAAAACTATTTTTTACTTTTTTTTGTCAAATTTAGTTTTATTTTTACCTCTGTGCTTTCCACTCATTTTCTGGATTCCATGTTATTGCATTCATTCAGTTTTCATAATCAAAAGCATTTCTAATTAATTCATTTGATTAAAAAAAAAATTGTTGTTGTTTAATTTCTTTCTTCTTTTTTCCCCCCTGAAATACTGTATTGTGTATTTACATTTTTCTGGTAAATACCTTCTGGTAAATAATTTTTCTTAAAGGAGAAGTTCCAGAACTTCCAGAACAAAAATTTACAGATAATTTACTGACCCCCTTGTCATCCAACATATTCATGCCTTTCTTTCTTCAGTTGTAAATGTTTTTTGAGGAAAACATTTTAGGAATGTTCTCCATATAATAGACTTCTATGGTGCCCGTGATTTTGAACTTCCAAAATACAGTTTAAATGCAGCTTCAAAGGGCTCTAAATGATCCCAGCTGAGGTAAAAGGGTCTTATCAGAGCTAGACAAGATGAGCATTTGAGGTTGCGGGCACCATAGAAGTCCACTAAATGGAGAACATTCCTAAAATGTTTTCCTTTAAGAAACATAATTTCTTTACGACAGAAGAAAGAAAGATCTTGGAAGTGGGTAAGTAAATTATCTGTAAATTTTTGTTCTGGAAGTGAACTTTTTCTTTAAAAAAAACAATGATTTAATAACAATTTTATTAGTAGTAGTATTATCAGTAGTAATATAGTAATATTTCTGTCACAGTTTCTTCAAGTTAAAACAAATTTTCATTTTGACGGGTTGCTTGGAAGACCTTTAGGTTGCTGTTTGTATATAATATGATGATACTTTTTCTCAAATGCTCATGAAGTGACTTTCAGAGCAGTTCTGCAGATTGTTTATGCATTTATGTACTCATATATTGAGGCGGCAGAGGTTGAAAACAATCTTTTGAGGTTTCATACCATCTTTTGAAAAGTCTTTGAAAGGAAGTGTTTGATCCACTTTTCTTCGAGCAGAATGGCTATAATCACACCGTCAGTGTTGATTGACAAGCCTACTTACTAACAGGTGACTCAAATCAGACTGTGCATTGAGATATTTCAAGTCTCAGTTGCCTTGTGTATTGTCTAGTGACAGGATAACAATAACGCATTGAATTGATCAAAAGTGACACTGACATTTCAGTTACAAAATGAAGTGCTGTGTATTAATTGTAACTTGCTTGTACACTGTACAGAGCTAGTTATTAGAAACTAAGGGGATTTTTATGGTATAAGACCCTTAAAAAGGCTTGCTGTCAAACCAAGTTTTTCTGATAATCCGTGTGTACTTCTTACGCAAAATTTGTGTTTACCCGTTTTAAAGGATTATTAACCGCTAATTCACTGTGTACAGCTTTTAGCTTCACATGTTTCTTTGAATGACTTCAAATGGTTAAATAGGTCCTCGTTCTTGGATCACAAGCCATTTCTATGCAGAAAAACTGATTTTCCATTTAGCATAGCACACTTTCCCTTCTTTCGGATGTGTAAGTTAACCTTTGGCCTGTTGTGCTTGTGCATTACGAGAAATTTGAAACACTGGTGGATGGGGTATCAGAACATGACAGGGTGTCTCTTCACCTCCTTGTTTTGAGGATTAAAACTGAGAGAATGCCGCTGCTGTGTTCTCGGGCCACAAGCCAAAAGAGCCTAACAATGTGTCCCCGCTAGTCCCCCAACAAAGTACCCAGTGTCCCCAGCAGCAGCAGCACAAGCACTGTGCCAATAATTGAAATAAATGGCTCAGTTATTCTTTAAAATCTGTGGCTAATGGTTGGAGCTTGACTGCGTTACCCAGGGAACAGCAGAGAGCTGAGAACCAGCCAACCTTTCACCCAAAGGATGTGCTCTGCTCTCTGGATCCATCACAGGGACACCCCGTCCAGATGAATACACAGTTAGATATAAAGATGAATGGAAAGGTTTGGGAAATATACTGTTGCGCAAGATAAACAAGTTTAGGATAAAGTAGTAAAAATCGAAAAATTAAAACTAAAATGAAAATAACTTAAAAATTAAAGGATTAGTTCACTCCTGAATAAAAAATTTCCTGATATTTTACTCACCCCCATGTCATCCAATATGTTCATGTCTTTCTTTCTTCGGTCAAAAAGAAATAAGGTTTTTGAGGACAACATTCTAGGATTTTTCTCCATATAGTGGCTCTACACAAATCCCAGCTGAGGAATAAGGGTCTTATCTAGCAAAACAATCGGCCATTTAAAAAAAAAAAAAGTATATACTTTTTAATAGGGATGGGACAATACACCTACCTCCCGATTCAGTAATATCACGATACTTGGGTGCCGATACGATATGTATTGCAATTTTATTTATTTATATTTAGATTCTATTTCGATTCTACAAGCATTTGCGATTCGAAATTGTTATTAGGGCTGGGATGATACGCTTTTCTGCCGATTCAAATGTTCTTCACTTTGTAAACACTGGGTTGGTAGTTCTCACTGCATAATGCATGAAGTCAAGCTAGTGCAAGACGATAATTTGTGGTTAAAAAGTATATAATTTTTTTTTTTTTCATAGAAAATGACAGATCGTTTCAGTAGATTAGACCCATATTCCTCGGCTGGGATTGTGTAAAGCCTTTTGAAGCTGCAGTGAATCTGCAATTTGGACCTTGAAGTTCATTATGAAGAAAAACCTTGGAATGTTTTCCTCAAAAACCTTAATTGAAATAAAGCTAAATAGAAAGAATAAGAATACTATTCAAACAGTTTTTTGACAGTAAGTTTTTTAATGTTTTTTTCTTCTGCTTACCAAGCCTGCATTTACTTGATCCAAAGTACAGCAAAAACAGTACAATTTGGAAATATTTTTAGTATTTAAATTGTACTATTTATATTTGAATATTTATATATATTTTTTTCGAATGGTATAGTGTATAATGTTACACAAGCCTTTTGTTTCAGATAAATGCTAATCTTTGGGTCTTTCTATTCATCAAAGAATCCTGAAAAAAGAAATACTCAACTGTTTTAAATATTGATTATTATCATAATAAAAGAAAAAAATTGAACAGCAAATCTGCATACTAGAATGATTTCTGAAGGATCATGTGACACTGAAGACTGGAGTGATGATACTAAAAATGTAGCTTTGATCACAGGAATAAATTACGTTTTAAAATAGATTCTAATAGAAAACAGTTATATATTTAAGTAGTACAAATATTTCAGAATTTTACTGTTTTTGCTATACTTTGGATCAAATAAATGCAGGCTTGCTGAGCAGAATAGAATTATTTAAAAAAAAAACATAAAAAATCTTACTGTTCAAAAACGTTTGACTGGTATGTATACTGAAATTAAAATCAAAACTGAAAATAAAAAAATAAACTAATTTGAAATGTATATAATAAATACTATAATGGTATATAAATAATAGGAAAATAACAGTAAATCACATTTCCTGTAAAATTCTACCCAAATCTTTGGTTTCCGTGTAATACTTTCCTGAATTACATTAGTCATGTATCAAACACGCAGCATATTGGCATTTATTCTTCATTCAGTTTTGTAGTTTTGATTTATTCAGTGCCTAAGCCTTCAAAATGCCTGTATTTAGAGATTGCCTACATGCATTTTGTGCTGTTTACTGTAATATGTATTTTGTTGTCTCCTCTTTATTCAGGATTAACAGAGCTGAACAAGATGATGTCTGACGCCAGTGACATGTTGGCAGCGGCCTTGGAGCAAATGGATGGTATTATAGCAGGTAAATTGTTACCTGTGACTCATGTAGAATTTTCTTTTCAGCCAAAATGTCACGGTGCGGTTTACAGAGAGTAAGATAGGCGATCTTAGCAAAATGTTAACTCTCTGACCAAACGGTCTGGCATATGAAGTATTTCATCACTGGCTTATTATAAGACTGACATTTCAAGTTGGAGTCATCTTTCAGATCACATGATTTCCTGAAGTTTGAGCAATTAAAGCATTTACCCTTTCCTTGGTTCTGACTTCAGAATTTGAGTGGTTATTTTGCCCACAGAATGCTTTATTATAAGGTCATAGTATCTTTTATCCCATGATAATTGTGTTTTTTATTATGATTGCTCAATTCATAAATGCCGTACAGTTGCAATCAAAATTATTCAACCCCCCAGAGATTGCAGTACTTTACAAATACAAGCTTTTCTAACCCAGGACTTTATTAAAGTTGCATCTACAACAGTTTACTGGCATAATAAAAGTGATCATATCAGTATATAATATAATGTTTTTTAAGTTATAGGATATTTTAAAAACATAGCTAAGTCAAAATTATTCAACCCCTATTCAACATTGCTGTATAAGTCTCTTATTTTTATGGTAGGGAACAAAATTGTCTTAACACAAGTAAGCCTTTAGAAACTATTTAAAAAACAGAATTAGCTTGGGCTGTTACACATACATACAGTTAGTCTCTGCATGTGCTGAAGTTGAGTAGCAAATATGGCAAAGTCAACAGAGCTCTCACAAAAGCTTTTTTTTGTATTAGAAGATTTAAAGTTCAAACGTTCCTAGAGACACAGCTAACAGCCTTATTCCTTAGTTTAAAATGTGTTGTACCAGAACTTTAAATATTTTGTACAAAAAAGCACAATATCATAAAATGTTTGATCAGAGCAGCTGAGAAAAACCTGCAATGTACAGCCAAAGACCTGAAAGATGACCTGACGAAAGCAAATTAAACATTTCAATGCAGAATATAGCACAAGACAAGTATGGCTTCAATGTTGAGGCATCTTGCCGAATACTACTCTTGACCAAGAAGAACAAAAAGGCAGACTTGAACATTCTAAAATTCATTTGGATAGACCTGTGGAGTTCTGCAAGAATGTTTTATGGAGTCATGTGACCAAACTGGAACTTATGAGCCGAAGAAACCCAACTCCATCGTTGAATTTGGAGGTGGATCAGTCCTGTTATGGGGGAGTTTTACTGTTGCAGGGAGTGGAAATCATGACTGTGTGAAGGACATCATGGATTATTTGAAGCATCAGGCCATTTTGGCAAGAATTGTGATGCCTTTGGTGCAAAGACTGAAGCTAATGATCAATAAACAATCATCCCAAAGTACACATCCAAATCTACTTATGCTTGGTTCAGGGATCAGTCATAGAATGTTCTTGAGTGGCCTGTTCAGTCTCCAGATTTAATTCTCATTGAAAATATTTCAATGAATTTTAAGAAAGCAGTGGCAAAGTGAAAACCAAAGATAATCTATGATCTGAAAGCTTTTTCATGCGAGGAATAGGCCAAGATTGCAGTAGAGAGGTGACAGAAGCTTACCAGCACTTCCAAGCAGCATTTATTGGTGGTTTTAAAGAATAAAAGATTCTGCACCAAAGTTAACTTTTGGGGGTTGAATAATTTTGAGCATGATCGTTTAGAGCCAATTCAGTTTTTATTTATTTTTTTATTCATTGACTTACGTTCTCAGAATTACTAAAATGTGTTCTCACACTCAAACTTTCTCTAATAGTTTACTGATGCCTTTGTTGAACTGTTTTCACAAAATCTTGTTCTCTGCAGCAAAGTCCCTTGCAGGTCAAGGGGGTTGAATAATTTTGATTGCAACTGTAAATTGTGCTAAATGTAAGCTATTCTAAAATATTGCCTGCCTTTCATGAGCTTTTAATGTATAATGTGTAGCTCCACCAATTTTCTTGCACGCTGCTTTTATTTGTTTTTGTCTTTGGCACGCAGGCTCCAAGGCTCTGGACTACTCCAATGGCATCTTTGAATGTCAGTCCCCAACATCGCCCTTCATGGGTAGCTTGCGAGCCCTGAACTTACTGGAGGACCTCAGGGGTGTTCTGGAGCTCATGGACACTGAGGAGAGAGAGAGCTTACGTTGTCAGATCCCAGACTCTACCGCAGACAGTCTGGTGGAGTGGCTGCACGGTCACCTGGTACGTACACCACATTCCAGAAGTCTGGAATTCACGGTGTCTACTCTAGATACGAACATGAGCTAACATACTATGTGTTGCCATGTTGTAAGGAAGTACATGGTTATTTATACTTCGTTTATTTATAGGAAGTCTATTTTCCTGTTAGCTCGTAGTCTATTTTCAGTGATAGTCAAAAGTATGTTATGTGTTGGTTTATGCCTACTAGAAGTATTTTTGGTTTAATTCTGGGATTGCTAGGTCTGTGCTCACTATTTTCATTGAGGTATTATAGCATCATGTGCGCTAATTCTATTTGTAGTTAAGACTGCAGTTTAGTTTTATGATTGCCTCAAGATATATGTTACAGCAGATCCAAGAAACATTATTCTTGTGTGTCTCGAGACAGATTGAATAACTGCCAAGGGAAAGTCGACACATAGTACCATATTTAGTCAGTTTATATGGATTATTGTGTTCGTTGACCCAGTGTTAACATTTTGTTGGCACAATAAATGGTGCATGAAAACCCTGAATCTCAAGTGACCATCTTTTTCTCAGTATTACTTGCTTGTAAAGCATATAATTAACTGTTTCAAGACATATTGTGTTGGATTTCATAATTCTTTTATAATAAATAGTTTTTCTGTGTTTTTCGGACAGTCAAATGGACACATTGCAATCACCGGTGATGTTTACCAGGAAAGACTTAATCGTCTTGAAAGTGATAAAGAATCCCTTGTGCTTCAGGTAACTTTGTATACACAAGCACATACTTTTAATGTTTTTGAAAGAAGTCTGTCATGCTCACCCAGGCTGCATTTATTCAGTCATAATACAGTAAAATTGTAAAATATTATTAAAATTTAAAATAACTGTTTTCAAAGCTGAATTTTCAGCTTATATGACCCTTCAGAAATCATTCTAGTATGCTTATTTGCTGCTTAAGAAGCATTTCTTACAATTATCAATGTTGAAAACTGCTTAATATTTTTGTATAAACCCTGATACATTTTTTTCAGGATTTTTTGGTAAATAGAAAGTTCAAAAGAACAGCATTTATTAGGGGTTCAAGCGTGTAACACTGAAAACCTATTGTGGAGATAAACTCCACATAAAACTGATCGGGCAGACCAAACCGTAAGTCGTAGAGACTTGAAACTTGGAGGGATGATAGTACTCACACTGCCAACAACGTCACCAAGGCTCGCCCCAATCGGCCTAACGGGGGCACTACAGTGTTCAAAAGTACGAAATTGCTCATAGCTCCTAAACCGTTAGTCGCAGGCTCAAGTGTCTTGTCTCAGATTCGATCATGAGCCTCAAAATTTTGGGGTTTTTTGGATTTTTTTGAAAAACCTACTGCAAACTAGTCTTAGGTTTTCCGCCCGATCGGAACCAAACCAGTGCAGAAACTCACTCGTAAATCAAAGGGATGTCAAAACTTTAGAAAGGAGCAGGGCCACTTTTAGTAAAATACCTAGTACTCCTGAACGGAATGACATTTTTCAAAGATGTAAATGATTGTGCATTGCACATTTTTTCCCACATACACATGATATTCATATCACATGACAGTACTCCTCATTGTGGACAACTTTGCCTCTAGAACTATTGCTGTCAATCAAATTGTTTGTTAAATTATCGAGAAGATGATAAAACAACTTTTGGGAACTGGTCCTAGGTTTTCTCTTGATCTGGAAAAAAACACTGCGGTACAATTCTCTGGACTCTGTAGGTCAATAATTATCAAAAAACCCAAAATCTTATAAAGCCTAAAGGAGAACTTAAAACTTCACGAAACCCTGCTGAGCACATGCGACAGGTGATGCAGATCGGATCACAGCTGGCGCTATAACAGTAAAAAAAAAAAAAAAACATAATATTTTTATGGTAAACTGCCTCAGAGGAGACCTGGATTTGCCAAAAATGCTTTTTTAAATAATTGATTTGGTGGTTACAGGCTTGCTAAATAATGTCTTTTTTCATATGTGCTTAAGTGCTTGAACCCCGGTAATTGCTGCTTGCAGCTATATTTTGTCTTCAAAACATTATAAATATGTTTACTGTCACTTTGATCAATTTAATGCACCCTTGCTAAATGAAATAATTTCTTAATGAAATAAGCTCATCATTCTTTGCAGGTGAGTGTTTTGACGGATCAAGTGGATGCACAGGGTGAAAAAATAAGGGACCTAGACCTGTGCCTTGATGAACACCGTGAGAAACTAAATGCCACTGAAGAAATGTTACAACAGGTGGGTTTAAAGATGTTCCTTGTATATTGGACACATGGTCTGGCAGTTGCGTCAAGTGCATTTTACACAGTAGACAGGGCACAGCCTCTAATCACAAGCAAATGCCCATAAAATTGATTCATAAGATTTTTTTTGTTCATGCTCTATTTGTGAACTCTTCTTCCTAGGAACTCTTGTGCAGATCAGCCCTTGAGACTCAGAAGCTGGATCTTATGGCAGAGATTTCCAACTTGAAACTGAAGTTAACATCCATGGAGAAAGAGAGACTCGATTTTGACGACAGATTCGGAGATAGCGAGGTACGAAGCATCCACACATGTATGAGGGAAATAATTGTGTATTGATGTCTTCGTTTGAAAATGTCAGTGGCTGTGCTTTAATTCTAATGATAGTCATTGGTTAATTTGTGATTTCGTCATTGGTGCACAGAGCCCTTTTGTTGTGACTGCTTTAACGTGTTGCAGTTTGCTGGAAAATGACTTAAGTGTTTGTTTGGAATCATGATTCTGCAGTATAGCCAACCTTTTGTTTCTGGTCAAGCCTGTAGCAGAAAGACATGCATTCAACAATGCGATCTGTTAGCGCTCAGACATTTACCAATCACGTCATGTTGTGGTACAGAAGTCTGTTCCAATGCACTGGAATGTTAGGCTTTTAACTATTCTCTGCTTTGTTTGCTGTCTGGGCAAAATGGCAAATGCAAAAACAACCTTTAAACAGCCAGATACCATTTCCTCTCCAAAACATGGTTTGGGTGGCCTCTCTTCTCTCTAGAAAGTAGTCATTACCACTAAGTAGGAGTATGCCCCAGTGTGGGTGTATAGGAAGGGTCCTCAGCGACAGGGTGTTGGGATCCATTGGAATGGTTTTCCACATTGGTGGTTTCAACTATTTCAGATAAACCTGCCCTAGTCTCAGCCTCAGACGTCACGCCCACGGAACGTTGGCTAAACGTCTGATGCATATGGTACACTTAACTGGAAACACTTCAGGAATGTCGAAGTCGTCCTCTGATTAGTTGAATTTGACCGGATTTCCGGAACACGCGAGTGCCGCGTTTATTTTCGGTCCGCCGGGAAACAGAGCGCAGACTGGTTTACTCAGCGTTTTGCTAAAAGGTGCTTATGCAGACGCCGTTGTTGTTAAACACATTTGCGACGTTCGCGAACAAATTACTGACTTACTGCGTGTTCTCCCTCTTCTTCGTTAACTTTCAATGCTGGTTATTTCAATGACTGACTTGTTGCATGCCAGTCTGTTGTTGTGGGGACATTTCTACGCCCTGAAACGTGACGCTGAACGAAACGAACTGTGATTGGTTGTTTGACATGTCGGTCAAACGGCCTTATAGGCGGGCCTTGGCCAATTAAAGCTGCCATGAATTCCAGACCTTCAGACGTCAATCTGAAGGTCTGGCTACGCGAGACTAAACCTGCCCTAAACCATGTTTGACCACATATATGTAGTTCACAAATACACTTCCTGTCAAAGTGGGCGTTTCTTGGCCCAAATAAGCAGCAAAATAGTACGTTTGTTTAGGTTGTTTGTTAAAGGAGGCCTGTTATGGAGACATTTTACAATAAGTAATATAAGTCTCAAGTGTCTGCAGAATGTGTCTTAAAATTGCAGCTCAAAATACCCTACAGATTATTAGAAGCAGAAACACGCTGTTTTCGTGTCTGTCTCTTTAAATGCAAATGAGCCGCTGCTCCTTGCCCCCTATTCCTTTTCCAGAATAGTGCTGTCCCTATACAACTCATACTTCAGATACTCAGATACTGTTTGTTTTTGATTATCATGTCTATCGTGCTTAAATCATGCGTTTTAAACCATATTAGTTTAAATATCTGAAATAGAAACCTGAAATTTTCTGAGCGCACATTCGAAGGCTGTCACACAGCACCTGAGTACTAAACTAAGTCCTCTTTCATGTCTTTTTGCGCTTAAACTGTTAAAAACACACATGATTTACAAAAAAAGACAGTTGAGTCTGTGAAGGGAAACAGCTGGGAAAGAAATCACATGTTTATATTAGATCTGTGTGGCAGTAGTGTAATATACAGTAAATAAATCAATAAATCCACTTCTCTTGTCTCCTCTGAGGCTGGGACTCTAAATAGTGTTCTATGCTCATCTGTGCAGCCAATGACAGAACAGTTAGCATGCTTTGCTCTAATTTTTGACATGACGTTAGAACTTGTACACCGTTGTCGTTTGTGAAAATTTGAGCAGCTTGTTTTTCTGGGTTGGTAGATGCACCGGTGACCCAATAATAACATTTATAAGTCTAGCAACTTGAGACTAGGTGTAAAGCAGACTTTTATCTTACAAACTCCAGACCAGCTGGCCTTGTTGTTCAGGGCTGCCTTCAGTCTTTGTGCATAACATGTTTTATTTAGTCTTGGGAAATGCTGTTATCACTTGAAACTATTTTCTTTAAACAAGAAAAGCAACAGGATGATTTCAGTTTCTTAACCTGTGTTTTCACAGTCTCACACATAAATAAGGTTTTGTATTTTTGTTGTTGACATACGTTTTTATGTGTTTGTCTTTCTTGTTATTAGAGTATTTTAGAACAGAGATACAAAGTATTGTTTAAGCTGTGCACTAAATTGGTAAGGTTGGTCTAGGTTGGTCAACACATTCATCAAAGATATAAATTATTTCTGCTGTTTCCTGTTATTTTCCTCCTACATAATTTGCTGTCTCAGCAAGACTCCAGTTTGTTTCCCTAAATGTCCTTTATTTATCCTGACTATGATATGTCATTTTAGAAGAAGAACTATCAGAACTACTGTAGCCTGGAAATACTTAAATTACACTACTCTTCAAAAGTTTGTGGCCGGTAAGACTTTTAAAATGTTGTTTACCGAGCCTGCATTTAAAGGTGACATATCATAAAAGTAACTTTATTTTGGTAAGCCTTTCTCTGCAAGCTTGTGAAAAAACAAGCCGCTCAGATTTCACTCTCATTGTAACGTAAAAAGGGGATCTTATAATATTACCACCCCTTAATCTGCACGTTTTCACCCACAGCACCGCCATTGTGTTTTCGCAAGCAAAAACAGAGAACCAGTTCTAACGCCATGGCGAAAGTTTAAGCAAAGCATGCTAACTGTTCTGTCATTGGCTGCACAGACGAGCACAGAACACTTTTTAGAGTCTCTGCCTCAGAGGAGACAAAAGAGCAGTGGATTTATTGGTCTATCTACTGTATATTATGCTTATTATGCCTTGCCACACAGGTCTAATATAAACATTTGATTTCTTACCCAGCTGTTCACCTTCACAAACACAACCAACTGTTTTTGTAACGCATGTGTGTTTTTTAACATAAATTTGTGTATATTTGACAGTTTAAGTGCAATAAGACATGAAAGAGAAGAGTTTAGTACTCACATGTCATGTGACAGACGCTTTCCGTTTGTGTGCTTGGGATGTGTGCGCTCGGAAAACCTTATATCAGAAGTTTAAACTAACATGATTCAAACCGCATCATTAAAGTGCGATAGACATGATAATCAAAACCAAACAGATGTGTTTTGGCAGAGTATCTGAGATACGAGCTGTAAAGGCACAGTCCTATTCTGGAAAAGGGGGCGGGGAGCAGCAGCTCACATGCATGAAAACAGCGTGTTTCTGCTTCCACTCAAAATAGACATTTTCAAAAATATATAATAAATGATCTGTGGGGTATTTTGAGCTGAAACTTTACAGATAGATTCTGGGGACACTCAAAACTTATATGTGACCCTGGACCACAAAACCAGTCTTAAGTCGCTGGGGTTTATTTGTAGCAATAGCCAAAAATACATTGTATGGGTCAAAATTATTGATTTTTCTTTTATGTCAAAAATCATTAGGAAATTAAGTAAAGATCATGTTCCATGAAGATTTTTTGTTAAATTCCTACTGTAAACCTATCAAAATGTCATTTTTGATTAGTAATATGCATTGCTAAGAACTTAATTTGGACAACTTTAAAGGTGTTTTTCTCAATATTTTGATTTTTTGCACCCTTAGATTTCAGATTTTCAAATAGATGTATCTCGGCCAAATATTGTCCTAACAAACCATACATCAATAGAAAGCTTATTTATTGAACTTTCATATGATGTATATATCTCAGTTTTGTAAAAATTTAACCTTATGACTGGTTTTGTGGTCCAGGGTCACATATTGAGATGAATTGAGATTGAAACCCTCCACCTCCCCAGCTCCACCTGTATAGACCTGCTATGGGTTATGTTATTTGTGCAGCAGCAGTTTAAGTTAAGTTTTAGGATGTCTAAGACCAAATACATTAAATGCTAACATTTTTTAGGTGTCATGATAGAACTATTTTTATTTTAATGTATTTTAAAATCTGTTTCATTCCTGTGATGGCAAATGATCCTTCAGAAATCATTCTAATATGCTGATTTTGTGCTCAAGAAACCCTTCTTATTATTGTTATTATAACATTTCTTATCACAGTTGAAAAGTATTATACTGACCCCAAACTTTTGAACTGTAGTGTTTTCCGATTGTCCTTAAGCTTTCTGGATCACTGCTCCAAGTGGATGCCTCTGTAGGTTGCGGTTTTTTTTTTTTGCTGCGCAGAGTGTTTATGACTAGAGGCTGCTCTGTTGTTTATTGAATCATAAATCCGTGGCTGAATGCTAGACATTCTGACAAAGAGCTTGGCCCTGAAAAGCCTGAATGCTGAATGGAAGCTTGTCACTAGATTCTTGTGTTTTTGCTCATAAAGCATTTGTAAAGATCGAATACTTAGCCTGTTTGTTAAACAAACCATTTTAAACTTAGAGTAGGCTTCTCTTTAAAGCCCTTTGAAGCAAAATTATTTAGGAATATGGCCATGATAATCTGTGAGTGTTTAGAAACGATTTATTAATATTATTAGATCCCTCAGTTTTTTTTTTAATATTTTATTTTTGTGGTAATCGGTAGCATGCATATGCAGTCGGCAGTTTAACTTAAACCCATTTAGCATTCATTTTAGGGCTACAAAATGATTAGTCGCGATTAATCGATTCAGAATAAAGGTTTACATACTATCTCAGGGCTCGAAATTAACTTTTTTACTTGGTAGCACTGGTGCTCCCAACTTTAAAAAGTTAGGAGCATCCCAAAAAATTTAGGAGCACCCAATTTCTTTTTAGTTATGCGCCGATCTTGATTCTTCATGGGCGATTCTGATTAACAGATTTTGATTGCCCAAAAATTAATTTAACTAGCCCAAATTAAAAAAGACACTTTTTTTTAAATATAGAAAATCAGATAGGAGTCTAAATGTCAATCAAAAATGTTTTCAATACACAAATATAAACAAATATCAAGGAAGGAATTTTATTTCACCATTTAGTGTCGCTGCAGCATTTTAAAATATCAATTTAAGGCAATTTATGACCCCCTTTTTTTTAAAAGAGCTGGGGTTGGACAATGTACGGTAGAATATTAAGCCATAAAATGACATGATTTATAATTCAGATACAGACACAAAAAAAAATATCTAATAAAATGGCATTTCAACCTTTTTACCATTAAAAGGGATAAATCAAGTTTATAATTTCTTATATTTATATAAGATATATAACATTAGTATAACTTAATTGTTTAGATTTTTAAAAGGCACATTAAATTCTTTCACATTTACACATGGATCGATAATTGCAATAATTTGACCATAAACAGTTGAAAAAATGTATTAGAAATAAAAATTAATGTTTGTCACGAGGGGGCGCTTTAGGAGCGCTGAAATAATACGGTTTCCATGGTAACAGCTGTACACAAACCAGCCTTAACGCAGTTTTATCAGACATGAATTGACAATGCAAACGACACGTTTCTGAGGACAGTCGGTTCCCTTCAGATACATTCATATAAAGACATCCGTGCCGCGTTTTGACTTTGAAACGTACATCTTGCATATTTATTCAATGACATCATTGCATTTTTGAAGATTTATCCAGCCCTATCGCGATCGACTTTCCGTCTCTTAAACTTTTACGTTAATCAAGACTTTTCTTACACCATTTTACATGTTTATAACTTTTTATGGCCTTGCATTTGATACAAATAAATTGAGGAGTTTTAAGGACCTGCAGAAGTCCTCTACTTCACGATAAGTACGTCTGACAGTCCGGTGAAACATTCTGGTAGCCTTACTGGAAACACAAGAGCCCAGGGACGTCGGGCTAGCGATTTTACGAGCCCTGCCGGCTAATATCTCAAATCTGCATTTAAGGTAATAATGTGAAGATTAACTTAAATAGTTATGTAATGTTGGAGAAATCGGCGAAACCGTCACTGTATCAGCTCACAGCAGTCTGTGCAGTAAGGATAGCGACAGTTTTGAAATCGAGTCGCACCACAATCATTTCTCTCACTCGCACAAATGCTTCCAAATATAATTTGAGGTCGCACAGGTTAATTTTTGGTCGCATATGCGACCAAAATGGTCGCAATTTCGAGCCCTGTATCTGTGTGTACTGTGTATATGGGTCAAAGATGTCCACATCAAAATAAATTTACAAAAGTGATTTTATGTCCATAGAATGTAAGTAAAGTGTCTACTTTTAAGGTTTTGTTGAATACAATTTGTTCGAAATGTTACATTGTCATTCAGTGTAACACAATATTTATGTAAAAATTCAAACAGCATGCTTATTCTGACTTCTACATATTTAAATATATAAAAGAATAAAGGAGCATATAAAATTTTATTCAGTTTTAAATGAGTAAAAAATCTTACTGGCAAACGGTCAAAACCTATGATAGTGGCAAATTTTAAAGATTTGGAGAGAGAATTACAACTAATTAGTATTTGAGGTGAAAGTAATTTGTCTTTTAATATCTTTTTGCTCAGAAAAACAAAAATGCAATTAAATTAAACACAAAACAACAATTTAAAGCAGTATTACACTTTTTGTTTTTATGCTTAAACCTTTTTTGTATTTGACCCATATATTAAGTATAAATAAAACACATATATGTATATATTAAGGAAAAATATGCTAGATTTATATGTAAAATATTTATTATTTTATATATATAATATAAATTATATACAGTTTACATACAAATACATACAGTACATACAAATATTTAAAAAATGTATGCATATATTTGTGTATTTATATATACCTAATAAATATACACAGTACACACACATAGTTTTTAAACATTTTATTTTGAATTGATTAATCGCGACTAATCATTTTGCAGTCATAATTCATTTAACAGTATTACAACAATATTAATAAGTTATATTAATAATAAAATAAGTTGTTGTTCCTAAAATGTTTTCTTTTTCTTTTTTTAGGGTTTGATTTTGGAGATTAACGAACTGAGATATCGTATTTCGGAGATGGAGAGTGAACGGTTACAGTATGAAAAGAAATTGAAATCCACTAAGGTGAGTTACTAGTGAAAACAACCATTGACGTTTCCATCTTTAAGCTTGCATAGCGTTTTTTCTTCTTCTTTTGTCTTTCTTACATAACCTGTCATCTTTCTTGTTATCAAGTGTCTATTTTCCTTTTCCTCCTTGGCTAACCTCTCCGCCGCTAGTCGCTAATGGCCAAACTCTCTAGCCTGAAACTCAAAATGGGCCAGATGCAGTATGAGAAACAGAGGAAGGAACAAAAAATCCAGGCACTCAAGGTCGGCATACCTCAGGGTGGTTACTGCTTGTGGTTTTTTTGCAGTGTAACTTTGCTTTCTGACACTGGCAGTTTAAAGTTGAAACATTTCACATATACAGTGGCCATATTTTATATTCTATTAACAATCCAGTGACTTTAAATGTTGCTTTAGAGTCTAAATACATTCTGAGGCTACTGTTAATGAGTTTTGTGAACTTTTAACGGTCTCAGTTTGACTCAGAGCTCCATAGCCCTCCATTTTGGACCATTTTGTACAGACAAAGTTCTCATTTCATGATTCGAAAGCTGCTCATTAAATCTGCCCTCCTCTGTAGGCAGTGGCACCAGTATAAGATCTCAGCATGTTTAATTAACCACAAGTATGCGTTAGTGTGAGGTTCTACATAATGTTTAAGCTGAGAGGGCTAAATTTCAGACTGCTTTATAATGCAGGAAAAGCTATTTCTATCGCTACATCCTACTGTTGCATACTGTTAAGCCACACGCTTCAAAAAGCTCAGTGTGAGGTTTGCATGATTGTGTTACTCAAGTTTATTTTTATTTTTTCTTATAACAAGTCTTATAAACATCTCTTCCACCCTGGAAATGTATTTAACTCTTGAATGACATTGTTGAGTGTGATCTTGTTTAGTGGTAGAAGCATATATAATTGATTAATTTAATATTTGGCTATTTGTGAGACAATCTAATAACTTTGCATGCTTGGCCAGTTAACAAAAACATGTCCTGTACTGAACTCTCTGATAATTATTAGTAACTGCATGGTTTGGTATTACTGGGTGTTTAACCTGTGAACTTCAGCGGTGGTTCAGATTCAGAGTTGTGAGATGTGTGTGTTTCATGTTCAGGAGGAGCTGGTTACGTTGAGAAGGCAGCTGGATGGCAGAGATGGCGATCTGAGGAGGCTGCAGGATGAGACGGGGTCCAGATCCCCTACGCCTGCAGGCCTAGACGGCACGGAGAGAGGTGGGTCACGCATAATAGCTGTTATTCACACTTAGTAATCACAGTATTGCCTGTCCCAGCATGCCCTAAATTGGTCTAGTTTTGTCTTGTCATTATGCTGTATCTGTGATGCTGTACTGACTAATTAATTTAAAAAAAATAGCTGGAGTAGATCAAGATTATTGTATTAGTTCATATAAAAATTTTTATAGTAATTTTTTGCTGTTCTTTATTTTTATTTTTATTTGTTTTTGTTTACTTTAGTTATTTGCTTTGTTTTTGCTTTTGGTATTTGTTTAGATTTTTAAATTATTTTATTTTGTTATTTTGGTTCATTTTTGTTTGTTTATTTGGATTTTTTTATTTTAGTTTTTGTTTTTAAACATTGTTTTCCCTTATTTAGTTTTTTGTTTTGTTTTTGTTTATTTTGTTTTTATTTTAATTTTTGCTTTTTATTGATTTTTTTGTGTTTGTTTAGATTTTTTTGTGCATTGTTTTCCCTTATTTTGTTTTTATTGTAGTTTTTTGCTTTGTATTGCATTGATATTTATTTATTTATTTATTTATTTATTGTTTGTTTTGCTTTTGATGTTTATTTTTGTTTTGTTTTAATTCATTGTAGTTTTCTTTGTGTTGTATTGATATTTATTGTTTATTTTTGTTTTTATTTTGTCCATAGTTTTCCCTTGTTATTTTGTTCCTTTGTTGCTGTTGTTGTTGTTTGTTTTTGTTTATTTTGATTAGTTTTTATTTGTTGTAGTTTTTGCATTGATATTTATTTGTTTGTTTAATTTTTTAGTGCTTTTATTTTGTTTGTTTAGATTTTTCGTTTGTTATTTTGGTTAGTGTTTGTTGTCAGTTTTTTTTTTGCTTTGTTTTTTATTGATTGTTTGTTTTAATTTTTAAACATTGTTTTTGATTATTTTATTTGTTTTGTTTTAGTTTTTGCTTTTTGTTTTTGTTTACTTTAGTTATTTGCTTTGTTTTGCTTATGATGTTTGTTTGTTTAGATTTTTATATTTTCCTTTATTATTTTGGCTAATTTTTGTTTGTTTATTTGGATTTTTATTTGAGTTTTTGCTTCATTTATGCTTTATTTATTTTTTGTTTGTTTGTTTTAATTTTTAAACATTGTTTTCTTTTGTTTTTTTGCTTTGTTTTTGTTTATTTCATTTGTTTTTATTTTAGGTCTTATTTATTGTTTGTTTTTATTTTTTGTGCATTGTTTTCCCTGGTTACTTTGCTTTTTGTTGTTGTTTTGCTTTGTTTTTGTTTTTTTATTTGTTTTTATTTATTGTTGCTTTTTGCTTTGTATTGCATTTATATTTATTTATTGTTTGTTTTGATTGTTTTTTTTTTACCATTTGTCAATGTTGTTGTTTATTTTGATTTGTTTTTCATTATAGTTTTATTTTTTAATAGTTTTAGCATTTTTTATATTACAATTATGTTTTATTTATATTATGTTATATTACATTTTATTATAATTGTTTGCTTTATTTTATTGTTTTTAAGTCTCCTACTATGTAACATTTTACTCTTAGCCCTTTATTGGTCCAGCATATTTAATAACAGAATACGTTTAATATCATTACTCTGTCTTAAACAGTTTTCCATACTGAGGAAACATTAAAAAAGAGGCTCAAAGAGAAACGTAAGGAGGCTCCATGTCTACCTTCTACACATATATCGCTCTTTCAGTTTTTTAATCTTTGTACTATTTTTTTTGTCCTCTTAGTCCTCCATTTCCTGTGCCTGCATGTTTGGGCATGGTACTCATAAAGCTTGCTTTTCTACAATACAAAGCAGTGGAAATTACAGTCTTACAAGAAGTTAATGGATTTAAAACTGTGTGATATTACATATAGGAAAGTAAAGTGAGTAATAAATAACAATGTCATAGCCCTGACAAGAATCAGAGTTGTTGCCTTCTGGCATGTCACATTATTGTCTGTTTGTTTCTTGCCTGTCACCTCGTACTGTAACATCCTCTGTTCCCCAAAGCTAGTTTCTTCACCTCACTTCCCCTCTTCCCTCCATCATAGTGCATTGCCCGTCCTCATGATCTCACAGGCTAGACGTCCACTCTTATCTGTGGCTGCATACGCTCACATTTAATCCCGACAAGCTCCTCCTCACTTCCGTTGTGTACATTTCTCACATTTGTCACAGAAGGTCACTGTTGTATTTCAGTTCAATGTGTCTGTCTACAGTTTATGTGATGCTAAATGTCGGGCCTGAGGCCTAGTGTTTCTTTACCCTTTAGTGTTTATAAAATGATCTTTAGTTTACTAAGCCTGTGCTTTGCAGATATGGAAGTGCAGAAAATGAAGAAAGCAATGGAGTCGTTGATGGCAGCAAATGAGGAGAAGGTAGTTTTATAAGTTTGATAAGTTTCCTTTTCCATTGCTTTTGAAAACCATAAAGGAACTTGGCATTTAATTCTGTTAATGATGCTTTGTGTAGGATCGCAAGATCGAAGAGTTGCGTCAGTCACTCCTGCGTTACAAGAAAGTGCAAGAAATGGTCATGTCAGCACAAGGGAGAAAAGGTGATTTATTTTGCTTTTAATAAAAATTCCAAAGTGGTGTCAATGAAATTAGTATTTTAGTACTATTTATATATTATTAGTATTTATTGATAATTAGAATTAGCCTTAATTTTTATATTGATTTTAAATTTAATTTGTATTGTTTAATAAATTCATTTTAATAAATAAATAAATTGTATGCATTTTTATTTTTATTTGTTTATATTTGTAAACATTTCTTATTTGGCTTTAATTTATTTTTATTTATTCCAGAAATGTGACCTTGATATTTTCTTGAATTGTTTGAATTATTTAGCAAATAAAATAAAATGTATTAATAATTTTCATATTATGTTGTATTATGATTTTGGGGTGAAATGTGACCTGGATATTATTTGAATTATTTAAAAAATAAAATAAAATGTATAAATGTTTATAATATAATATAATATGATTTTGGGGTGAAACGTGACCTGGATATTGTTTGGATTATTTAAAAAATAAAATGTATTATTAATGTTTATTTTATGTTATATTATATTAATTATATTATATTGTTATGTTATAATATATTATATTATGAGTTTGGGGTGAAATGTGACCTGGATATTTTTTAATTATTTAAAAATAAAAATTAAATAAAGGAATTATTAATGTTTATATTATATTATATTATATTATATTATATTATATTATATTATATTATATTATATTATATTATATTATATTATATTATATTATATTATATTATATATATATAATCCCGTAATGTGCTGCTGATAAGTGACGTTTGGCCGAGCTAATGATCAAATCTCTCTCCTCTCCTGTCTTTCTCATCAGATAAGGTCAAAGAAGGAGACAGTGATGGGAGCAATAGCGACAGCTCCCTCTCCATGTCCACCGCCCTCTCTGTTTCCATGGACACGGAGAAGTCTCTGCTCTCTTACACAGAGGAAGTTGCTGCGAGGGGTCAAAATGAGGTACAATTTTCTTTTTAGACCAACAGAATTCATATAATGCCATTCACTGTTTGTGGTTAGTTTGCATCCTTGTGAAAGAACTATATTTTGTTTTGGCATGCCTAATCCGAAATCACAGCACTGCAGCCTAGAATTATTCTTAATTTAGAGCAACACAAGCTGATTGACAGTTCAGCAAAGTTGTGTTGATGGTGTTTTTTCAAGCTAAAGGCAAAATTGAACACTTGCAGAAACACACAACATGTCAACCTGTGACTCATACTGTCACAGACGATCCAAGACATCGATATGCACTTGTCAGGGAGTGACTGAATGTCTTCAGATATTACTGTTTAGAAGTCATGGATCCTTGGAATATTATGTATGCAGCCTAGGACTCCCAAAACTGCTTTTTTAGTATTCTTAGTGACACTTTAAAATAAGGTTACATTAGTTAATGTTAGTTAATGTATTAACTAACATGAATAAACAATGAATACATTTATTACAGTATTTATTGATCTTAATATTAGTTAGTTAATGAAAATACTATTGTTCATTCTTTCTTCAAGTTAGTTCACAGTAACTAATGTTAACAAGTACAACTTTTGATTTTAATAATGTATTAGTAAATGCTGAAATTAACATGAACTAAAATTAATAAATGCTGTAGAAGTATCATTCTTAGTACATGATAACTAATTTAGTTGACTAATGTTAACTAATGAACCTTATTGTAAAGTGTTACCATATTGTTGATATAATTATTATGGTATTTTAAAGTTTTGAATAAGCTTTTTTATGTTTTAGAATAAATTATTTTCTTTTTTTAAGTTTTAGTAATTTTATGTTTTGTCATTATTATAATTATTATTTTAAATTTCCATTTAGCTTCAATTTATTTATTTCAGTTTGAGTAATTTTAGTGTTTCAACCAAGGCAACAGTTTATTTAATTTTTGTTTTTTTAAGTTAAAGTTTTTTGTCTAAGATTTATATTTTATTCTTTTTTTTATTACAGCTTTATTTTACTAACGAAAATTATTTTTTAATAGTTTGTGAATAATAACACTACCTGTAACAAAAACTGGATTATTTAAATTGTAAATATTTCTATTTTGTGAAAGGCATACATGCAGATGTAAAGATAAAAGGTACAGTATTTTTACTATATTTAGAAACACTAGAAAATTGCGAGAAAAAATTAAGAGAAAAATGTACTTAATTATCATTTAAAAAGCATAAAAAGGCTTTATTATATTATATTATATTATATTATATTATGTTATATTATATTTTATTTTATTACAACTTTATGAAAATTATTTTTAATAGTTTATGAATAATAACACTACCTGTAACACACAAACTGGATTATTTAAATTGTAAATATTTCTATTTGTGAAAGGCATGCATGCTAATGTAAAGATGAAAGTGCAGTATATGTATTCAGAAACACTAGAAAATTGCAGAAATTAATTAGAATATAAAGGGAAAATGTACTTGATTGTCATAAAAATAATTTTTACTGTATTCAAAAACACTAGAAGATTCCAAAAAAAAATTAGAGGGGAAAATATACTTATCATAAAAAAGCAAAAAAAAGCTTAGATTATATTATATTACAACTTTATTTCACTTAACGAAAATTATTTGTAATAGTTTGTGAATAATAACACTACCTGTAACACAAAAACTGGATTATTTAAATTGTAAATATTTAATATATGCTGATATAAAATAGTTGCTTTTTTTTTTTTACTGTATTAAGAAACCGTAGAAAATTGCAGAAATTAATTATAATATAAGGTGAAATGTACTTAATTGTCATTAAAAAAAGGCTTTATATTATTATATTATATTATATTATATTATATTATACAACGGCTTTATTTCACTTAACGAAAATTATTTTTAATAGTTTGTGAACAATGAAATTAGAATATAAGGGGAAAATGTACTTAATTATCATAAAAAATGCAAAAAAGCCTTTATTATCTTATCTTTTCTCATAATATATATATATATATATATATATATATATATATATGTATATGTTTTTTTTTAAGTAGTTTGGGAACTACAGGGTTTTGATTTTTTTTTTTTTGAAAGCTTGTGTAAAGAATTCACTGGTGTGGATTTACCTTTGCATGTTCTCTTCATCTGTAGGAAACTACATTTGTCAGTACACTCCAAGTGTCATCGCTCGCAGTCTCATCCCCAGACAAAGCAGACAGCGATTCAGTCCTGGAACACATGCAGCCATCAAGGTACAGAATCACTTCAGTACATTAAAAAACACGCCTTTTTGTCTGCCGAGGTCGTTTTTTCACGCAGAATCATCATCTGATAAAATCTGGAGAAGCAAACATTCTTTTATATCCTAACTCTGGCTGTAGATTTATGTCCCAAGGCATCCCACCTATGTTATAGCATCTAAGCATCCCATCCTAAGTGTTAGCACCTCTGAAGGCTTTTCCTATCTTGTGCTTTATGTTAGCATCCTCTTTCCATCCTTTCCAGTCTTTGAAATGCCTATTGTCTAGTTCATGACCATGTCACCCTATTCATGCTATCCTATCATTCTATGGTGTATTTTCTCACCATTAGCATATCAATGCATGTATTTCTATAAACCCCACTGCTTACCCATCATGCTTTGCCACCACCTCTGCATCCCAATGCTTGTGTGTTTGTCCTTTGTAGTGAGACAGAGTGTCAGGAGCCAATTCAATCACAGGAGACCCCATTAGATGAGAGTCCCGAGTGAGTATGTGTGTCACAGGTGGAGTTCGGTTACAAAAATGGCACATTTTGATTTGCCAGTTTTTGAGTAACCTGAAATGCAACTATTGTAAATCAAAGTGTGTGTCGAACACCTTAAACATAGTGGTTTCATCTGTCTGTATATCGGAAAGGGTGATTGTAACAATGTCTTTTTATGTTTTAGAATTACAGAGGTCTCAAAATCAGCAAGCCAGAACAACCTTGATGGAAGAGCCAGTGAAAAGGTGAATTTCAGCTCAGTCTTAAGCCTCAAGATTGAAAAAGAAAATTTTGTCATTAATTACTCACCCTCATGTTGTTCCAAACCTGTTAGACCTTTTTTATCTTCATAACACAAATTAAGATATTTTTGATGAAATCCAACAGCTTTCTGACCCTGCATAGACAGCAACGCAACTGACACGTTCAAGGCCCAGAAAGGTAGTAAGGACATTGTTAAAATAGTCCATGTGACATCAGTGGTTCAACCATAATTTTATGAAGATAATAGAATTTTTGTGAAAACAAAATACAAATACAAGAAAACAAGTAACACATTTTTTCAAAAAAAATTTCTCTTCCATGTCAGTCTTCGATGTGCGACGCTATCTATGCAGGGTCAGAAAGCTCTCAGTTTTAATAATAATAATAAAAAAAATAATAATAATTTGTCTTACAAGTTTGAAACAACATGAGGGTGAGAAATTAATGACACAATTTTTATTTTGGGGTGGGGTGAACTATCCCTTTAACTTGTGTTAAAAAAATATATATGTATATAATTTTTTTTTTTTTTTAGGGTTTTTATTAGGGTTAAGCAATATATTGAATATTTAAAGTGAGAGAAAAAAAAGCCTTTTGTGCATTTATTTTATTTTATTTTATTTTATTTCAGAAGCCGTTAACAGTAGATCAGAGGCCAGCAGAGGTAATTATTATTTTTTTTTGTTAGGATTTTATAACTATTATTAACTATATTATTATTATTAATTAGAATTTATTATATTGATTAATGTTATTTATACTACCAGTCAAAAGTTTTTCATATTTTTTAAAGAAGTCTCACCAAGCCTGTATTTATTTGATCCAAAGTACAGCAAAAACGGTAAACATTTAATATTTTTAATATTTGTGATAACTTCTTTATATATGAATACATTTTAAAATGTAATTTTTTACTGTGATCAAGGCTAAATCATCATCATTACTCTTAGAAATCATTCTAATATGCTGATTTGCTGTTAAGAAACATTTATTTTTATTATAATATTTATCAATATTTAAAACAGTTGAGTAGTTTTTGTTCAGGATTCTTTGATTATTAGAAAAAAGAACAGCATTTATCTGAAATAAAAAGGTTTTGTAACATTATATACTATACATTTGAAAAGCGTGGAGTCAGTATATTTTTTTTCTTTTGGGAAATTTTTTTAGAAATTAATACTTCGATTTGTCAAGGATGCTTTAAATTGATCAAAAGTGATTATAAAGACATTTATAATGTTACAAAAGATTTCTATTTCAGATAAATGCTGTTCGTCTGAACTTTTATTCATCAAAGAAACCCGAAAAGATTCCACTCAGCTGTTTTCTACATAATAATAATTAATTGTTTTTGAGCAGCAAATCAGAATATTAAAATTATTTCTGAAGGATTTTGTGACTGAGTAATGATACTAAAAATTCAGCTTTAAAATCACAGGAATAAATTACATTTTAAAATATATTCAAATAGAAAACAGTTATTTTAAATACTAAAAATATTTCAAAATGTAGCTATTTTTGCTGTACTTTGGATCAAATCAATGCTGCTTGTTGAGCAGAAGACACTTCTTTAAAAATAAAAACATTAAAAATCTTACTTTTGACCTGTAGTGTATATTATATTATCAGAATGCTTTTCTTATATTACATATTTAAGGTTATTTGTGGTTTCTGAAATGTTCTTTTCCTGAACTTTCAGAGCAAAGCATTTGATGAGTTCAACAAGATCACTACTCTGCCACCCAAATCTCCAAGCTCTTCTCGTACATCTGAGGATGACAGCTTCGGCACCAGAAAGATGAGATCTTCCTTCGGACGAGGATTCTTCAAGCTCAAGGGAGGGAAGAGGACTGCTAGTGCCCCTAATTTGGGTATGACTATCTTACCTCTAGATCAATACACCCATGGTCAGGTGATATATAGTGATTTAAAAAAAAAGCAGAGAGCTGTCTTTTAGATGAAAAAGTTTCTAAAGTTAGTGCAGACAGCCATTTATGAATCGGATCTGCTGTATGGACTCTCTGGAGAAAAACAAAGAAGAACCTGAATGTGTCTTCATTTCTTTCTTTCCTTCAAGGAATAATCCCTCACCTTGATGCATTTTCCACCCATAATTAACTGGCTCTCTGACTATGTTGTACCATTTCAAAAAACTCTTTAAAGAGTTCATTTGCTATATAAACACACAGATGCAACAAGTATTTAATTGATGTTGCCCAAATTATTGTGATTTATTACATAAATTAGGAGGGACTACATTGTTTATTTTAGCTTCAAGCTTGATTCAAAAAAGGTCTATGTTTTAAAAGTAAGAAATTTAGGTCTGGAGTTGGTTTATTTTCATTTCTATTCTTCATAGCAGGAGGTGAAATTAAATTAAGTAATGGTGATTATGGGTGTTTTGAAGTCCTCTTGTCAAAATAATAGTTTAAATAGATGTGTTTAAACATTGAGCTCATGTGGTAACCAGCGTCAATCCTTGGAGATGAAGAATATAGAGGTTCTGTCCTCATCGCATGTTATTTTGTGACCGCAAAATATATCCTGACCACATTCTCACAGCTCTATATGTTCCCCTCACATCCAAACTAGCATAAGAATGTATGCTCAGGCTGGATTTCATGCCATTTAATAACAAAGATGTTATTACTTCCATTGTGTTAACTTGAATGTCAACATGTGACTTTGTTCCATGGTTCCACTCCTAAAATAAACCCAATCTAGTTGTTCTTCAGTCCAGACGAGAAGTCATCCGCAGTCTTGCCTCATGATGCTGAATCCAGTAGTTCAAGGAAGACGCTGTCATTTTTGGGCTTTATTTCTTTTAAACTTCCTGTTATTCGTGACATTTTTACTGCTTTGGTCTCCCAACTGAACAACTGCCTTATATTTTTTCCTTCCCATAAGCTTTAGTTTATATGATGCTTGACTGACCATGGAATTGTGGGTAACGTAGTTTGCTGTGGCAACAACAGGACTTTTCCTTTTCTTGTGTATGTGTTTGTTTGCACAGCTGAGACAGAGAGGGACGGCACTGACCATCTGGATCTGGCAGGCATGCCGCAGAGGTCAGCTAACAGTGACAGCACACACACTCTCCCCATTTCACCGGAGGGCAAGAAAAAGTCGAAAGGAATCAAAGCACTCTTTGGAAAGTGAGTCTGAAACAGAGCTGCAGGGTTGGAACGTTTTGGACATTTGGGGTCTTTCCTTATCTAGAATATTTCATATTGTGGCAGTGTTGTTATTTTTAGCTAACAAATTGTCACCTAATTAACAATTTGGTGTGTTAATTGAAAAAGCTTAAAAAATATATACATATTAGATGAAAAACAATAGTTAATTTAATTTCTAATCATTTTAATAATTCTATGTTTTTTTTAGTGGTGGGCCGTTATCAGCACGTTAACGTGCAACTCTTATCGCGCGATAAAAAAAATATCGCCGTTAATCTATCCTCAAATTTGGGTTGGGAGCTGGGTCTAAACTACGCAAGCTATGATGACTTTCACCTTGATAGTTTAACGCGGATGTATACCGAAGACTGTAGAATATGGTCGCGCGTTTACGTCTCCTCCGCCAAAACACAGACGGGATCGCGTCGTCCTCCATTCATAAAAACCGAATCTACTATAGCGCGAAATGCCACGTAAATTCGTCGTTTTTTGGATTCATAAATCAAATGTTGGTCAGTCACTTAATTCAAATCGCGATGTGGACTAGTGTATGTGAAACCTGAAATGCAAAAAGACCGTTTTAATATGAATCTGATATGTTCCGTTTGCCTAGCTGTATGTATGAATGATGGAGACGAGCTTTTACTACACGCATACTGAAACACACGTGACGCTCCCGGTAATTTTTGGCATTTTCATCTCACATGAACAGATAAACTCAATCTCCCAAACTGCTGTGAGTGTCACTTATACCGTTTCATTTGAGAAAACTAGCATCATATCATACTGTATACACAGAAACTTCACGGCAACCTGTCAAAATAAAAGTACGGTGTAACATGTAATGGGTTGGGTAGGTGTTGACGTTAAAAACACACAATCTAATAGGTAGAAAAAATAATTTCATTGTTAGTTAGTTAGTAAACACAAGTACATCTAATTGAACATAATTTATTTTCATCAACAAATTATCATAGAACAGCTTTATGAGCTTTTATGATCCATTCTCAAAGACTTTAAGTCATTATTTGGGTAGCACACATATTCTGAATGCCTTCAGCAGAATTCAAATTAGCCATTTTAATCTAGATTAATTCCAAGATTTAATCTAGATTAATCTAGATTAAAAAAATTAATCTATGCCCACCCCTAGTTTTTTTACATAAACACCATTTAAAAATCACCCTAAATGTTTCAAATTGGCATTTGAAAATTGTATATTTATTTATACGTATTTATTTATTTTCTAAAAAATATCTAACAATTTTCAAATGCTAGATTGCATTTTACTTTTTTTTTTACATAAACACCACTTACAAGTGTGTGTGTGTGTGTGTGTGTGTGTGTATATATATATATATATATATATATATATATATATATATATATATATATATATATATATATATATAATTTTTTTTTTTTTTTTTTTTTTTTTTGGACTATCTAATATTACTTGAATTTGTCAGTCATTCAAAACATGCAGTATCATTTAAATCCTTTTTTTGCATCATTAACTCTTTTTTTTTAACACCATTTAAAAATCACCTTAATGCTGCAATCTGGCAATTGCAAATTGTATATTTTATGTATTTATTTATTTATTTTAAAATTGTTAATCATTTATTTATTTATTTTGTAAAAAAAAATCTCACAATTTTCAAATGCCAGATTACAACAAATTTAGATCAAATTACATTTTTTTCATTAACTAATTTGCTTTATTTGTTTAGTTAACTCGTCTCAGTTGAACTGATAACTTTCTCATTTTCTTTGAAGGCTCAAAAGAAGTCAATCAACCACATTCAACCTGGATGATAACCTGTCAGAGAATGAGTTTAAACGGGGTGGAGTCAGAGCCACAGCTGGGCCCAGGCTGGGTTGGTCACGTGACCTGCAGAACGCTAACAGGTAATCAGTCAGTAATCACAGTGACACATGATAGAGCTCCTTCTCAAAATTAAACAATCTGCTCTTGGTAAACACCCTGTTGACAAACTTGTAGCTTATTGATTCAGAGTTTCAGTTCCTCGTTAAAAACTTATTTATTACTGTCACTGTCTTTGTACCTCCTGCTTAAGTTCTGCTTGTTTGTGTTTTCCAGTGAGTTGGATGCTCCGTTTGCACGCTGGTCCCGGGAACAGGTGTGCGATTGGATGCAGGAGCAGGGACTGGGGTTGTATGTGAGTTTGGCAAGGCAGTGGGTCGCCTCTGGCCAGACGCTCCTACAGGCATCCCAGCAGGATCTGGAAAGAGTGAGTTTTTATTATTTACAATCAGGATGAAAGCATATAGGGGAGTCCAAATGTGGAGAACCTGGTAATAATCAGTTTTCCCTCTGAAATTCATGTTTAAACACTGTTCTGCCCTCTGTATGCAGGAGCTGGGAATAAAACACCCTCTACACAGGAAGAAACTCCAGCTAGCCCTGCAGGCATTGGGCTCAGAAGAAGATGACAACAGAAGCAAACTAGACTACCACTGGGTGACAAGTAAGGAATGGATGTATCAGAATAGGTGTTAAATTAGGATAAAATTAACGCTGATAGTATCAGATTAAATTGTTTTTCTTACCTCTTTCCTTCTATTCAAGGGTGGCTTGATGATATTGGCCTCCCACAGTACAAGACTCAGTTTGATGAGGGACGTGTGGATGGAAGAATGCTCCACTATATGACTGTGGTTAGTAAATATCACATTTTGACATATACATTGAAGTTTTAATCACTAAATAAAAGACCCAAGTAGGGCTGGGTAAAAAATTTAGATTTATCCAATAAATTGCAATAAGCTTGTGCTTTGTTACTTTTGATATGAAACAAAGTCTCAGATTTCAAACAGCGTTTTGGCGCTGTTTAATGTAGAGTGACAGATCGTTGTAGCACGTAAACAAGCAGAACTCATTTGCATTTAAAGGCCCATGCAATAAAATGAGCTTATATTTCGCAGAGCTGATTTTGACAAGGTAAAAGGGTGTTTTTTTACACTACTATTGAAAATTTTGAACCAAAGTATATTGCAGACTTTTTATTAAGACCCTAAAGATTAATATGAACTTTATGGAAAATGGGCATCCGATGACCCCTTTAAGGAATCTTTTGTAATTAGAAAGTTCAAACGAGCAGCATTTATTTAAAACATAAATCATTCTGTCACTTTTGATTAATTTAATGTGTTCTTGCTCAAAAGTATTAATAAAAAAATATATATATATTTAAATAATAATTACCGACCTAAAATCCCTGAACGACAGTGTAATTAAAAACAAGTTGTTCTAATCCACTCTTTCCTGTCTGTTTCTAAACAGGACGACCTGTTATCTCTGAAAGTGGGCAGTGTTCTTCATCACCTCAGTATTAAGAGAGCCATCCAGGTGCTCCGGCTCAACAACTACGACCCCAACTGTCTGCGGCGAAGACCTTCAGATGAGGTTTGAAGAGAGTCCAAACTCTAATCTTTGCTGTCTTGTTATTTTTGTACTTTAAACTACCCATCCGTATACGCACCATCATTTCAGAACAACATAAGTCCTGCTGAGATTTCTCAATGGACCAACCACCGTGTGATGGAGTGGCTGCGGTCCGTTGACCTGGCTGAATACGCACCCAACCTGAGGGGCAGTGGAGTACATGGAGGACTGATGGTGAGAAACCACTTTGTACTAGTTTAATGCTTTTGTTTGGAATGGTTGTCTTAGGTTTTTTCTTTTGTACTTTCAGGTGCTGGAACCTCGCTTTAATGTAGAGACGATGGCTTTGCTGCTAAATATTCCCCCTAACAAGACTCTTCTGCGGAGGCATCTGGCTACTCACTTCAACCTGCTGGTGGGTTCAGAGGCTCAGCAACACAAACAGGAGTGTCTAGAAAACCCAGACTACACCTTACTCACCGCTACAGCTAAAGTCAAGGTATGATGCAGAACACCTCCAGTCCATCTATTGGAGAACTGGCATGTGATTTTTTTCATTTTGGAGTCATATTTGTGTGTCTGTGTCAAATGTAGCCGCACAAGTTGGCGTTTGGAGGATTTGGTCGGAAGAAGAAACAAGAGGACAATGAAGAGTATGTGTGTCCCATGGATGTGGAGATGCCCAAAGGACGCAGCTTCCAGAAAGGCTACAGAGGCATGGAGCTTCAGATCTATGATGATGACCTAGATCGATTCGACCAGGTAGTGATAGAAATGGTCATGGAAATATTCTATTATAATACATTTTAAAATATAATTTATTCCTGTGATGGCAAAGAGTAATTTTGATTTCTAAATGACCATGTGACACTGAAGACAAGAGTAGTGACAGCTGAAAAATCAGCTTTGCCATCACAGGAATAATTTACATTTTAAAATTTATTGCAATAGGAAATCATTCTTTTGAATTGTAATAATATTTAGCAATGTGTATTTTTGATAATATAACTGCAGCCTTGGTGTGCATAAGAGACATCTTTCAAAAATATGAAAAAACCTTTATTATTCCAAATGTTCAGCTGATTATCCAATAGTCGATAACCTTAAAGTGCCCCATTATGCCATTTTTAAGGTGTCTAATATTGTTTTGGGAGTCTCCTATAACAGGTTTACATGCATGCAAGGTCAAACAACACTTTGATTCAGTGGAACTAGCTGGTCTTTCAAGAGCAAGCATTTTGTGAATCCCCGGAATTAAAGAAGCAGTTGTCTGTAAAATTATTTGTTTGAGTGCAGGTTAAGTTGTTCGTGGCCAGCCAACGTAGAACATAGGCGGCCATTATGCAAATATGTTACCCTGTGAGGAAGTGGGATTCGAGTTACTAATGACTTGTTCATGCTGTTCAGAGGTGATTCTTTTTTTTTGGGGAGTGCTTTCAGCTTACTTTTCGGATAGTTTGCATTCACATACAGCTGTATTACTGAATGAACTGCAATAATCAAATATTTTGAGAATAAGGTCGAAATTACAAGAATAAAGTGGAAATATTTCAACAATAAAGTCACAAGAATAGTTACAAGTTACAAGAATAAAGTCGAAGTGTTTTGAGAATAAAGTCAAAGGGTTTTGAGAATAAACGACTTAATCTTCATAATTTAAATTTTATTCTTGAAACATTTAGATTTTATTCCTTTCATTTAGACTTTATTCTCAAACATTGCGACTTTGTGCTTGAAATATTTCAACTTTATTCTCGGAATTTCGACAATATTCTTGTAATTTTTAACTTTATTCTCAAACATTTCGACATTATTCTTGTAATTTTGACTTTATTCTCGTAATTTCGACTTTCTTAAAACATTCTGACTTCATTCTCAAAACATTAAGACAATGTTCTCACAATTTTAACTTTATTCTCGAAACATTTCGACATTTATTCTCGCAATTTTGACTTTATTCTCATAATTTACATTTTTTTATATTTTTATTCTCTTACTTTCTCAAAACATGTTGCTTTCATTCTCAAAACATTTCGTCTTTATTCTCAAAACATTTTGACTTTATTCTCATAATTTCGACTTCATTCTCGAAACATTTCAACATTTATTCTTTAAATTTTGATTTTATTCTCAAATAATTTGGCATTATTCTTGTAATTTCAACTTTATTCTCAAAACGTTCCGACTTAATTCTTAGAATTTTGACTATTTTCGTAATTTCGACTTTTTCAAAACATTTTGACTTTACAACATTATTCTTGTAATTTTGACTTTATTCTCATAATTTCGACTTTATTCTCGTAATTTCGACTTTCTTAAAACATTTCGACTTCATTCTCGAAACATTTCGACCTTATTCTCGTAATTTCGACTTCATTTTCTCAACATTTCGACATTTATTCCCGAAACATTTAGATTTTATTCTCAACATTTCAACATTATTCTCAAAACATTTCGACGTTATTCTCAAAACAGTTTGACTTTATTCTCGGAATTTCGTCTTCATTTTCGAAACATTTCAACAATTATTCTCGAAACATTTAGATTTTATTCTCAACATTTCAGTTTTATTCTCAAAACTTTTCAACATTATTCTCAAAACATTGATTCTCGAAACAGTTTGACATTATACTCGTAATTTCAACTTTGTTCTCGTAATTTCGACTTTGTTCTTGTAATTTCGACTTTATTCTCAAAACTTTTTGACATTATTCTCATAATTTTGAGTTTATTCTCTTAATATTTCAACCTTAATCTCGTAATCTTCGTGTTTTTTTTTTTTTGTTTGTTTGTTTTTTACGTGGCACTAAAATACCATCGTAATATGACTTTGTTCTCCTTTGCAATCCCTAGATGGAGGACTCTGAAGGCACAGTAAGGCAGATTGGCGCTTTCTCTGAAGGCATCAACAACTTAACGGTAACAAGCAGCTGCACATCTGTTCTCACTTGTATTGCTTTATATATACACAATAGTGTGCGTGAGTCTAAACTGTGCATCCTTTGCTCAGAGTATGCTGAAGGAGGACGAGTTCTTCAAGGAGATCTCCACGTCGTTCCCCAACGACAGTGTGAAGGATGATGACTCCAACGTGTGAGGGCACTGCAGGGACACTCTCGGCCCCAGTGCTGCTGCTTTAATCGGAAGTGACTGTGCCAACCCCTATGCCAACACCTCCACACACGCACCTCCATCTGAATGCCAAATATATCAATCACAACCACGTTTCAACTCATTAAAACACCATTTTAAAGTATTTCAATTGCCTTTTAAGAACATTTTTTAAATAATTAATGTCTCAAAGGTAGATGGAAGAATGTCTGCCCTGTGTGTCTTTTTTTTTTTTTTTTTTTTTGTGGATCGATGTGATATGATTTATTTCTAAAATGAATAGCAGTCCTACTGTAATTTGCTGGTCATTGGAAAGATACAGTATGCATTCTTTATCATCTGTCTGCCTAAATCTGTGACCGATTAAATGTTTGTGCCAGTTGTTATGGTGGCAGAAGAGCACAAGGACACTTTCAGTCAAAATCAAGGATATATTTTATTGATAAATTAAAGTTGTACACTACCAATAATTACATTAGCAATAATCAAACATATTTCTGAATGATCGATCCAGGTGCAGTCTTAAACATAAACGCCTAGATGTTTGAGGGTTTTTTAAGTTGTATTTTTTTGACTTGTACATTTTGGTTTATCAAGCCAATACATGCAATGAATCTGCATATGCTTTGTGCATTGGCTTGCAGAACTCTGTACAATATATTTTACACCTGGTTTGTAAAGGTTTGCATGTTATTTAAGTCGTATTTGGATAAATATTAGCAATTAATGAAAGTACATGTGAATTATTTTTCTCTTCTGCTGCAGTACTTAAATGGATAGCAATAATGTTCTCGTTTATGGAAACGCTATCATGTAGCATGAATTTTTTAATGCAATACCAGCATGTCCACAAAATTGTAAGCAGCTGAAAAATATATTGAAAATATAGTGCCACTCATAACCTTTTCAGAGTTACTTGTTTGTACTTTGTTGACTTTTACTCATTTTTAAAGGTGAATAAAATACTGAAAGCATGCAGGTTTTAATAATTTCTTGCACTCATTTCAATTAGTTACACAATTAGTAAATTCTCTTACCAGTGTTGGGATAAGTTACTTTTAAAAGTAATGCATTAGAATATTGAGCTAATCGATTTAACAAAGTAGCTAATTGCGTTACTTAGTTACTGTTTGTAGAAAGTAATGCGTTACGTTTATCACCTGAGTTGGTCTTGCTTATGTGTTAATAACAAAAAGCCCAAAAATTATATTTCTAGCAACTGTAAAGACCCGTTCACACAAAAAGTGAAATTAATAAGCTTTAAGCTGAAGGAAGTGGCGTTACTTATGTTATTTGAAAAAGTAACTCGGATATTTTATTGTAAATCTAAAAGTAATGCGTTACTTTAAAAAGTAATCTGTTTACGTAACTCGCGTTACCCCAACACTGTCTATAACCAATGTGTATGACTTGATAAAAGAAGAAAGAGTAAATGAAATGTTTTAAATATTTTAGTAACCTTTTTGGAAAAATAGATACTGTACTTCATAGCGATTGTTTCCACAATGCCGTCATAAACAAAAAATTTAAAATACTTACATTAAAGTTATAGTAAGTGCATTTTGTGGGAATCTTGCTGAAAAACAACAGAAACATCACAAGTTCTGGTGGTTTTCTCTAAAAATACCATTACAAACCAACTTTTAAGCATTAAAACCATTAAAAAGAGTTATCTTTTAATGTGTTTTGAGACATATTCCATTACGATTTAGTGGTTTTAACAAGCCACCAATAGAAGGCGAACAATTAGCAGTTGGAAACCCACAGGACCTATTACGGTTTCCATTAAAACCAATACAAGTCTCAGTATAAACAGTAAAACCATTACACGTTTTGTGATGGTGTCTATTATTATTATTATTATTATTATTATTATTATTATTATTATTATTATTATTATTATTATTATTGATATTTAAAAAATGGTATTTTGTACTATGCTAAGGGAAGGGACCGTACATAAATTAATCAACAACGCCATCTCTTGGGCATTCTATATATATCTGCTTGTCAGTATTGTATAATAAAGTCCATATTGTATTTTTTACATTTTACTGGCAATTATATATTGATATAAGTGGCTTCCATGCTTCCAGGTTATACATTATGTCCAGTTTTTGCTTTCAGTTTTTAGAAATAAACTAATGAAATGGTTCAATCCTTGTCCTGTTGGCTTCCAAAAGGTGGCGCTTGAGAGCCCAGAGAGCCAAATATGCTATTAAACCGCATTCAAATCTCAGCAAATCCTTTGGCGTATTGAATATATTTGTGCGCCGAAATTTCTTATCGTTTTCATACAAATTATAACTATCTAATATACACACGAGAATCCTCATCTGTCGTCTCTATGAAAGCTATCATATAAAATTATTATGTAGTAACCACGCTTTACTGTGATTGGTCCACTCTAACCAGCGCGGAGAAAAGTAACGATTACCTTGTGACGATTAAGCCTTCCGTGTGCTACTTCGTTCAGCTGCAAAGTTCATAGTTTACACTTTAATTTCTACACTGAAATTCTATTAGTATGTGAAAAAATGTGTAAAAATAAACAATTAAAAGTTAATATAGGTAACCGCTTTTTAGGTTTAATAATATTTTGACCAAACATAAACAACTTCTGCTAAGACCCGCCCACTTATGTTCCCGTTTGATGTAAAATTTCATTCTACCCCCTTGTTCCATTTCTGAATCGACATAGTGAAGGTATTTGGGTGTATTTAGGCATGAGAGCATCCCCAAAGGCAACTCAACTGGTCGAGCTCTTGTAAGACTTTTAGCAAAAGAAGAAAACGGCACTCGCGTTCATCTGTGGACGCGCATTAAAACAAAACCATGCGTAAGGGGTATGTGTAAAACTTTTTTACGCTTGTAAACTTTTGTCTATGTTTAATCTGTTTAGAAAGCAGAATTGTTTTGCAAAAAGTCATCGAGTTAACGTGGTAATCTTTAATATCGTATTTTTAGTGCCTCTTAAGTTGCTTTTTTGGTTTGTAAGTCCATGTGTTTAGTGTTTTTCAGAAAAATTCTCAATGCTTTTTAACCTTTTTTGCATAGATTTTTTCATTACTCTTTACTCTTACATAATTGCATAAATATGTTCATTTAAGTAGTTAAAATAGCATGAAATGTACTGCATATACTCAAACTCTAAATGGTTAATGAAAAAGTGATAAATAAATTCCAGATATTGAAAAGTGTTGCTTATTTTTGTATGTTGCAGGTATGATTTTGGATGGATCCTTCTGCTGCCTGCACTGTTTTCTTTCAGTGATGCATCTAGGTAAATTTATTTTCTAATTGTATATTTATAATATATGTGACCCTGGACCACAAAACCAGTCATAAGTAGCATGGATATATTTGTAGCAAAAGCCAAAAATACATTGCATGGGTCAAAATAGTCGATTCTTCTTTTATGCCAAAAATCATTAGGATATTAAGTAAAGATCATGTTCCATGAAGATATTTTGTAAGTTTCCTACTTTAAATGTATCAAAACTTAATTTTTGATTAGTAATATGCATTGCATTATGCATTATGTATATTCTAAATTTTAAAAAATTGACCCTTATGACTGGTTTTGTGGTCCAGGGTCACTAAATCTGATATGATATGAAAATGTTTTCTACAATTCACTTTTATTCTCTACACTCTCAGTCAAACGGTCAACCAGGAGCTTTCGAATATTTTCAATGAGCTCTGGAAGCTGGATGTGAATCGCCTGAAGCCTGGGACTCATTACAATATTTCACTACAGGTGTCAATAGTTTCTAATGTTCCACAGTATTAAGTATAGTGACAAATCATGTATAACTATAATTTCTCACAATTTTTAGGGCAAAGCTGGTTACATACCTCAGGGAAGCACCAGAGCAGTAGACCACGCCTCATCCCCACTGTTTTCCAGTGTCGATGAGGCCAAACTGAACTCCATCACCACTTACGCTCGTAGGTTTCTTTTGTAAAAACCTCTAACCCCTTTAATTACTCTGTCAGTTTGTACAAAAGCTTATTTATCCATCAAGCTGTGCTGAAACATGCCCTTAAAAGGGACACACCAAGATTTTTTATGAAATGTAATTGTGTTTGGGGAGGCAGTTAATCTTAAAGTTGACTGGTGGGATTCTGAATGCTGTTTCATGTTGCTTTCAGTCTCTCCTTTTGATTTATGAAAGAAACCACATGGTTGCGTGATGCAACATGTTACTAGAAATATGCGAATCTGAAATGCAAATCTGAAACCTCCTGCATATGAACTTAAATCACATCATGTTTTGGATATATGAGTTGAATAGAATCATGAAATAGGCATAAAATATTTTATTGCGCACTTACAAGACAGGGAACATACAAACATTGTATAGCACACTTATTGATATACAAAAAATGAGGAAGTTTTGACATTGATTGAATAGACTTTACATAAACATTAATGTAAATCAGGATAGCATTAAAAAAAAGTACACTACCAGTCAAATTTTTTTTTTGCTCACCAAGCCTGCATTTATTTGATCCAAAGTACAGAAAAACAAGTATAAATTTGAAATGTTTAAATTTATAATATATATTAAAAAAATGCTTTTATATTTGAATATATTTTAAAATGTAATTTATTCCTGTGATTTCAAAGCTGAATTTTTAGCATCATTACTGCAGTCACACGATCCTTCAGAAATCATTCTAATATTGGGATTTGCTGCTTAAAAAAACATTTATTATTATTATGTTGAAAACAGCGGAGTATAACTTTTCAGGTTTTTCAGAATAGAAAGTTCAGAAGAACAGTATTTTTCTGAAATAGAAATATTTATCAACACTTTGAAACAATTTAAAGCATCCTTGCTAAATAAAAGTATTACTTTCTATAATTTCTTTCCACCCCCCAAAAACTTTTGAATGGTATAGTATATAATGTTACAAAAGCTTTTTAATTCAGATAAATGCTGATCTTTGGATCTTTCTATTCATTAGAGATGTATACATCACATAAAAGCTCAATAAATAAGCTTTCTATTGATATTTGGTTTGTTAGGATAGGACAATATTTGGCCGAGATACATCTATTTGAAAATCTGGAATCTGAGGGTGCAAAAAAATCAAAATACTGAGAAAATCACCTTTAAAATTCTCCAAATTAAGTTCTTAACAATGCATATAACTAATCAAAAATTACATTTTAATATATTTATAGTAAATCTTCATGGAACATGATCTTTACTTAATTTCCTAATGATTTTTGGCATTAAAGAAAAATCAATAATTTTGACCCATACAATGTATTTTTGGCTATTGTTACAAATGTACCCCAGCGACTTAAGACTGGTTTTGTGGTCCAGGGTCACATATATGTTTCTTGAACAGCAAATCAGCATATTAGAATGATTTCTAAAGGATCGTGTGACACTGAAGACTGGAGTAATGATGCTGAAAATCTAGCTTTGATCACAGGAATAAATTGCATTTTAAAATATATTTAAATAGAAAGCAGTTATTTCAAATAGTAAAAATATTTCACAATATTACTGCTTTTGCTGTACTTTGGATCAAATTAACGCAGACTTGGTAAGCAGAAGAGAAGTCTTTAAAAAACATTAAAAATCGTACTGTTCAAACTTTTGACTGACAGAAAAATTAAGTAAAGGAAGGTTTACATCTGTTCTTTTAAATGTGTAAATATGATATTTACCCATCAAAATAACCAGCAACCAAAAATGATCATCTGTGATTTTAAATGGCAATTTTGCTTACCTCTCAACAGGCTTCATGAAGCTTTTAGACAACTATGAGAGGTCCACTGGTGTGGCAGAGAGGGTGACCGCTGAGGAGGTGACTGAAAATAACTCCTTTCTGGATGCCATCTTAGAGACAGCAGTCATGAAGGTATGAATTCACCCTCTAATAACTCAAATCATATTTTTTACCACATAGAAATGCATATTTTCTCTTGTTTCTAGATGCAATGGCTAAATGAAAAGTTAGTACAAATTTAGTGAGAAGATTCTCTACAAGAGAAGTTCACCTTTTTCCTGTTGCTAACCAAAATATTGTGGTTGTTCCCTGCCACACCCTGTTCTTGGAAGCTACATATTATGACAAGAGGAAAAAATGTGAAAGGGCGTATGATGATGATGATTCTGGGGTCATTCGTTTAGAGCATTAAAGAAATAGTTAACCCGAAACATGAACATTTGCAGAACATTTACTCACCCTCAGGCCATCCAAGATGTAGATGAGTTTCTTGATCGGAACAGATTTGGAGAACTTTAGCATTACATAACTTGCTCACCAATGGGTCCTTTGTAGTGAATGGGTGCCGTCAGAATGAGAGTCCAAACAGCTACTAAAAACCTTACAATAATCCACAAGTAGTTCACACAGCTCTTGGGATCGAAAAGCTGCATGTTTGTAATAATAAAATGTATTATGTACATCTTGGATGCCCTGAGGGCGAGCTATTCCTTTAAATTTGTTTTTAATCTCAAAAAATAGTTTTACTCCCTCAGCGTGCCCACCGGTACCTGATTGGAAAGGGAAAATCACGCTCGGATCTGAGACAGTTCAAGAGTCAGTTGTACTACATGTGGTTCCGCCTTTATCATAGAGACAGAAACGGAGGGTAAGCGACTTACACCAGAGCAACATAAAATAAATATATATTTTATTTCTTATCTGCTCTAATTAAAAAATACATCTTATTTTTTTTTTTTTTTCAAAAAGGGAGGACTCCAGTGGATTTGAGCATGTGTTTGTTGGGGAAACCAAGTTTGGTAGAGAAATCATGGGTCTTCACAACTGGGTCCAGTTTTACCTGCAAGAGAAGCAGGAGCTTCTTGATTACAAGGGCTATAAAGCCAGAGACAATGATGTGGTACTTTTTTTTTTTTATCAATAAATCTGAAGAATGTTAAATACACACTACCAGTCAAAAGATTTTTAATGTATTTTAAAGAATTTATTTGATCCAAAATAAAACAAAAGCAGTAATAATGTGAAATATTTTTACTGCTTAAAATAACAGATTTCTATTTGAATCTATTTTAAAATGTAATTTATTCCTGTGATCAAAGCTACATTTTCAGCATCATTACTCCAGACTTTAGTGTCACATGATCCTTCAGAAGAAATTTTAGAAATTAACATGATTGCTTTAAATTGATCAAAAGTGATGAAAAAGACATTTATAATGTTTTAAAAGATTTATATTTTATATTATAAATGCTGTTCTGAACTTTCTATTCATCAAAGAAACCTGAAAAAAAAATCTACTTAGCTGTTTTCAACATAATAATAATATTAATACGTGTTTTTGAGCAGCAAATCAGAATATTGGAATTTCTGAAGGATCACATGACTGGAGTAATGATGCTAAAAATTCAGCTTTGAATTCACAGGAATAAATTACATTTTAAAATAAATGCAAATAAAAAAACTTATTTAAATAGTAAAAATATTTTACTGTTTCTGCTGTACTTTGGATCAAATAAATGCAGGCTTGCTGAGCAGAATTCTTTAAAAAACAAAAATATTACTGTTCAAAAACTTTTGACTGATAGTATATGTAAGAAGTTGTTGTTCTGTGTACAGACTTTTCTGAATCTGTTTTTGTTTTTTCTTTCATGCAGCCTGATGACGATGACCACGTCTTGAATGTGCAGTTCAGCTGGCATGGGTTGGTCAAGCCGGTGGCCAGTGCTTTTGTTGGTGTGAGTCCTGAGTTTGAGATGGCCATCTTTACCATCCTGTTCCTCACGTCCACTGAGAAGACCACCACAGCCGTGGTCAATCTGGATGAGTACCAGCTGGAGATGGTGGTGCATAGACACGGCCGCTCCATCGGGACGGCTTATCCCAAAATGCTGAGCAGCAACAACAGACACATATAGATATCACATACTGTACTATTCTGACAGTAGCTTTTTTTATAGTTTTAAAGGGCATATGGTAATTTTAGATGAGTAGACATTTGTTTTGTATTGGAGAAAATGCTTGTTTACTGTGCTAATATGTTTAACATACTACAGTATGCTCATGGTAATTTCTTATATCTTTTATATCTGGCTGCCTATTTTGACTATGACTGCTGTTATATGCATAGTTGGTAATGGGAAAATATGTTTTACATTAAAAAGATTTTTTTTGATCCACTTGTGTGATTATATTGGTTACATTTCTTTTTTGAGACATATAAAGCATTGTCTTTCAATGTGACATGCTTTACTTCATATAGAGTTACTATAAACACTTATGATATACTTAGTAAAAAACTCTTACTATAAAAAAATGTAAATAAAAAACTATTATTGTGTAATTGTTGTTACACATACAGATTAATGGCATCATACTTATGAAAAACAATGGGGAATATTTGTACACCACCAGTCAAAAGTTTTTGAACAGTAAGATTTAGAAGTCTCTTGCTCATCAAGCCTGCATTTATTTGATCCAAAATACAGCAAAAACACCAATATTCTGAAATAGTTTAACTATTTAAAATAACTGTTTTCTATTTGAATATATTTTAAAATGTAATTTATTCCTGTGATTTTAAAGCTGAAATTTTAGAATCATTACTCCAGTCACATGATCCTTCAGAAATCATTTTAAAATTTCTGTTTTGCTGCTCAAAAAACATTTATCATTATTATGTTGAAAACAGCTGAGTAGATTTTTTTTAGGTTTCTTTGATGAATAGAAAGTTCAGAAGAACTGCTTTCTTTTTTTCTTTTGTAACATTATAAATGTCTTTATCATCACTTTTGATCAATTAAAAGTATTAATTTCTGTAATTTATATAATATATAGCTTTTGAATGGTATAGTGTATAATGTTACAAAAGCCTTTTATTTCAGATTAATGCTGATCTTTGGATTTTTATATTCAACAAAGTATCCTGAAAAAAATTACTCAGCTGTTTTAAATATATGATAATGATAAGAATAAAAAAATGTTTTCTTGAACAGCAAATCAGTATATTAGAATGAAGGATCATGTGATCAAGACCAGGATCAAGACTGGAGTAATGATTCTGAAAATTTAGCTTTCACAGAAATAAATTACATTTTAAAATATATTCAAATAGAAAACAGTTATTTAAAATGGTAAAAAAAAAAATATTTCACAACATTGCCGCTTTTGTTGTATTTTGGATCAAATAAATGCAGGCTTGGTGAACAGGAGAGAATTCTTTAAAATACATAAAAGATCTTACTCTTCAAAAACTTATGGCTAATTAATTTGTCATGCCACAGAATTACGTTAACAGAAATAAATAAATAAATGAATTAATTAATTCATACATTAAAATATTAAAGAATGTAATTTACAATTATAAAAAAACGTTGGTGACTAGTTACAACATCTACAGTTGTTCACTTTAAAACGTCAATGAACACTAGTGGAAATGCTTCTACTTTGCATTTTTTAGTTTAATTCTGGTTTCAGTTACATTTTGAATACCGAATTTCCAGTGTGGTGCGCTTTTCTATTGTTATATTGTATAGTACATATTGTAGGTCGCATGTATGAGATTATTGAAGAAAAAACGTGGACATTGGTTGGAATACATTTGCGCTCATTCGTTCCTCCCCGGTCTGATTTTCATGTTACACCTCACACTTTCACGTGTAGCGCAAACTTCCGTTCAGAGTGTATTTCACCTGGTTACGGCGTGTATGATGGTTTCCTAACTTATATGATATTATTCACATTTGCGGTTTATCGGCATCACAACTAATAAAAGAAATGCTGCAGGAGGAGTTTGGGGAAATGACTCCCCAGCAGCTCGCTGCTCCAGTCGACACTGTGGAGGTGAGTGAATAGTGGCAAGAGTGCAACTGTCATAATGCACTATCAATATAGCAAACGATATTATGTTTATTAGTTTAATAGATATACAGTTCCCGTGTCTCCTTTTGTATTGCAGGAAAAGTGGAAGCTGCTTCCAGCCTTTCTGAAGGTAAAATCAAGTTGCTAACGTCAATGACAGTCTCATGATAAATGCAACACATTAACTGACAGCAGCATATGGATAGTTAATATGTCAACCGTTTAAAAAAAATTATATATATATATATATATATATATATATATATATATATATATATATATATATATATATAATTTTCTGGTTGTATATTATACTTATTATAGAATTATTATTCAGGCGATTATATGATGTCATAATAATTAAAGGACTACATTTGGACTTATTTTGTCATACCACAGGAATAGAGAACTTAAAAATTAAAAACTTGTTTGGTTGTTATATAAAGAAGTTGATAAAAATGATGAAAAATATGAATCTTTCTTGAATCTTGATGTTGAATTGGAAAGTAACGTTTAAGTTTTATTTGTCAACTATCAAATATCATACATTCTTATCATCCAGCAAGAATTATGTGAAATTATATTCAATTTACAGCTTCTAATGTTATGTTCATGTCATTATTTTTATTTTTTAGGTTAAAGGCTTAGTCAAGCAGCACATCGACTCCTTCAATTACTTCATCAATGTTGAGGTTTGTTGAATGATTACTATACATATTTTGTACCAGCAAAACAATTTGACATTTGCAAAAAGCTTTAGTAGCAGTAACTATTAATGACTATTACTATTACTAATCTCTCCAGATAAAAAAGATCATGAAGGCGAACGAGAAGATCACAAGTGATGCTGACCCAATGTGGTATCTGAAGTAAGTATATTATTCGGTTAGACATATTTGCACGTTATTAATTTAGTATGTCAAGTTAGTGTTATTTATATACCATTATATTTATTAGTAATGTTTTATTGATAGCATTTAAATAATATACTTATTTTTATTCAGTTAGTAACTTTTTATCTAATGTTTATATTTTATTTTACAGTTGAGGTCAGAAGTTTACATACACCTTGCAGAATCTGTAAAAGTGTTATTTTACCAAAATAATAAGATGTTTCACATAAAAGACGTCTAAGATGTAGTCCACAAAAGAAAATAGTAGTTGAATTAATAAAAATGTTCAAAATATTCAAAAGTTTACACCCCATTGTTTCTTTATAGTGTTGTTACCTGAATGATCCACAGCTGTTTTTTTTTTTCTTTCTTAAATTTAGTGATAGTTGTTTATGAGTTCCATGTTTGTCCTGAACAGTTAAACAGAAAAATCCTTCAGGTCCCACAAATATTTTGGTTGTTCAGCATTTTTGTCTATTTGAACCCTTTCCAACAACGACTGTATGATTTTGAGATCATCTTTTCACACCGAGGACAACTGAGTGACTCATATGCAACTATTAGAGAAGGTTAAAACACTTCAGAAGGAAACATAATGCACTAAGAGCCAGGGGTGTAAACTTTTGAACAGAAAGATGTGTACGTTTTTCTCATTTTGCCTAAATATCATATTTTTTTCATTTAGTACTGCCCTTCAGAAGCTACAGAAGATACTTAGATGTTTCCCAGAAGACAAAATAAGTTAAATGTACCCTGATCTTCAAATTCCAAAAGTTTTCACCCCCTGGGTCTTAATGCAGTTTCATTTTGAAGCATCAGTGACTGTTTGAACCTTTTGTAATAGTTGCACATGAGTCCCTCAGTCGTCCTCAGTGTCACAAAAAAACACAGCTGTGGATCATTCAGGTAACAACACAGTCTTAAGAATTAAGCGTATGTAAACCTTTGAACGGGGTCATTTTTATAAATTCAACTATTTCTCTTGTGGACTAAATGTGAATGTCTCTCTTTAGGTCAGTATTGAATAAAAAATAACGTGTTTTTTAACGATCTCTCTTATTTTGGTAAAATTCTGGTTATCAATAACAACACTGCATGTTATACCTCATCCATTTATAGATACCTCAATATCTACGTTGGCATGCCTGATGTAGAAGAAAGCTTTAATGTAACCCGACCAGTGTCCCCACATGAGGTAACAATTTTGTTTCTCTGTGGCCTGAAAAATATTCATATTTAAATCAAGCTTAAAAGCTTTTCAAAGAAAAAAAAGAGTTAATGATGATTGTGTTTTAACCACTAGTGTCGTCTGAGAGATATGACGTATTCAGCCCCCATCACTGTGGATATAGAGTACACCCGAGGCAGCCAGAGAATCATTCGCAATGCTCTCCCTATTGGAAGGTACCCATGTGTGGACTAAACGCATTGCAAACACCTTCATATGTTTTCTTTTGCCTAGCAAGTTTAAATGCACTTTTCTTCTTCTTCTTGTTTTAATAGGATGCCAATAATGCTGCGAAGCTCCAACTGTGTGTTGACAGGCAAGACGCCGATGGAGTTTTCTAAGCTTAATGAATGTCCTCTGGATCCAGGTAGATCATCTTCAGACTGTGATATTTGTTTGTATGCCGTAGTATGATGCAGATAATCCCATCTGAAACCTCATGTGTGTGGGAGCAGATCATGGTGCACAGGCATGATATAGGATTTGTCTGTGTGCAGGTGGTTATTTCATTGTGAAAGGGCAAGAAAAGGTCATTCTCATTCAGGAACAGTTATCCAAGAACCGTATCATTGTAGAGCAAGATCGCAAAGGTGCTGTGGGAGCCTCGGTCACCAGGTGCTGAAAATTGCTCTTCTGTTTAAGTAATATTAATTAACTTTATTTAAAATGCACCCTTAAAGTTTTAGTTGTGTGCTTATATATCTATCTTTTGTCTCTGATTTGTAGTTCTACTCATGAGAAAAAGAGCAGAACCAACATGATTGTCAAACAGGGCCGCTTTTACCTAAAGCACAACACCCTCTCTGAAGACGCTCCTATTGCTATTATCTTTAAGGTGAGAATGTGGGTAAAATGGTGATTTAGAGCATGAGGGTTGTTTATCTTTGTCAGCTAACAAGGCATATTAACCGTATGCTATTTGCATTTCTAATGGTGTTTAGCTAAGAGGATGCTGTGTCCAACCAGCAGATGGCATACATTGACCAAGAATACAGTATAACTTGACTGAAAATTAGTTACACAAATGTAAATGTATTGCTAAGATATATTTTATCAGTACCATTCAATAATTATAGGTAATTTATTTTTAAAGAAATTAATACTTTTTCATCATGTGTGCGTTAAATTGATAAACCAAATAACAGTAAAGACATTTTTAATGTAGGCCCCTATAAAATATGTTAAATTTTTTTCCATATTGCATTTTTTTTCTGTGTACATTTTTCTGGATTACGTTATTTATTTTTTTCCATTTAAATTTTTCACAGTTCTTACAATATTTAACAGCAATTTCTTAAAAGTTTAACAAAGTTACATTTTAAAGCCCCATTTAATGTTTTAGATTTTTCTCAGACTTTTTGTTTTTTACCAAATTCTGTTTTCCATTAATTTTCTAAAATTATATATTATATATATTATAAATTAAGCATCTATTATATATATATATATGTATAATAATATTATTATTATGTGTTTATTTCTCTCATAAATACTGTGTTGTGTATTTACATTTTTCTGCTAAATAAATTCTGGTAAATCATTTTTTGCTCAATATTCCTTTAAAAATTTTAATAATAATTTATACTTTAGAAGTAGTACTATTATTAAATTAAGTGTAATATTTCTGTCACAGGAAAATATATTTAAATATAAACTGTAATGATATTTCACTATTACTGTTCTTACTGTAATTTTGATAAATGAATTCAGCATAAGACCTTACCTTTAAAATGGTACTCTATCTTTATTTAATGAAATTGCTTCAAATTCACAGCCTTAGCTGTGACTGTATTCATAATGTAGGATGTAATTTGAACCGCTTTATGGACCAATCAGCATCTGTATAATCATGAATATTTAACTCACCGGTGATATTGTACTCCAATACTTTACTATTACTTTCTATTATGATATTCTAAGCATATGTGACCTTGGACCACAAAACCAGAAGTAAGGGTCAAGGACAATATTTGACAGGGATAAAACTTTTTGAAAATCTGGAATCTGAGAGTGCAAAAAAAAATCTAAATTATGAAAATTGCCTTTAAAGTTATCCAAATGAAGTTCTTAATGATGGATATTACTAATCAAAAATTATTTTTTATATATATGGTAGGAAATTTACAAAATGTCTTCATGGAACATGATCTTTACTTAATATCCTAATGATTTTTGGCATAAAAGAAACATCAATTATTTTAACCCATTATTGGTATTGGTAACATGTATGTGTTGGCTATTGCTACAAATACACCCCTGCTTAAGACTGGTTTTGTGGTCCAGAGTCACATGATATTCTAATCTGTTTGTACAAGGTCTTTCTTAAAGCATTTAATCATATTTTAATTGTTTTAAATAGATTATTGTATTTACACTTCTTTTCCATGTATTTTTAATAATGTTTCTTTAGTTCATTGACACTGTTAAATATCACCTGACAGTTGAAACAGATATTTAATTAGAGCTCAGATCAGAGAGCCGACGCGTACTATGACAGATGTTTTTCCTAATTCCCTCACCCCAGGCTCTCTCTAAACATATGGGTCTGATTGGTTAGGGACAGGGCACAGAGTAAATCGGCTGTCGAGCGTGTTTGCTTTGCACTTGTCCGTCCACAGCACATTCCACTAGGATTTCCTTGCAACACAGCAGCCGTGCCAAACGGTGGAGACCTTTAAGCACCGTGATCCACCCAGTCCTGTTCCCACAGTCCCCTGTTAGCATAAATAAATGTCATCGAGGCCTGTGGCACCTTGTTCACCTTTGCATCAGAGCGGAGTCCTACATTCTCTATTTTTTGCGTTGGATGTGCTGTAAATATACAAGTGTATACTTTGTAGTTTTTATTTTACTTGACCATATATCTTATTCACTATTAAATTCTCTTTCATTAACCAGGCCATGGGAGTGGAGAGTGATCAGGAGATAGTTCAGATGATTGGCACGGAGGAACATGTCATGGCTGCTTTCGGTCCCAGTTTGGAGGAGTGTCAGAAGGCTCAAATATTCACCCAAACTCAGGTACATCTGAGAATAAAGATCAGACCAATGAATGATGTTTAAAACTTTAAAGCTTTCAAAAACCAAGTTACCCACCTTTGAGGTTTATTATCACATGCTGAGGCACAGTTTGCAGAATCTGAGATGTATTATTCATTGCAAGACCCTACAATGGGTCAGCAAGGACCATATCTGCATCCTAGCAACCTGTGTCTGAGCGGATGTGAATGCCTGTTTACGTGGTTGTGACATTGTGTGAGCCCTCATCAAAGGTCTGCTAATGAGCCTACATGTGTGCACCAATTGACCAGAGCAGACCTCAGTTAGATAAGATGTGTTATTAGGACTGAGAATCGGTCAAGAGTGTGAAGCTAGATTGAAAATGAAGGATTTGTGACTACTAAGGACAGCTTTGCTTATTAAATGTACCAGTAAAGTCAAAAGTTTACATACACCCTGCAGAATCTGCAAAATGTTGATTATTTTACTTGATTTTATTTTACTAATTTTTTTTTTTTTTTTTTTTTAGTACTGACCTGAATAAGATATTTCACATAAAATACATTTACATATAGTTCACAAAAGAAAATAATAGTTGTATTTATAAAACTGAGCCTGTTCAAAAGTTTGCATACGCTTGATTCTTACTGTGTTGTTACCTGAATGATCCACAGCTGTGTTTTTTTTTTTTTTGTTTGTTATGTGATAATTGTTCATGAGTCTCTTGTTTGTCCTGAACAGTTAAACTGCCCACTATTCTCTGGAAAAACCTTCAGGTCCCACAAATTCTTTGGTTTTTCAGTATTTTTGTGTATTTGAACCATTTCCAATAATGACTGTATGATTTTGAGATTCATCTTTTTACACTGAGGGACTATAAGGTTGTTATAAGGTTCAAACACTCATTGATGCTCCAGAAAGTAACAATGATTTAAGAGCATTTAATCAGGGTAAATTTAACTTTTGTCTTCTGGGAAACATGTAAGTATCTTCTAGGGCTGGGCGATATGGCAAAAATGTAATCTCGATAATTTTTTTCCCATATTGAACGATGACGATATATATTTCGATGTAAGCTGTTGATGTTGCCAGCTTTAAAAAAGTATCCCAACAATGACTAAAGCCACAAAAATCAAAGGATTCATTAAATGACACTTTTAAGTATAGTTTATTAACACAAGCAGATTACAGATTTGGCCTTAAAAATTAAAATAACTTACTAAAATAAATGAAAAAAAAAAAAAAAAAAAGTTGTGACAGAGTATGGTAAATGAGAGTAAATGTAAAAAATGTAAACATAAAATTATTGTAAAAACATAATTTGTAACATATTTTTTTATTTATTATTTATTATTATAAACACAATTGTTTATTTTCTCTATTATAGGTTGAGCTATTTAAATTAGAGGCAACCACTGCATTTTGAAACAATCTACAGTATAAATATCAAAAAATTACGACACAGCTCTTTCTTAATCGTATTAAGTGCTGACAATTCAGCCATAATCAAAGTAGGCTACTCTCTCATTATTCAAAGTGCAAATAAAGACGGAATATTTCAAGCATGATACAGAGCTATAGACATACACAACCTATTTTTAGTCTACATTCTGATAACAGCCTAGATATGTCATTTAGCCTAATTTGCGCGCATTGCGGAGTCACTCTCTAAACAAGGGGGATTAAAATTGCTTTTGAATGCACGTGTTTTTTGCTTTCGGTTTCAGTTTTAACAATCGCGCCAAACTCTCAGCTGAGCTGAGAGTCACTTTTCAGATAGTCAAACCACTTACGGAATTCGTGCTACCTGTTTTGTCGACAACTTCAACATCTTTGGATAATAACTCGAGGTTAGTTTCTCTTTCGTCGCTGCTTTCACTCTCTTTTTTTGTCGTCCTGGTGTAGGGTTGCTTCGCAAAGTGCTGTAGGAAATGAACTTTGTACTTTGACGTGCACACGCACGCTGCATGCTGATTGGCCGCTGTCGCATATTTCTGCTGTGTGATTGGCTCTTAGAATAATCCATATCGAGCAAAAAATGTCTAGAGCTTATCATCGTTATTAACATAAATTTTATCGCGATTCGATATGATATCGTTTATCGGCCCAGCCCTAGTATCTTCTGTCGCTTTTGAAATGCAGTAATAAATTAAAAAAGTGTGATATTTAGGCAAAATAAGAAAAATGTACACATCTTCGTTCTGTTCAAAAGTTTTCCCCCCCAGCCTTTAATGCATCAGTGAGCATTTGAACCTTCTGTAATAGTTGCATTTTACCCTTTAAAGTCCCTCAGTCCGATAAGATGGGTCTCAAATGCATGACATTGTTGTGACATTGATATGATATCATAGCAGCTAATGCATTTCTCCCAGTATAAACTGGAAAGGTTTTAAGTAGTTTAGCCTAACTTTGAGAAGTGGTACTTGTCAATTGCACATCATTCCATGGCTCAAAGTGGGTGGTCTAAAGAAGAAGCCTAGTCTGTGTGACCTTTGACCTCTGGAGTAGAACAAGTTGCTGGCTCAGGTGTGTGTGTATGCATGTGTCTGCGGAGAATGGAGGGGTCCGGTTTTCTTCTGATACCCCTTTAGAGAGCCAGTGAACCCTGCACCAGCTCAGTCACTCCAGATTAAACGCTTTGATTTGATGCGTTTAATCTTATTAATTGAGGATCGGAAACATTATGCTTTTCTTTCTTCATAACTTAATTCATCATAACATCTTTTAAAATGCAAAACTGCCAATTAAGTCTAGAGAATAGTAGCACTAGTGAAAATATTTGTAAATGTCTGTGTACTTTTTGTTTCCTTTCAGGCACTAAAATACATTGGTAATAAAGTAAGGCGTCAGCGCATGTGGGGCGGCCCAAAGAAAACCAAGATGGAAGAGGCCAGAGAGCTGTTAGCCTCTACTATTCTCACCCATGTACCTGTACGTAGTTTTAAAATTAAATCAAACTTTAATCTTCCAAATCTTCCATCATTCTTGCATTGTTTTTATTCCCTAATTGAGATGCAAATCAGAGTATAAAGTTTGTTTGCTGTTTTTTTGGACTTGTCATGTGTTTGTCTCCCAGGTAAAAGAGTTTAACTTTCGAGCTAAGTGTATCTACCTCGCTGTGATGGTGCGTAGAGTGATTCTCGCTCAAGGGGACAACAAAGTGGATGATCGCGATTACTATGGAAACAAACGTCTGGAGTTGGCTGGCCAGGTATCCGCTTCTTACAGGGTTTAATAACAGGTCTTCTATAATCTCTGCACTTAATCATTCATTATTATGCATAAATAATTAGCGTTCTTTAATACAGTTACACCAACACATGCATAAGATGTTCTACAGCAGCCTGCATGAAAGTTACTGTAAAGACTTTTTTATCATTGTTGTAAGACTTTTTTTTTTTTTTTCAAATAATTGCAGTTATTTTGAACTTTCTATGTATCCTAAAAAAATGCATAACAGTTTTTATAAAAAAAAAACATTAAACATTGAGAATAAAAAATAAAATAAAGTTATTTATAATTATGCAGTTATAAAGTAAAGGACTTTATGATTTCAAAAATTTCGACAAATTATTGATTTTTCTTTTATGCCAAAATCATTAGGATATTAAGGAAAGGTCCATTAAGATATTTTGTTAATTTCCTACAGTAAATATTTCAAAGCTTAATTTTTTATTAGTAACATGCATTGCTAATAACTAAGAATGTTATTTTGACAACTTTAAACGCGATTTTCTTTATATTTAGATTTTTTTTTTTTTGCACCCTCAGATTTCAGATTTTCAAATAGTTGACTCTCGGCCAAATATTATCCTATCCTAAACAAACCATCAATGGAAAGCTTATTTATTCAGTATAAATCTCAATTTCAAAAAATTGACCCTTATGACTGGTTTTGTGGTCCAGGGTCACATATGAGAGAAGTAGGTTCGAATTTGATCTGTATCACAGCCATATTATCTTGCCCCTTCCATTACTATTAATAAAAGGTGAAAAATGTGGTGCTCAGTGTTGTGTATCCTCAGCTGCACTAATGTTTCTAACCGCTTGGCATCTGCACAGATGAATCTAAGGCTCATGAAATATTCACTTTAGAGGAAAGTACAATGTGCAGCGCCTCTTTCCATCCATCCATCGCTCCACAACTTGCTCCATCCATCCATCTCTGTCTGCCTTTTCCATTCAAACCCCCTCTAATTCTATTAAGAATGACTGACAGCCCCTTCAAGCCCAGGCCGTTAATTATGATAATGCTAGTGTTTATTTATCTGTTTTTATCCTGCGTGGCACAGCCATGTATTTGTGAGCTGAAATAAAGATTAGTGCGCATAATGTTTGTTACCATCTCTTTTGAGATTGTCGCTCCTGTACGACAGATTTCATATTACATCTTGCAGACGGGCACCGTCTCCAACATTTTTTATGCTCTTGTCTAACATAACTGATCTCTTTTTCTCTCATTAGACACACTGTTGGCCTCTTATGAAACTGATCAGAAGCCAGAACCAGCAGATACAGGCTTGGCTAGTGCCCAATCCCTCACCTTCCCTTTTGTTTCTACTCTGCTTGTCATTATAATACCGTCATTATTTTCCCAATGCTTTGTTTCATCCGCACCGCCGTGCTTCTGCCTTCCCCTCCATTCCCAGCCGGCCCGCTTTTGTTGCTGGTGAGATATGTGGAAGCGACGCCCAACTGCAGCCCAGCCAAACTCAGGGATTTCTCCTCTTTATTATAATTTAGCCTGGCTATGACAAAAGAGTAGCCGCCTTGACTGGAGCGATTGAGCTAATCCACCAGCCCGACTGTGATAATGTAATTACCGCTGTCTTAAGTCCTTTAATTTCCCCCCGCCTGCACCGAGGTGGGGTGTGTTTATGTGTGTACGCGCTTGCTTACGTTAGTGTGTGAGCGATTTGGAGTTAGTGAGTGACAGGAACCCTTTCAGCGGAGCTTTACACGCACATGCACGCTTTCCAGCACCTCCAATCTCCTTTCTCCTCATTTACAATTCCCTGACATTCAACTAATTGGCCTGGCTAGGCTGGGGAAGCATAATTTCTTTATTAATTTTCAGTGAGGATGTTTATTTGTGGAGCAGAAGGGGGAGGGGCTTCTATTGAAGAAAATCGGAGAACGAGAGGCCGGGTCAAATTTATCAGAGCGTGGAAACACCTGTTTATTAAATCTGGGATAAGACGATGGAGAGAGCGAGGGTTAGAGGCAGATAAAGTTAATAAAAACAAGTTATCTGGAAAAGGCGGCACTTCTGCTTCAAAGGACTGGAGATTAATTCATCTATTTTCTGTTGATGTGATAATTTCTGTTGTTAATGACTTGGATTATAAATAACATATGATGCAGTGTTGTGTTTGCTAGATAATACGCAGGTTTTGCTATAGTTATATTGAGTTTTGCACCCATTTCAGTGAGTCACACTTTGTTTCTGTGTTCTTTAAGCTCTTGTCCCTGCTGTTTGAAGATCTGTTTAAGAAGTTTAACTCAGAGCTGAAGAAGATCGCTGACCAGATCATCCCCAAGCAGAGAGCAGCTCAGTTTGATGTGGTGAAGCACATGAGACAAGACCAGATCACTAACGGCATGGTTAACGCTATCTCTACTGTGAGTCCAGACCCAGACTCAGCATTTAATCTGTAACCATTTCACAGGGCTAGACACATCAGAAAGTTTATTTTAAATCAATTTAATTGAAATAAAATGTCATATAGGTGACAGTTATGTTTGTCTAAAAAACATAGAACTTTTAATGAAATTAAATGTAAAGTTTTTCATTTAATTTTTTTTTTTTTCAGCTTTATTGCAGATTTTAAATTTTTATTTCATTTTAGTTTTACTTAAAGGGATAGTTCGCCCAAAAATGAAAATTACCCCATGATTTACTCACCCTCAAGGCATCCTAGATGTATATGGCTTTCTTCTTTCAGATTCATACAGATTTAGAGGTAATAAAAAAAAATGTCCTGGCTCTTCCAAGCTTTATAATGGCAGTGAATGGCTGTTGAGATTTTGAAGTCCAATACAGTACATCCATCTATCCTAAAAAATACTCCACATGGCTCTGGGGGGTTAGTAACAGCCTTCTGAAATGAATCGATGCATTTGTGTGTAAAATATCCATATTTATAACTTTATAAACTGTAATCTCTAGCTTCCGCTGTTGTACACGCACTAAAGGAAAACCAGTGTCCTCTTGGCTTATATCGAAATCCTCCAACTTTTTTCTTTGTAAATCTACGTTTTGTACTTCTAATTTATGACCAGTGTTTTGTTTTGCTCTCGCTGCCCTTCTGTGTTTGTCACATACAACAGTATGTTAGCGGAAGTAAGAGAATTACGGTTTATAAAGTTTGAAATATGGATATTTTTCTCACACAAATGCATCGATTTGCATCAGAAGGCCTTTATTAATCCCTTGAAGTTATGTTGGAGTACTTTTATAATGGATGGATGCACTTTATTGGACTTCACACCCATTCACTGCCATAATAATACATGGAAGAGCCAGGACATTTTAATATAATGTATGATTGTATTTGTCTAAAAGAAGAAAGTCATATGCACCTAGGATGGCTTGATGGTGAGTTTTTTTTTTTTTTTTTTTTTTTTTTTTATGTAATTATGTAATGTGTCTTCCAGGGGAACTGGTCGCTTAAGAGGTTTAAGATGGACAGGCAGGGTGTGACTCAGGTTCTCTCCCGCCTCTCCTTCATCTCAGCCCTGGGCATGATGACCAGGATCTCCTCTCAGTTTGAGAAAACCAGGAAGGTTAGCGGTCCCCGATCCCTCCAGCCCTCGCAGTGGGGCATGCTGTGCCCCTCAGACACACCTGAAGGAGAGGTCAGTGTTCCTCATTTAGAAAACACCATCATCTTGTCAGCATCAACAATGGATGCTCAATTGAAATTTTGAAGTGTGTTTGCACTGCTTACAGTTGAGGTCAAAAGTTTACATACACCTTGCAGAATCTGCAAAATGTTAATTATTTTACCCAAAAGTAAGAGAGATCATACAAAATGCAAGTTATTTTTTTTATTTAGTACTGACCTGAATAAGATATTTAACATGAAAAATGTTTACATATAGTTCACAAGAGAAAATAATAATTAAATTTATAAAAATGACCCAGTTCAAAAGTTTACATACACTTGTTTCTTAATACTGTTTTTTTGTTTAGTGATAGTTGTTCATGAGTACCTTGTTTGTCTTGAACAGTTAAACTGCCTGCTGCCCTACAAATTCTTTGCTTTTTCAACATTTTTGTGTATTTGAACCCTTTCCAAAAAAGACTGTATGATTTTGAGATTCACCTTTTCACACTGAGGACAACTGAGGGACTCATATGCAACTATTGCAAAAGGTTCAAACGCTCACTGATGCCCCAGAAGGAAACATAATGCATTAAGAGAATTTGAAGATATGGGTACATTTAACTTAATTTGTCTTCTGATGAACATTTAGGTATCTTCTATAGCTTCTGAAGGGCAATACTAAATGAAAAAAAAATAATCTGGTATTTAGGCAAAATAAGAAAAATGTACACATCTTCATTCTGTTCAAAAGTTTTCACCCCTGGCTCTTAATGCATGGTTTTTCCTTCTGAAGCATTAGTGAGCGTTTGAACCTTCTATACTGGTTGCATATGAGTCCCTCAGTTGTCCTCAGTTTGAAAAGATGGATCTCAAAATCATACAGTCATTGTTGGAAAGGATTCAAATACACAAAAATACTGAAAAATCAAAGAATTTGTTGGACCTGAAGGATTTTTCAGAAGAACAGCGAGCAGTTTAACTGTTCAGGACAAGCAAGGGACTTATGAACAACTATCACTAAACAAAAAAACACAGTGGATCATTCAGGTAACAACACAGTATTAAGAATCAAGTGTATGTAAACTTTTGAACAGGGTCATTTTTATAAATTCAACTGTTTTCTCTTGTGGGCTATATGTAAATGTCTTTTATGTGAAATATTGTGTTCAGGTCAGTACTAAACAAAAAATAACATGCGTTTTATATGATCCCTCTTATTTTGGTAAAATAATTAACATTTTGCAGATTCTGCAAGATCTATTAAAAACTTTTGATGTCAGCTGTATTTTTATGCAGTGAAAGTGCAATGGGCACTGGAAAACTCATACTGGTTTACCTATAAGTCATATAGATTCTCACAGCCGTATGTTTGTTGTCTAGGCTTGTGGTTTGGTTAAAAATCTTGCTCTGATGACCCACATCACTACTGACATGGAGGACGGCCCCATCATCAAGCTGGCCTTCAACCTGGGAGTGGAGGACGTCAACCTTCTGTGTGGAGAGGAGTTGTCCTACCCCACCGTTTTCCTCGTCTTCCTCAACGGTATCTGCACACACAGACAGAACAAAAGCCAAGCAGCATGTTCTTCCCCTTTTATTTTTCAAGCACGCAGACAGGCTACAGGCATTTGAATAATATTCAAATGAACTTCTGCTGTTCCACGACTACAAAAGGGTGTGCCATTGATTACCTTTTAATGTCATGTCACAGAAAACTCACCCCGCTAATTAATTCATGTATATGTTTTTCACAGCGCTGATAAGTTACAAATTACACAGGCAGCCACTGCGGCTAATTAATTAGCAAACACAGCAGGTGTCAATGCATAAATAAATACAAGTTAATCCACAAACATGCCTGCCCACAAAGTGACTCAAACAGCATTGAGGCTGGGTATGCATCTGGGTGGCACCATAGTGGGTCTCTCATATTGCTCAAACAAGCCAAAACTTTTTCTTTGAAAGTGCATTAGTAATCTTAATTAGTTTATGGTACAGCATATTTTCTTTTCTGTACTTTTTTGTGTCCATAAATATACTTCAAAATGTTAAAAAATTTAATTTATCTTTGAACATATAAAATAAATACTGTGAAACATCAAAAGGTCAAAGACAAGACCAATTTTGGTGACCGCATCAAATTAAATTAAAAAAAGTTGTTTTATATACATATTAAATGCAAGCAAATCTCTCCTTTTAATGTTTAAAATAACTTTTGTGAAAATAAAATGTAATCCTCAAATAGGATATTTTTAGTCTTTTGTTAAATTGAATGAAAATCTAGTAGATGCCTTTTGTAAACCATGGTAAAAATATACATTTAAAGAAGTCTCTTTTGCTCACCAAGTCTGCATTTATTTGATCCAAAGTACAGGAAAAACAGTAAAGATTTGAAATATCTGTACTATTTGAAATGCCTGTTTTACTAATTAAATGTATTTTAAAATGTATTTTATTTCTGTGATTTCAAAGCTGAATTTTAAGCGTTATTACTCCAGTCACAGGATCTTTCAGAAATCATTCTAATATTCTGATTTGCTGCTCAAAAAATGATTTATTATGTTGAAGACAGCTGAGTAGAATTTTTTTTTTTTTTTTTTTTTTTTTCAAATTTCTTTGAGGAATAGAAAGTTCAGAAGAACAGCATTTATCTGCAATAGAAATCTTTTGTAACATTATAAATGTCTTTATCATCTCTTTTAATCAATTTTAAGCATCCTTGCTAAATGTATGAATTTCTATCATTTTATTGATAATAATAATAAGAATAATAAAAATAATTCTTAAACAGCAAATTAGCATATTAAAATGATTTCTGAAGGATCATGTGACACTGAAGAATGGAATAATGAGGCTGAAAATATAGATTTGATCACAGGAATAAATTACAGTTTAAAAGGTATTCAAATAGATGGCAGATATTTTTAAATAGTAAAAATATTTACTGTTTTTGCTATATTTTGGATTGAATAAAAGCAGACTTCTTTAAACACCATTAAAAATCTTACTCAAAAACTTTTGACTGGTAGTGTATAATAGTCATTAAAGTACGTGTTCCTTTATAGGTAATATTCTTGGGGTGATCAGAGACCATCAGAAGTTGGTCTACACCTTCAGACTGATGCGTAGAGCTGGTTTTATAAATGAGTTTGTGTCCATTTCAACCAACTTGACCGACCGCTGTGTGTATATTTCTTCTGATGGGGGCCGTTTGTGCAGGTACTACACTGTTTTTTTTATATCACAAAATTAAAATCCTTTGAAATTTACACTGTTTTAAAACCTGTACCCAGTTAGTTGCCTTATATTGCTCAGACCAGACACATTTGAGTTGCATTCTCTGTGCTCCTGGCAGACCCTACATCATTGTGAAGAATGGACAGCCAGCTGTAAAGAACAAACACATTGAGGAATTGTCTCAGGGCTACAGGTGCGTTTGAAGCCGATCAATATTTGAAAATTACATTTGAATGGAGAGTATAGAATGTGGATTTGAGGCTGTCTTATGCGTGCATTTTCATTGTGTTCTTACCACCCTCTTTTCCATACAGAACGTTTGAGGACTTCCTTCATGAGAGTCTGGTGGAGTATTTGGATGTAAATGAGGAAAATGACTGTAACATTGCTTTATATGAGCACATGATCAGCAAGTGAGTATTTGTAAGCCACATAACTTATCTGTAATTAATATAAATGTATTTGGACATATACAAATAGAAATATATGTAGTAATTTTATCATCAGCATTAATGTGATTATAATAATAATTATTTGCTTATTTTTAGTATTGGCCTAGAATTTTTTTTTTTTTTTCAGGAAAAATAAAATTATTTAATTAATAACACTGATAAATGTGAATTAGCAAATCCCAAAACAAATGTGTTTTTAAATATTTTATGTTATAAAGCTATAATGCTTGAATTCACTTCTTTCATTTTAAATTATTTGATTTATTTTATGATTTTTCATTTGTAATTTTATTTTTAGAAATATATTAAGTAATTATATCATCAGCAGTAATGAGACAATCATTATTTGCTTATTTTTTTTAGTATTCGCCAGAATTTTTTTTTTTTTTTTTTTTTTTTTTTTTAGGGAAAATATAATAATTTAATCACTAATGCTGTTTAATATAAATTTGCAAATCCCAAAACAAATGTGTTTTTTATATTTTATGTTATAAAGCTATGATGCCTAAATTCTCTTTAATTTAAATGATTTTATTTATTTTATGATTTTTAATTTATTTTTTAGAAATATATTAAGTAATTTCATCATCAGCAATAACATGACAATCATTATTTGCTTTTTTTTTTTTGTATTGGCCAGAAATGTTATATTTATGTTTTTAGGAGAAAAAAAAAACATAATTAAATTAATAATGCTGACTAATACAAATTAGCAAATTCCAAAACAAATGTGTTTTCATATTTATGTTATAAAGCTCTGATGCCTAAAATAACTTGTTTGATTTAAAATTATTTAAATTATTTAATGTTTTTTTTTTTATATATATATATTAAATAATTGTATCATTAGCAATAACATCACAGTAATTATTTTAGTATGAGCCAGAAAATTTGTATTTATTTTTTAGGAAAATATATAATAATTTGATTAATAATGATTAAATGTGAATTAGCACATTCCAAAACAAATGTGTTTTATAAATTTTATGTCATACAGCTATGATGCCTAAATTTATTTGTTTCCTTTTAAGTTATTTTATTTTTAAATTTTAATTTATTTTTTAGAAATAATTAAGTAATTTTATCATCAGCAAAACATGACAATAATAATTTGCTTATTTTTAGTGTTGGCCAAAAATTTTTTTTTTTAGGAAACTATTATATTATATTATATTATATTATATTATATTATATTATATTATATTATATTATATTATGTTATATTATGTTGTATTATATTGTATTATATTATAGTAATTATTGGTTTATTATCAGTATTTGCAATAAATAATATTGGTGCCTTTCTAACATTAAATTTAGACCTTTATACATTCAAACAGTCCAAATACTGTTAAAGCCATTATAAATATAAATGGCATCCATATAGATCCAAATATAGATTATATATAAAAATCATAAAGTTGTTCTGTATATAAAGGCTGAGCTATCTGTGTTTTATTCAGGGACACGACCCATTTGGAGATTGAACCGTTCACGCTGCTGGGGGTCTGCGCTGGTTTGATTCCTTACCCTCATCATAACCAGTCCCCCAGAAACACCTACCAGTGTGCTATGGGCAAGCAGGCGATGGGTAAGACTACTACAGTCTCCATCTCCAAACATCCACTTCCAAACACACACACTCCTATTCACTCACAGACACACTCACTTTCACACCGGCATTCAAAACCTTTGACACACACACCACATTCTGTATGTATGTGGACATCAAACATCGCCTGCTTGCGTAGTCCTGCTTTTGTAAGTGTGTGTGCATGGAGGCCTTTCCCTGCCAGTGTCTCTGAGTGTCATTAGGCATTCATTGTGTCCTGAGCTCAGTGAGCGGAGCAGGGTTAGTGTGCTCAGCTGCGCAAGAGGGGAAAGAGAGCACACACACTCCGCTGCCCTGGTTACCAAAACTACTTAAACCTCTCCTGGCCACCACCCCCATTACAAAACCACTGAGACTGCGACTATATTTGGCCCAATATCCTAGGCCTTGTCTTCTTTTTTCTGGACGGACAGCCCCATACATGTGCAAATCCAGTTGTGTGGCCCCAGCCCTATTATCACACACTGTGTGCTTGTACCCTGATTGTAGAGTAATAGCATCTGACAAATGTCAAGGCCTCAAGGGACGGCGGCTATTATACTTTAACCTTACCCCCCCGCTCCATCTCTGCCATGCTAAACCTTCACCCCAGAGATTTTAACACTGCCGACACCAGCCGTCACATAAACACCCCTCAGATAGTCGGTTGAACGTGATCAGATGCGCATTAACTGTTTCATATTGTCTGAAAAGCATTTAATTGAGTTGCAACAAACCCAAATCTGTCATTAATTACTCACCCTCTTGTCATTCCAAAAACTGTAAGACCCTTGTTCATTTTCTGAACACACATTAAGATAGTTTTGTAATATATATTAAAATAATATCTTATGGATTTGGAACAGCATGAGGGTGAGCAATTAATAACAGAATTTTCATTTTTGGGTCAACTATGTCTCCCTTTAAACACTTCATAATACATAATACAGTTGAAGTCAAAAGTTTGCATACACCTTGCAGAATTTGAAAAATGTTAACTATTTTAACCCAAAATAAGAGGGATCATAATGCATGTTATTTTTTTATTTTGTTCTGACCTGAAGATGTTTCACATTAAAGACATGTAGTCCACAAGAAATAATAACTGAATTTATAAAAATGACTCGTTCAAAAGTTTTCATGCGCTTGATTCTTAAAACTGTATTGTTACCTGAATGATCCACAGCTGTTTTTTTATTTAATGATAGTTGTTCATGAGTCCCTTGTTTGTCCTGAACAGTTAAACTGCAGGCTGTTCTTCAGAAAAGTCCTTCAAGGTCCCACAAATTCTTTGGTTTTTCAGCATTATGTATTTGAACCCTTTCCAACAATGACTGTATGATTTTGAGATCCATCTTTTCACACTGAGGACAACTGAAGGACTCATATGCAACTATTACAGAAGGTTCAAACACTCACTGATGCTCCAGAAGGTAAAAAGATGCATTAAGAAGCGAGGGTGAAAACTTTTGAAATGTAAAGATCAGGGTAAATTTAACTTTGTAACATGTAAGTATCCTCTGTAGCTTCCGAAGGATAGCAAAATAAGAAAAATGTACACATCCTCATTCCGTTCAAAAGTTTACACCCCTGGCTCTTGATGCATTGTTTTTCCTTCTGGTGCATCAGTGAGCATTTGAACCTTCTGTAATAGTGGTCCCTCAGTTGTTCTCAGTGTGAAAAGATGGATCTCAAAATCCTACAGTCATTGTTAAAATGGTTTCAAATACTCAAAAATGCTAAAAACCCAAAGAATCTATGGGACTTGAAGGACTTTTCTGATAAACAGCGGGCAGTTTAACTCTTCAGGACAAACAAGGGACAAAAAAAAGCTGTGGATCATTCAGGTAACAACACAGTATTAAGAATTAAGAACTTTTGACTTGAACTATATATAAAGACATATATTAACCAATAAAAAGTGGCAAAAGCCCAAAATAAATTCTATTATATAAAAATGTATTTTTCCTCTTCTGTATCTTGTGCAAACCTTTTGACTGTTGCCTCATTTCATCATTGATTCTGATCAGGTACTATTGGCTATAACCAGAGAAACCGAATAGACACCCTGATGTACCTGCTGGCGTACCCACAGAGGCCTATGGTGAAGACGAAGACCATCGAGCTAATTGACTTTGAGAAGCTGCCCGCAGGCCAGAACGCCACTGTGGCTGTAATGAGTTACAGCGGGTATGATATTGAAGATGCCCTGGTGCTCAACAAGGCGTCTCTTGACAGAGGTAAGAGCTAAACAACTAATGCGAAATGCTTAACTTGCTCAATTCTGAAGTGACTATGTTCATTTTGCAAATTTAATTAAGAATGAAAGCTGCAAAAATAATGTAAATTTCCGTTGTGTTCACTTCACGTCTTCTGCTGTTCTTTTGTCTTGCATTAGGCTTTGGTAGATGTCTGGTGTACAAGAACGCTAAGTGTACTTTGAGGCGATACACTAACCAGACCTTCGACAAGGTGATGGGTCCAATGCTGGATGCAGAAACACGCAAGCCGATTTGGAGACACAGTATCCTGGATGCTGACGGCATCTGCTCGCCTGGTAAGACTCCATATTTCAGCTAAATAATCTTGACTATATTGACCTAAGGATATGTATTGATGTTTTATATGTCACATCTCATGCAGGTGAGAAGGTTGAGAACAAGCAGGTGCTGGTGAATAAGTCAATGCCAACCGTCACCCAAACACCACTGGAGGGCAGTGCCCAGTCAGGCCAACCACAATACAGAGATGTGCCAGTCACGTAAGAAACCATTTGTCTGATTAAATGAATTTCTATAGGTACAAAGTTGCTTTTTGTTTTGTCCAACAGAAACCACAGCGCCAGCTCTCTTAATTCTGTATGTACAACTTTTTTTTTTGGGTTGCTTTGCGCAAAAGCAACCACAAAAACCTACTTTCCTCATTCTGTAGGTACAATGTTGTTTTTTGTTTTGCACAAAAGAAACCACAAACACCTACTTTCTTCATTCTGTAGGTGCAAAGTTGTTTTGCCCAATAGCAACCACAGTGCCTACTTTTTTCATTCTGTAGGTACAAAGTTGTTTTATTCGCCCAATAGAACCAAAATGCCTAATTTCTTAGTTTTGTAGGTGCAAAAAAAAAAAATGTTTTATGCCCAGTAGCAACCACAAATGCCTACTTCCTTCATTCTGTACGTGTGTTGTTTTTTGTTTTGCCCAATAGCAACCACATTGCATACTGTCTGCTGTCTGCCCAATAGCAACCAAAATGCCTACTTTCTTCATTCTATAGGTACAAAGACATTGCTTTATTTGCCCAATAGCAACCAAAATGCCTACTTTTTTCATTCTGTAGCTACAAAGATGTTGTTTTATTTGCCCAATAGCAACCAAAATGCCTACTTTTTTCATTCTGTAGCTACAAAGATGTTGTTTTATTTGCCCAATAGCAACCAAAATGCCTACTTTTTTCATTCTGTAGCTACAAATATGTTGTTTTATTTGCCCAATAGCAACCAAAATGCCTACTTTTTTCATTCTGTAGCTACAAAGATGTTGTTTTATTTGCCCAATACCAAATTGCCCATTTTCTTCATTTTGTAGCTACAAAGATGTTGTTTTATTTTCCCAATAGCAACCAAAATGCCTACTTTTTTCATTCTGTAGCTACAAAGATGTTGTTTTATTTGCCCAATACCAAATTGCCCACTTTCTTCATTTTGTAGGTACAACGATGTTGTTTTATTTGCCCAGTAGCAACCAAAATGCCTACTTTTTTCATTCTGTAGCTACAAAGATGTTGTTTTATTTGCCCAATAGCAACCAAAATGCCTACTTTTTTCATTCTGTAGCTACAAAGATGTTGTTTTATTTGCCCAATAGCAACCAAAATGCCTACTTTTTTCATTCTGTAGCTACAAATATGTTGTTTTATTTGCCCAATAGCAACCAAAATGCCTACTTTTTTCATTCTGTAGCTACAAAGATGTTGTTTTATTTGCCCAATACCAAATTGCCCATTTTCTTCATTTTGTAGCTACAAAGATGTTGTTTTATTTTCCCAATAGCAACCAAAATGCCTACTTTTTTCATTCTGTAGCTACAAAGATGTTGTTTTATTTGCCCAATACCAAATTGCCCACTTTCTTCATTTTGTAGGTACAACGATGTTGTTTTATTTGCCCAGTAGCAACCAAAATGCCTACTTTTTTCATTCTGTAGCTACAAAGATGTTGTTTTATTTGCCCAATAGCAACCAAAATGCCTACTTTTTTCATTCTGTAGCTACAAAGATGTTGTTTTATTTGCCCAATAGCAACCAAAATGCCTACTTTTTTTATTCTGTAGCTACAAACATGTTTTATTTTCCAATAGCAACCAAAATGCATACTTTTTTTAAATTCTGTAGCTACAAATATGTTGTTTTATTTGCCCAATACCAACCAAAATGCCTACTTTTTTCATTCTGTAGCTACAAATATGTTGTTTTATTTGCCCAATAGCAACCAAAATGCCTACTTTTTTCATTCTGTAGCTACAAACATGTTGTTTTATTTGCCCAATACCAAATTGCCCACTTTCTTCATTTTGTAGGTACAACGATGTTGTTTTATTTGCCCACTAGCAAACAAAATGCCTACTTTTTTTCATTCTGTAGCTACAAAGATGTTGTTTTATTTGCCCAATAGCAACCAAAATGCCTACTTTTTTTCATTCTGTAGCTACAAAGATGTTGTTTATTTGCCCAATAGCAACCAAAATGCCTACTCTTTTATTCTGTAGCTACAAACATGTTTTATTTTCCAATAGCAACCAAAATGCCTACTTTTTTTTAAATTCTGTAGCTACAAATATGTTGTTTTATTTGCCCAGTAGCAAGCAAAATGCATACTTTTGTTGTGTAGGTACAAAGTAGTTTTTTTTGTCCAATAGAGACCAAAATGCCTACCTTCTTCATTCTGTAGGTACAAAGTTGTTGTTTTTGCCCAATAGCAACCAAAATGCCCACTTTCTTCATTTTGTAGGTACAAAGATGTTGTTTTATTTGCCCAATAGCAACCACAATGCTTACTTTTTTTTCATTTTGTAGGTACAGAGTGGTTTTATTTGCCCAATAGCAACCAAAATGTGTACTTTCATTTTGTAGGTACAAAGTAACAGTTTTTTGTTCAGTAGGGACAAAAATGCTTGCTTTCTTCATTCTGTAGTTATAAAGAGGTTGTTTTATTTGCCCAATAGCAACCCAAATGCCCACTTTGTACATTGTATAGGTACAAAGGATCGACAGACTCCTACATTGAGAAGGTGATGATCTCCTCCAATGCTGAGGATGCTTTCTTGGTCAAGATCCTGCTCAGGCAAACCCGTAGACCAGAGATCGGAGACAAGTTCAGCAGTCGACATGGACAGAAAGGTACAGTAACATCCTTCCTGTCCTTTTCCAGTCCCGCATCTTTTCCTCAGCTTCAGTAGATACCAACATACAAAACAAAATTCCAGCACCGTGCCAAAATGAAGACAATAAACTTGTCTGATTAACAAGTGGGGAGAGGTGTTACTAAACTTGATGTCCATTTTATTTTCAACGCCCAAGTTATATCGTCTCAGCTGGCCCTCCCATTCTCTTCAACGTTTTCTCCGCTGCCCGTTTTTCAATTAATTAGCTTTTTGTCCCATGCCAGACTATGCAAATTTATTACAGCAGCGCAGTCCTGGGAAAGTGTTTACAGCCCCCATTGTTTCTGAGCACCTCCGCTGAGAGAGCTGGTCAGTATGATGTTTTAATCAGAGTGTTAACTGGCGCCATGCATAATTCACTCATTTCATTAGCGGAGGTCGTCCACTGGCACTCATCACGGGACGTGACAGTGAGGAGGGGTCAGGGAGGGGTTAGCCGCAAACCGCCCGAGATGCTATTTACTGCTCTTTTTAAAGGAGCTTTTGGTATTTAAAGGAGCAGGCAAGTGTCGGCGGACCAGGATAACACAGGGCAGCTAATTGTTGTTGTGAAGGATAGTGCCGTTCTCTTGAATGTCTTTTGTGCGTTTAGAGGCGGGCTTTTATTGAACGGACCCACTCAGAGAAGTTGAGCTGTGTTTTCCAGAGGTGCGTGACTGCGCTGCCAACCACACAATAACATTCAGCGGGAATTAATTTACGTTTTTATATTTCTTCGCGGTGTTTAATTAATGCGTCGCCTGTGGTCGCACTAAACAGGTGCTTTTTGTTCAAAAACTTAGTTTGAGAGAACGCTGTACTTCAAAGAAAGAGATTTGGCTACCTTTTGGGTCAAAAGAAAGCCCATTAAAGACGTCCCACCGTGGTTTGGAGCCATTGGCTTTCAGCAAGTTTCACGGGAGTTTTGTCTTACTCATTTTAAACCCCTCCCTCGTCCTGCACCCCCATTCTGACCAGCCTCTACCACCCTCATAAGATCCGGTCACCGGAGAACGATAAGTTAATTATTTACCGGTGACCCAAACACACACCGAAGCACGCACACACACATATACGGACACACACACTCTCACTCTGATACTCACACAGCTGTCTTGGCAGGGTCCATTGTGCGAGCCGCCACAGTGGGGCTGTATAGTCGGTGATGGAGGGCCATGGACTCTTACTGCTGTCCTGCTTTTCTTTGCTGATTTCATGCCTCTTTTATCATTCACTCTCACACAAAACAAACAACACAGAGGATGTGTGCTATGGGAACCGCTCTCACTTACCTCTCTGCTTCTGTTGCGCTCTTGGTCTTGCTCGCTTACTCTCTTCTTGGAGCAGGAAATCCTTTTACCTACTAGGGCTGCTACTAACAACTGTGTTGGTAATTGATTTATTGCCTAGATTTATTGGACTAACCATTATTTCTGAACTTAAAATGACTACTTGCTCAGTTTTAAATTATAAAAATATGCAAAAAATGTTAAACATACACTACTGTTGAAAAGTTTGTAAGATTAAATCAGCAAAGAGGCATTTTATTTATTAAAAGTTACAGTAAAGACATTGACCTGGTTATTTTTTTTATTATATATATACATGTATGTATATATGTATGTAATTAAATTACATATAACTATAGATTTATATAGATTTTAAGTATAGATTTTTTGTTTTTGTAGAAGTATTTTATGCTCATTAAGGCTGCATTTATTTTATTACAAATACAGGGGAAAATATTGTAATACAGTAATATTGTGAAGTATTATTGCAATTAATATTGTACATTTTTGCAAATAATATTGTAAATATTATTGCAATTTAAAATGGTGTTTTTCTATTTTAATATACTTTAAAATAGAATTTATTTCTGTAATGCAAAAGCTGAATTTTCAGCATCCTTTAGGGTCACATAATCCTTCAGATATAATTCTAAAATGCTAATTAATTATCAATGTTGGAAACAGTTGTGCTGCCTAATATTTTTATTAACCTGTAATACTTTTTTTCAGGACTCTTTGATGAATAAAACATTAAAAAGAACCACATTTAAAATTGAAATCTTTTGTAACAATATACACTATTTTTCAAAAGTTTGGGGTCAGTATTTTTTTATTTCTTTGTTTGAAAGATAATGAATACTTTTATTCAGCAAGGATGTGTTAAATTAATAAAAAGTAATAGTAAAGACTTGTATTGGTAAAAAAGATTTTCTGTTCTTTTTAACTTTTTATTCATCATAAAATCCTGAAAAAAAATCACAGGTTTCAAAAAAATATTAAGCAGCACAACTGTTTCAAACATTGATAATAACTACGCAAATTCTTCTCAAGAGCCCATTTTTCTTTTGCATATGAATTTATCGCTCTCCTCAGTTGAACTTTTCTTTGTCCGCTCTATGGTAAAGGGGAAACTATGGGTGTATAATCCCCTTCTCACTGTCCAGCTAAGCACCTCTCCTCACTTCCTGCCCCTGTTCTTCTCTCTTTTATCACTTGCAAATGGCCCAATAATGTGTTTGCTCTGGCTGCAGGAAGAGTGAGGAGCTCCTCTGCAAACATTTACACTCTCACTGACTGCTTTGGACCACTTTCACTCTGTCCTGCAGTCTGAATTTCCAATGGTTCCACTTCAGCAGACCTGAATACATCTGCTTTGTAGGCCTTTGGGCTAGATGAAAGTTACACAAACCTCACACTTTCTCATCAAGCGTTTGTGACTAAAATCACTCAAAAATCAATTAAGCTTTATGGGAAAGGTCAGCTCTGACAGGATGGAGTTAACATGTCTTGCAGACCATTTGAATCTAGGGATGTCTGTGATTCTAGGTTTAGTAATTACATGCATTACATTGTCTCTGTAACAGGTGTGTGTGGACTGATCGTTCCTCAAGAGGACATGCCCTTCTGTGACTCGGGAATCTGTCCTGACATCATCATGAACCCTCATGGTTATCCCTCCAGAATGACTGTACGTCCTTTCCCATCATTGAAATTATGATGTTTATATTTGAATGAATTTTCTTGTTCCAAAGATCACACTTTTGGGGTTGTATATATTACCATTTAAAAGAACTGTTTTCTATTTTAATATCATTTAAAATGCATTTTATTCCTGTGATGGCAAAGCTGAATTTTCAGCATCATTACTCCAGTCTTCAGTGTCACATGATCCTTCAGAAATCATTCTAATATGCTGAAATCTATATCATAATATGCTGATTTGCTGCTTATTATCATTTATTATTATCAATTTTGAAAACAGTTTAAGGATGAATGGAAAGTTCAAAAGAACACCATGTATTGGAAATGAAAATTATTTATAGCATTATAAATGTCTTTGCTATCACTTTTGATCAATTTAATGCATCCTTGCTAAATAGAAGTATTCATTTCTTGTAATAAAAAGAAACTGACCCTAAACAAGTTGTAATCTTGTCATAAGTAGCATATACATTACAATACATTGTATGGGTCAAAATTATTGATTTTTCTTTAATGCCAAAAATCATTAGTATAGTAAAAATCATGTTCCATGAAGTTATTTTCCTACCGTAAATATATTAAAACTTAATTTTTGATTAGTAATATGCATTGCTAAGAACTTCATTTGGACAACTTTAAAGGTGATTTTCTTAATATTTAGATTTTTTTGCACCCTCAGATTCCAGATTTTTTAAATAGTTGTATCTCGGCTTAAAAACATGCATCAATGGAAAGCTTATTTATTCAGCCAGGTTTTGTGGTTTAGGGTCACATATACAGTGCAGTTTATGCAAATCTCCATATATCAGTTTTTAGAGACATTAACGCCCCCACGCTTTCTAATTTTGAACTCTGTGTTTGGGTGCACACAGCAGGCCGTCATATAGGAAATTGTTTGAACTGAGGAAAAGATTCCTCTCAGTGACAGAGCGGGGTCAAAGATCTTCCGGCTCTTTCTGTGAATGACCTCAGTAAAGGCTACTGTCGTACAGCGGTGCGCGACCTCGACATGATGTCACACTCACATTCAGCAGCTGCAGTGTCAGGAAGGAAAAACTGGGGCATCTACACTGCTGCGGGGGGAAAAGTTATTAGTTGCCTTCAAGGAGCAATTGACATCTATCTTGGAAAACAAGCAGTCAAATGCATTAAATAAGCTCTGCTTTGTTTTATTTCAGGTTGGAAAGCTGATTGAGCTGCTGGCTGGTAAAGCAGGGGTGCTGGATGGACGTTTTCACTATGGCACTGCCTTCGGAGGCAGTAAAGTGAAGGACGTGTGTGAGGATCTTATCCGCTATGGATACAATTACCAGGGCAAAGATTATGTCACTTCAGGGATTACAGGGTAAAAACGGTTCTTTGGCAGCACTCTTGTTCAATTACATATTTATATTTCACCAATACAAGTTTGCCTCACAGTTCGGTTATTAATGAGTGCTTCAGGTTTCTCTTTACAATAAAGGGATATTTGACCCAAAAATTTAAATTTTGTCTTTAATTACTCACTCTCATGTCGTTCCAAACCTGTAAGACCTTCGTTCATCTGAACTCAAGTTAAGATGTTTTTGATGAAATCCGAGAGCTTTCTGACCCTCGATAGACAGCAACACAACTACCATGTTCAAGGTTTAGAAAGGTAGTAAGGACATTGTTAAAATGGTCCATCTATGGAGACTGACACAGAAGAGAAGAAATTGTTGAAGTAGTTATTTTTCTTTTCTTTGCACACAAAAAGTATTTTTATTGCTTCATAACATTACTGTTGAACCACTGATGTCACATGGACTATTTTATCGATGTCCTTACTACCTTTCTGGGCCTTGAACGTGTCAGTTGCATTGCTGTCTATGAAAGGTCAGAAAAGGTCGAATTTCATCAAAAATATCTTAATTTGTGTTCAGAAGATGAACAAAAGTCTTACAGGTTTGGAACGACATGAGGGTGAGTAATTAATGACAGAATTTTTATTTTTTGGTGAACTATTCCTTTAATGTTGGTTAATGCATTAACTCATGTTTATTAAAGGAACCTTATTGTAAAGCCATTACCATGCTTAATTTAATTTCAATATGAATAATTTTAAAATAATCAGTTATGTTTTATATCTGTATATTGCAAAAATCTAAAGAACCACTAGAGTGTTTTCTCTATTGGACATTACTGTAATTAATTAATTTGCTCTTAGGGAACCTCTGGAAGCCTACATCTACTTCGGTCCAGTTTATTATCAGAAACTGAAGCACATGGTGCTGGATAAAATGCATGCCAGAGCACGTGGTCCGAGAGCGGTACTCACTAGGTAAGAAATGCGAACTTAGGCTACCAGTCAAAAGTTTTTGAACAGTAAGATTTGTAATGGTTTTGAAAGAAGTCTCTTCTGCTCACCAAGCCTTGATTTATTTGACCCAAAGTACAGTAAAACCAGTACAATTTTGAAATATGTTTACTATTTAAAATAACTGTTTTCTATTTGAATATATTTTAAAATGTAATTTATTGCTGTGATTTCAAAGCTGAATTTTTATCATCATTAATCCAGTCACATGATTCTTTACAAAACATTCTAATATTCTGATTTGCTGCCCAAAAATTGTATTATGATGTTAAAAACAGCTTAGTAGATTTTTTTTCAGGTTTCTTTGATGAATAAAAAGTTCAGAAGAACAGCATTTATCTGATATATGAATCTTTTGTAACATTATGTCTTTATCATCACTTTTTATCAATTTAAAGCATACTTGCTAATCATTTCTTTCCTCCAAAAAAATGTATACTGACTCCAAGCTTTTGAATGGTGTATATTGTTACAAAAGCTTTTATTTCAGATAAATGCTGATCTTTCTATTCATTAAAGAATCTTGAATTTTTTTTTACTCAACTCTTTTAAATATTAATAATTTAAAAAAAAATGTTTCTTAAACAGCAAATCAGTGTATTGGAGTAATGATGCTGAAAATTTAGCTTTGATCACAGGAATAAAGTACATTTTTAAATTTTAAAAACAGTGGTTTTAAATAGTAAAAATATTACAAAATTGTACTGTTTTTGCTATACTTAAGGCTTAAATAAATGCAGTTATGGTGAGTAGAAGAGACTAAATCCTACTGTTCAAAAACTTTTGACTGGTAGTACACGTTGTCTGAAATTTGATTTGTAATATTTATTCATCGAGGTAATAAATTGTGTATTATTCTGGCTTTTAATCTGATTGTAATTAAATTCAAAATGTAATTTTTATTTTATGGTGATGCAGGCAGCCTACAGAGGGTCGTTCCAGAGATGGTGGTCTCCGTCTGGGAGAGATGGAACGTGACTGTCTCATTGGCTACGGAGCCAGCATGCTCTTGCTTGAGCGGCTGATGATCTCCAGTGATGCTTTTGAGGTAGACGTGTGTGGCCAGTGTGGCTTGCTGGGATATTCAGGATGGTCAGTATAATCCATTACTAAAGTCTAATGTTATTTATGTAGCAATAATATAGTCATAAATGCATCTAAGTGATTTATTAGAAAGAATTTCCTGTTTTCAATTTTATTCCAGGTGTCATTACTGCAAGTCTTCATGCCATGTGTCATCTCTACGAATTCCATATGCTTGCAAATTGCTCTTCCAAGAACTGCAATCCATGAACATCATCCCTCGCCTCAAACTGGCTCGATACAATGATTGAAGCGAGTGATTACAGCAACTCGCCAAAGCTTTACACAGAGAGGAGCGATACAGTATTATTATGAACTATAAAAACAATGTTAAAGCCTCACTTGAAACATGTTCATTTCATTTTTGTTGAGCAGCATGTCTTATCACTAAGATAATTTTTTTATATATATATATATATATATATATATATAAAAGAAGTGCCTGCTTGAATGTAGGTTTTTTTTTCTAATTTTGAACTGAAAATTGGCATTTCCTTGAGTTTACAGTTTGAATGTTTGCTGTCTGAAATATGGAGATTTATTTGTTGCAGTTTGCCATCAGAATAGGTTTGCTTTACAATAAAGTAATAAATTGGAAATGTATATATTGAATCATGTGTTTGTTTTGTTTTTGTTGCATCCCATGACATTTCTTTCTTTTTCTTTTTTTTTTTTCTTGAGAGCAATGATCAGAAAGTATTGGGGGTGGAAGTCTTGAGCAATCCTGATGAAGTGTTAATGTGACAACGCTGACAGCAGAAAAGAGCTTGTTGTTACATTGACCACCTTCCCACTTTGCTGCTTTTTTTTTTTTTTACACTAAATCATCCACTATTCAGAGATTGCTCCCACCCACCAAGCAGCCGTGGAAGGCTTTGATTGGAAGAATGCATCTCACATCGGTAGAATGGGCACTGACAGTGTGGCTCGCTCGCTGGTTGGGGGGGGGTATAAGGGTCTGGGGGTGTCTCTTTTGGCCGGCTGCACCTGTACTAGCTAATGAGGGGCTAATGAGACTGAGAGTAGACGAACAGAAAAAGGAAGTCTTCTGAGGAGAGGACGCAAAGATTCCCTTCCTCCTCCTCCCTCTCTCCTTTCCTTCTCAGTCTCCATCTTTAAAACTGTAATTAAGGAAATTTTCATTGATGTTTGGCTCTCTCTCGCCATCCACTTCCCAGCTTGTTAAAGGTGCTGGTTAATCCATACAGTTTCAAATGAATGCAGGGATATTGGCCTTTGGATGATGCTTTCAATTTGTTGTTTTGTTCTGTTTCTTTGATGGTTTGTAGTGTTAGTTCTGGTTTATTTATTTATTTATTTATTGTTTACCTGTTTTTATTATGAGATGTTCACTACCATTCAACCATTCGGGATTATGATTTTTAAAGGATTACTCCACTTCCAAATTAAAAATTTCCTGATAATTTACTCACCCCCATGTCATCCAAGATGTTCATGTCTTTCTTTCTTCAGTTGCAAAGAAATTACGTTTTTTGAGGAATACATTACAGGATTTTTCTCCATATAGTGGACTTCAATGGATTGAAGGTTAAAAATGCAGTTTCAGTGCAGCTTCAAAGGGCTCTACACGATCCCAGCCGAGGAATAAGGGTCTTATCTAGTGAAACAATTGGTTATTAAAAAAAACACAATTTATATATTCCTTTTAACCTTTAATTTGACATACCCTAACTGTCTTAAACCGGAGTGCACAGAGTACCCATGCGCATTGCAGAGAAGAACAAGATGAGCATTTGTGGTTAAAAGGAATAAAAATGATTTTTTTTTTTAGGGAAATGGCCATTCGTTTTGCTAGTTGGGATCATGTAGAGCCCTTTAAAGCTGCATTGAAACTGCATTTTTAACCTTCAATCTGTTGAGCACCATTTATGTCCACTATAGAGAAAAATCCTGGAATGTTTTCCTCAAAAAAAATTACTTTCTGTGAGACTGAAGAAAGAAAGATATATGAATATCTTGAATAGAAGGATGAGTAAATTATCAGGAAATTTGTATTGTTAAAGTGGAGAAATCTTTTAATATTTTAAAATAAGTCTATAATAATATCACAAGTATATAACTTAATATATTTTAAAATTAATTTTATTTTATTTTAAGCTGAATTTTAAGCATTGCTTAATTCTTCAGTGTCAGATTATCATTCGGAAATCATTCTAATATGCTGATGTGCTGCTCAAGAAATATTTGTTATTAACAAAGTTGAAAATACTTGTGCTGCTTCGTATTTTGTGGAAACTGACATTTTTTTCTTGATACTTAGATTAATAGAAAGTTCGAAAGAACAGCATTTATTTGAAACAGAAATGTCTTAATGTACTTACTCTTAATGTCTTTAATGCATTCTTGCTGAATAAAAGTGCTTATTTCTTAACCTTCGAAAGATAGTGTGCGTCTAGACAGCAAACTGGAATACTGAGCCATGGTTTAGCAGCTGTGTGTGGACCTTTGCAGGGAGTTTGATTGACAGGCGATCTGATCAATCACAACCCTTAATCCACCATTTTGTCCGTCAAACAGACCAGACGGGGAGTAGAATAATGTCGGTGGACTTGAACTTTGTAAAACAGTGTGTATTGACATCATTCCGCAGTTGAATCGATACCTTCTGATGTTAATTTATGTTAATTTTTTACGCTATAACTAGTAAAGAGGCAGAGTTTGAATTTCTTACAAAAATGATTAAATTTGAAAGCTGAGGTTTTATTTCATACCTAAAGTAACCTGCTTTGTCTTTTTTGTGGGCGTACTGTCAGTTTCTGCAATGTATAGACGATTTGCACTTAAGGCGGGTGTACACGGTGCGATTTTTGAGGTCGTACGAGCTCGCATGCTATTTTTTGGTTATCGGAGGAAATCGTCTCTTCTCATATGGTCGGGGCTGGTATGGTGTGTGAGAAATTACGAGACGAGCAGAGTGCCTTACCAGCACTTCCCAACCTCACGATCATTTTTAAACATGTCAAAAAACTTCGGGAGCTGTCGGATTGAAAACGTGACGTGTGCTGTTGAACGAGCCGATTTATTGACCAAACTGGAAATGACCAATCAGAAGCTAAAGAAAAGAAAGCCACAGAACAAGATGAACATGACAGCGCCACGGCGACTTGGACTATCAAGAAAGAGGATAAACTCGCTGAACTTTGGCAAGAACAGCGAGCGCTATATGATGTATAGATAGGTGATCGATCACCTATTGTTTGCTACAGCTATTGCTAGCTATAGTGGTGGCCAACAGTGATGCGCGGGTTGATCCAAAATGAGCGGTTACGTCATCCAAAAATATTTTTAATGATATTCGGGTCGCGGTCGGTCGGGTCGTTTGAAATAAAGATGCCAATTAAACCTTTGTCATTTATATAGTACTAGACACAATTTTCTATGAAATACATAGACCTACACTTTATTTGCTGAATGATATTTACCTTTTGAATGTTGAGCGTTATTAACTGTTGAATAAATGCTGACACGGGACAAAATGCCCGATTTCACAACACGTTGAACTGAGCAATGCCATTGTACCATTTTAATAGGCTACATTTAAACGCATATAGCTCAGTAATGTCAGTTTTATGTATTTTCTGAGAGGGGGTGGGATTTTTGTTGGGAAAGTCGGAAGAGAGACGCACACTTCGATTAGACTGGATAAACACATGCAGCATCTTAATTGTTAAGAAAATGGTATTCCTAATAAATGTCTCGAATATTTTGATTATGTCCAATGCTTCTCTTTCTTTTTGGAATTTTTAGACACATTTCACTGTCTTTTCAAATGCCTAGGGCCGCGATCACACCGAACGCGTTTTTGCAGTTGGAGGCGCCTCTTTTGAATGGTTTTCTGTTGGCAGTGAGCGTTCTCCGCGCTGCTTATGCGCCCCGGGCGCCTCGCGTTTTCGCCGCCTGCTGCGCCTCGCGTTTTTGCAGCAGCGCTCTGAGCGCCTGAAGTTGAAAAAAAATCAACTCTGAGCGGAAAAACGCCCAACGTCATTCGCGTTCTTTTCCATTGTCCAATCGAATGAATGGAGAGGCGGGCCTTCTGTTGTGGTGACGAAAGTTTACCGTTGTTTAAAAAGTCCGGAGACTGCAGAAAAGGAGGAGAAACCTTTGGTGTCTATCGTGGGTTTCTGCTAAAATGACAGTTTACTTAACAGAAAAAAACAAAGATTTTAGAGGGCTCGCGCTATAATCCTTTGATTTGACTGACAGGACAGCAGTTTTGGTCGTTGCTTAGCAACATAAAAAAACCACAGCACACTGCTCTTTTATTAAAAGTCACCAAACAAGGCAGTGCTGTGCGCCTCGCGTTTTTAGAACTAAAAGATGCGTTCGGTGTGATCAGGTCTGTTTAATTTTCTTAATTATAAAATTTCTAGCACTATTTTTAAACGTTTATTCAAGCAATAATATATAAATTATCTCTTGTATATGCTTGTTTAAAACCAGGGATTAAAAACAATTCCAAGTAAAAACTGTATTTTTTCCTTACATTTCCAGAGAGCGAAATGAACGAAATTAAACATTACTTAATAAATTCAAGGCACTATAATTTCCTTATTCATTTGATACAACTATTATAGCTATACAATTAATATATATAAAATAATATTATTTAGTCATATTCGTGATTCCTGAATTTATATATGAAAACTTCGTTTTGAAGTGCATTCGTTATGTTTGTACAGGAAAATTCATTAACCTAGCCTATTAAGTTGATTTAATATTCTTGATAATTTTTAGAAGAAGTTAAAAGTTAAGAAAAAAAGAATTAGCTTGTAGTCTATATATTTAGGGCTATAGGCTAATCTTTTTCTTAACTTTTATTACACTGTAGATCGAAATAAAATAATTCTTGATCATATTTAACATCGGAGAATCACTGACATCATTTGAGTACTTCGAAAACGAAACTATTTAAATCTGTATAAAGGAAAGACAAAATAAATCACAACAAGAACAATCTGTATTTTTCTTGTAATCAAGAACATTTCTTTTGACAAAATTACCTAATTAATGCCGAATGAAGTTTGACTGAACGCATCTCCACCGCATAGCCGCATATAATCGCTGCTGTCAGTCGCAAATATTAAATATGCGGGTCAGGAAGCGGGTCGGGTACAATATTTTCTTCTTCTTCTTTTTTTTTATTATTATTATTATTTTTTTTTATTAATATTTTTTTTTTTTTGCGGTCCAAGTTGCGGGCGGGTTAGTTGAAAACGTTGGTCGGGTTCGGGTTGTTTTTACATTGACCCGCGCATCACTGGTGGCCAACTAGCCCCCTCGACGTGCGTAATACTACGTTAAAACATACATTACAGTGCTGTTCAGTGGTGTAGCATTGCAGTTCCAATGTCTTTAATGCTGGTTAGCACTGCTGTAAAGGTGAAATTTTGTCAAGTTTGCAACGAGTGTACAAATGCAAGGGTGATCAGACGGTTCCTGCATGTGTAGCAAAGTGTCACGGCTCATATTTTTTATATGCAGTAATGAGATAGACAGAGAGCAGTTGTATTTAACAGTTGCCTATACACAGTATGTTATACACAGCCTTCCTCTAAGAATGTGATTGCCTCGGAAATCGGCAGGTTTTAAAATCGTGCCGTGTACCACTGCGTCCGTAAAAAAAGTCACTCGTGACGTTCTATTCTATTCTATCTATACCACGGAAAAACGTCTGGAAGCTGCTAAATCATATAGAGAAGGACTTGGTAAGCTGGAAGGGCGCAATATTTTGAAAATGATAAGAACAAACACGAATGTTGTCAAGATTTTTTTGCACGATTCTTCTTGATTTGTTATAACCTTTGGCAGTCTATAGTAGGCTACTCCAAATGTTTTTCCTGGTCCGACTGATTAGTACAGCCCAAAACATTACAATAATTGACCATTTTCAGCAGCAATAATCAGCTAAATATGCAAGTTTATTAATTATCAATTAATATTTAGCTGTCAATCATTTTGTATGTTCCTCAGAAAACTGGCCTTTCTAGAAATTGTCTAGGTTCTAAAACTTATGGATTATGTTTCCTCATCACATGTTAAAATCCCTTTTTAAGATATCCCAGTTATGCATGGCTATATGCTTTGTATTATTTTTTCATCCTCTCATTCATAACCCATCCGAGCAAACCTGTGACCCATTTTATTGTCACAACCCACCAGTTGTCCAACCACAAATGACTGTTCCTCAGACAGTTTTTTGCACTCTTCTCCTTGATTTGTTATAACTTTTGGCAGTCTATTACTCCAAATGTTTTTTTCCCGACCGAATAGTAAAGACCCCCTAAACATGACAATAATTAACCATTTTCAGCAGCAATAATCAGCAAAATTTCGTTTGGTTAAGTTTATGTTTGGTGCCACCAATATGGCCGATTGATAACGCGTCATGAAAACACTCTATAGCAATTTAAGTTGTCAATTCTCAAGTTCACACAGGTGTCTTAGCAAAGCAATTAATCATTTTAATTATCGTGTGCATTTTACACTAACATTTGAAAACATATAAATCACTTTTATCACTTAGCAATTTATTGCTCAAATGTTCTTTCTTTAAAACATTTGGCAGTTTGAGTGATATTTTGTGTCTAACACAATGACCTTAATCATAAATTAAGTGTTCAAACACATTTTGGGGGGCCACCGTACAGCAGTTTGTCCCATCTAAACCTCAAATGACTAATATCTCCAGCTGAAGTCCTGCCGCCTCGCAGCGAGGAGCCCGTCGTGGCATCCTCACGCCTGCGCAGTCGGTAGGTGTAGGAGCGAGTGTTCCTCTGCCATCCAGCAAGTGGGGAGCAGTTCCACCATAATCCCCCTTTCTCCTACTCACTCTCTCTTTCCCCCGTGGTTCCATTCATATTCTAATCACAGCTTTCCCTTCTGCAGTTTGTAGGCACTCCATCAGAGCCCTCCCTGCCTCAGGCTCTACACTTTTACTTCCCCCTTTTGTGGCCGCGCTCTCCTCCCAGCACACTAAAATAAGGTTTCTTCAAGGAGAGAGCGAAAAGGGGAGGGGGTCCACCAAACTTTCTCTTTCCAGTTTTGCCAACGGCCTTAATGGAAGTTTGGTGTCAAAAGCATCCAAAATGTTGAACATTTTAAGCATTTATTTTGAATGAACGCAACTTTAACGCTTCCGTTTTCTGTTAGCGGTCCGAAAAAGTTCTGGAACAGGCCAAAAAATGGCCCTTGGATGGAGAAGTTTCAAACGAAGGCAGTGGGGGCAGAGTGTGTATGTGCGTGTGAGGAGAGGGTACGAAAACGTATTAAATGCTATAATGGGAGATGGGGAGGCCACAGTGCTGGGATTGCGTAGATCTAAGCCTCTTTTTTTTCTGGGAAGGGAGCTTTTCTTATTCAAAACAGCCCCACAAAAGACTTCCAGTGAGCCTTGCCACATCCCCATCTGACTCGAAGCCATTCATCAGCCTGCCGAGCCTATCAATGACATGTCCCCCATCAGGGCTCCTATAAAATCAGCCCCTTTCCCATGAAACATCAGCAAACATTTTGACGGCTCTGGCTTTTCCCCCGCTGGATCTCTGGAGTCTGTGACCCCCCTCCACCTCCACCCCACCCGCTCCTACAACCCACACCCCCACCTCCATCACCACCGCCACCCTCTCCACGGACCTCACATCTTATGCATCTCAGCGCCGGGCAGTTCTCTCGGAGAAACGGAGGGAGCTGAGGAGGGGGAGTCCTGCACGGAGCCATTTTCTCAGAGGAGCCCCTGGAACGTGCATGGGAAGAGGATGCATTGTGGGCTGCTGGAAGAGCCTGACATGGATTCCACAGGTTGGTTCCTGCTGCACCGCCTTGACATCGGGACGCTTGGGGATCTGGGCTTTTTTGGAACGCCAAATGGGCCATGGGATTGTGTGACCTGAGATTGGCATCAGAAAAAGTTATTTAACCTTGAATCTAGTTCACCAAGAGATAAGTTGGCATGCTTTTTGGCCTCGTTTTCAATGGCTCAGGATGGGTGTTCTTTTGCCGAGATTATTGTTTTACACAGTTTTGGGATTACGTAAAGTGGACGGTGCTTTTACGGAGTAGCAATGTGACCTTAAATTTAGACTAAACCCACGAGGTCATCCGTTTTGAGTTTGTCGTCCAGTTTAAAAGTTTTAAGAAAATGATGCACCTGCTCAAGCCAAGTTTTGACTTGAGTGGAACTGCACTCGGTACTATTGGTAAATATAAAATTGCTTCTTCTGAAGCTGTAAACGCTGAAGACAACATTATAATTTGGACAGAATATCATCAACAGATGTCTTGCTGTAATGTTTTCAAAAAAAAAAGATTTACTAATTTTGTTTTTAAAACATGAATTCCATGTGGCTTTAAAAAGCACAGTTACTCATAGTTAAATACATTCAATGCAATTGTTTTAAAAAAAAATAGAAGTAAATTATTGAATATTTGCCATATTTGGATGGTGCTTTTTCACTCTGATATTCAATGCATTGTTATTATATTTAAATAGCAGATGTCTTGCTGTAGTGTTTTATCAAAAAACAAAAAAGTATTTGCTAATTTTGTTTAAAAAAAGCATAGTTTCTCATAATTCAATGTGTTCAATATAATTTTTTTGTAAAAAAAAAAAAAAAAAAACACAAGTAAGTTATTGAATATTTGCCATATTTGGATGGTGCTTTTTCACTCTGATATTAAATGCATGGTTATAATATTTAAATAGCAGATGTCTTGCTGTAGTGTTTTATCATAAAATAAATAAATGATTTACTAATTTTATTTTTAAAACACAAATTCTATGTGGCTTCAGAAAACACAGTCACTCTTAGTTCAATGTGTTTCATAAAAAAAATTGAAGTAAATTATTGAATATTTGCCATATTTGGATGATGCTTTTCACTCTGATATTTACTGCATGGTGATGATATTTAAATAGCAGATGTCTTGCTGTAGTGGTTTATCCAAAAAAAAAGACAAAAAAATAATAATTGTATTTTTAAAAAGTATGTTCCATGTGGCACAGTTTCTCATAGTTCAATGTGTTTTGTAAAAAAAAAATGTAATTATTTAATATTTGACATATTTGATGCTATTTGGGTCTGAAATTCAGTATATTCATAATATTTAAAAAGTAGATGTCTTGCTGTAGTGGTTTATTTAAAAAAAATATTTACTAATTTTGTTTTTAAAACACGTTCCATGTGGTTTCAGAAAGCAGTTACTCGTAGTTCAGTGTGTTCAATACAATTGTTTTAAATAAAAAAAAGAAGTAAATTGTTGAATATTTGCCATATTTGGATAAAGCTTTTTTCTCTAAGATATTCAGTGCATGGTTATAAATGATCTCAGATCAGTCTCGCCTTTAGATTGGATTTAATCCAATTATTTAGAGCACTACTTAAACTGTTCACAGAGCAAATAATTCAATTACAGACTGAAAATCTGATCTCAATTGACTAAGCCAATGCTGACGGAGATAAATTAGTTTATGAGAAAAAATACTCAAAATTCAAAATACCAGCTGCATAATAAAAATAATAGTTTTACTTAAAAAAAAAAAAAGTCAGCAAACATTTTATTTGACTAAATAAAAAAATAAATAATGTAAAATAAAAAATAACAAATTGTTGGTGTTCCAAAAAAAAGTATTATGACTATTTGAAAAAGTCAAATAAATAGTTCAGACAGCCTGTTATTATTCGGTGTTATTACTGATATTGAGCTTTTTAAAATTAGGCTACCTTTTTAAAAATATTAAGTTGTTTATCTTTTTCTCCATCTCACTTCAGGTTTACTATAAGAAAAAATATTTTTCTACTTTGTAAAATAATTAAATGTTAAGAACTTTAAGAAAAATAATATTAATAACTGGCCAGTTATGTTCTGTTTCTTTGATGGTTAACCCAGTTGTGAGACATAATTTTTTTTAATAGGCTACTGTGAGGATTTTTATATATATATATATATATATATATATATATATATATATATATATATATATATATATATATATATATATATAGCCTATATATATATAGCCTATATATATATATATATATATATATATATATATACAAATTCTGCTTGATTGTTTCCTTTTGAAACTGATAAGGATTTGATTATGATGCTGCCTTAAAGTTTGGCCTGTAGTTTTATCTTCCAAACTATGACCTGCAATCCCTTGAGAAATGTAGATTTCATTCTTAATAATTTCATCAAATCCCTCCCAAGAGTATATTTGAATTAAATCGAAACTGTTTCTCACCTCACACCTGCCGTATGAGTAGCTAGTTCTGTGATGGCTCTCATATACCTTATCCAACAAAAGTTTTGAGTCTCATAACTTTCAGCCGCCATCTGATGCATCAGCACAGGCTGTTCGTTTCCCAGTCTACTTGCACAGCCCTGGCAACCGATGCTATAGTGACCGTCGCCATGGTCCGTGCGGGGAAAAAAAATTGATTGACATAAGTTCGAATCGAATTATATTATAAGTGTATCTGTTTTGTGATGTAGGGACACCAGCCGGCTTACTTACATAGCAGAAACGAGAATGGCGCTAAAAAGGTTCTATTATGACGACACCGCCATGAAGGAGCGCGCGGAATCAATTGAGCGTGCGCGCGCTTGTAATTCGCCTCGGGAACAATGCGGGATTCCTGCAGTTCTGCTGAAAACATTTCAAATAGAATCCCAGCTGCCCAAAGATCCGCACAATCGATTGTAATTGAATTGCACCGTCATTATTATGCCTCTCAACTCTATAGACAAGGGGCTGCAATAACACACAGCCACATTTACGGATGTTTATTGCACTCGACCACAAACTGACAGTTCGTGTGAACAAGAATAATTATGTGGAATTTACAAATCCACAATTACATTTCAACACATTTGTGAAGCTGTCTAAAGGGGAAAAAAAAAAAAAAAGAATAGCAAAGTTTAGAAACCGCAGCGCGGTGATGCACCTGTTGCTTCTGCTGATGGGGATGAATAAGATAAATCATACGATGCTGAAATTTAGCCAATGTTTAAATAAATACAAATAGAATGGCACAGAAAATAGTAAATGGATAGCTAAATGAAACGATTGTGGTTGTCAACAGGGGAAAAACATTCATTTTATTGTGGAGACAGACAGATATGCCTACGATGAAAAAGCGTAATGTAAATATATATCCATATATATATAATTTTTTTTTTTTTTTTTTTTTTTTTTTTTTTTTTTTTTTGCTTTTGCAGAGAGCTGGATTGAAAGATGTCTGAACGAAAGCGAGAGCAAGCGCTTCTCCAGCCACTCTTCTATTGGAAATATGTCCAACGACGAAAGTAAGTCTAACGAATATTTATGAATAAATTAAACTCAATTATAAACTGCATGAAACATGAACTTTTATTTGAAAGGGAATCTAGTGAGTGTTATGACAGAACATGTCTTTAAAAAGTGAGAAGACACCTTTATAATAATCTCTATATAAGCTTATTTACAGTCAAACCCAAATTCAACATTTCTTACATTATCACAGTTTATTCACTACAAGTTTAAAAATGTAATAAAGAACTCAGAGTTAAACCCTGTCAGAATAAATTCATGTTGATAATGACAGATAACTTTGATAGAAATGTATATAGTGGCTTACAATCAACCTAAAATTCAGACAACTGTTAGTATACAATATTTACACAACTATCAGTACTTTGTTGACCAATTACCAAGCAGTGCTTAATTTGTTCAGTCTGTGGTGTAAAAAGGAAGCTTTAGCAATTAAAGTAAAAACAAGTAAGCAAAACATGGTCAGGTCAAAAATAATTTTAGTCCTAAATTTTTATCAGTTTTACTGGTAATCCAGTTTAATTTATTTTGCTATTCTCACGTACGTAAATTAACTAGTGTTCTGCACCCACTATAAAATATAAAACTTTAATTTGGTGTTTGACTAATGTTTAGTTTCACTCTATATGTTGTTTATATTTAAGGGAAATTACTGATCTGACTGTTGTGTTTTTTCTTTTTACAAAAGACGAGGAGAAGGAAAACAACCGAGCATCTAAGCCACATTCGACACCTGCCACATTACAATGGTGAGTTTAATCGACACCAGAAATGTCCCTTAGAAATCTTTTTTTTTTTTCCTTACCATCACCTGACACAATTCTGTTGAAATCTTGAAAGGTTTTAAACAATAGTGTAATGATAGTATAATATTTATAATTAGCTTTGATGTTTTAACTGACATCCAAAAACAAAACAAAAAAAGCTTCCATTTGTGAATTCTAATGTGTGTTTGTACAATATAACCATCTGCATACGATTTCAGGGATCAGTTTTGTAAAATGTCACATTAACACATTACTTTTTTGTCTAGGATAATTCTACATCATAAAACAGCTGTTGAATTTCCTAAATATGTGTTTGCTGTCATGTAGCTTGTAACTGGTCACAATTTAAGTATAAGAAAGGAAAACAGACTTACAACCTCACAGAGAAATGTGACACTAGACCACAAAACCAGTCAGAATGTTTTGAAATGCAGAATAAATAAGCTTTCCATTGATGTATGGTTTGTTAGGATAGGACAATATTTGATCAAGAAACAACTATTTGAAAATCTGGATTCTAAGGGTGCAAAAAAATCTAAACATTGAGAAAATCACCAAATTAAGTTTTTAGCAATGCATATTACTAATCAAAAATGAAGTTTTGATATATTTACAGTAGTAAATTTACAAAATATCTTAATGGAACATAGTTGTCTTTATTTAATATCCTAATGATTTTTGGCATAAAAGAAAAATTGATCAGTTTGACCCATACAATGTATTTTTAGCTATTGCTACAAATATACCCGTGCTACTTAAGACTGGTTTTGTGGTCCAGGGTTACAAATATCTTCTTAAAATATCAGTGAATGATACAAAATCTTGCTTTTATATCTAGTATTCCGGCAAACAACTATATTAAAACTATATGATTTTTTTCAAGCCCTGAAAATTTTTATCAAAATTATTTAAACTAAACTTATAATTGGCCTTAGAAGCTATTCACATTGTTTAAAATTTATTTTATAAAAAAAGGACTAATTTGTACACAAGAATATACAATAAATATGCCAAAACATAAACAGTAAGTGGATATGCATATGATTTTGAAAGCACAACTTAAAAGTATATCTCTAAAATAAACTAAAATTTCATGATGGTCAGCACTTGAAGATCATTCCAGTACTGTTGCACTGTTTAATACTGACTTATGACTTAACAAGTGTTTTCTAGACATTAGCTTTCCATGTGCACTGACTGAACTGTGTTTTTATCAGGTTGGAGGAGAACTATGAGATCGCAGAGGGTGTTTGTATTCCTCGCAGTGCACTGTACATGCATTATTTGGACTTCTGCGAGAAACTTGACTCTCAGCCAGTCAACGCTGCAAGCTTCGGGAAGGTAATAACTTGTATTCAACTCTTCAGTGATGAAGTCAAATATCCCGTCTTTTGCAATAGTCGTTTTGATGAGGTAATCATGGAGTTTTCGCTCGTCAAAGATCCTGTAAACATGCATGTTCACGTGAAAGAGGAAGGAAAACATCTGTTCCAAAAAAAAAAAGCATGACATAATACTGGGTATTATGAAGAGCCACAGCCAGTGGTCTTTTCTTACACCTCTTCTGCAAACTCATAGCTGGACAATATAAACAATGAACATGTTCACCCTTGTTCCCACAACCCCTCAACCCACCTACTCATATAGCCGGCCCCCGACACCCTTATCCCGCTCCCCCGGGTCCTGTCGGAGGATATTGAAAAAGAGAGGGGGCCTGGATTAATGTGTAATTAAAGGAAATTTGGAAGGGTGAGATGTTGCGGAATGTTAGATCAGTGGCTGGAGCAGCGTGGGGTGTCCTTTAGGAAGGCTTCATTGATTCAGGACAAAAAAGAGAGAGAGAGCTGGACCTGCCTCCCTGTCTGCTCATTTATCAAGCCAAGCCTGACAGAAACTTCACAGCTTGGCCTCTTTTTTCATCCCACACAATAGAGAGCTTCACTGTTTGCAAAGTTTTCTGCACCGGGAGCTGGACCAAGGAGCTCATGGACAAAAAGCACAGAGAGAATTGGCGAGAAAAGAAATGTCATTGGACGTGTATGAATCTAACAAGATGATTGAGAAGATTTTTTTGTCATAGTTGTAACAGATAACACACTGACGTCACAAAAGATGTGCCCAGATATGCTCAATTTATGTTTTTTTTTTCTTTTTACCTGACAGATAATAAGACAACAGTTTCCTCAGTTAACAACACGGAGACTAGGAACAAGAGGCCAGTCAAAGTAAGTCCCTTGTTAGGTGTTCAAGAACATTTGTAACTGTTAATATTTGTCACGTCACTTTAAATACAGTATGTTTTGTCAAGTAGGTCGCTAGTAATGTTGGGGTAACGCATTACAAGGAACTCAAGTTACGTAATCAGATTACATTTTTCAAGTAACTAGTACAAGTAACACATTACTTTTAAATTTACAATAAAATATCTGAGTTACTTTTTCAAATAAGTAACACCCCGGTTATTTTTTGTCCAATTCATTGATTGAAAGCACTCCTGTCCCCATGTTAAAAGAAACTGTAAGATGTTACTTTAGTTCTAGAATAAATGTGAACATGTATTAATTAATCCCACCCACAAAAAAAGTTTCAGTATTCCTTAAAATGAATAAAAACTGTGAAATGCAACTCAGAATATGACGCAAACCTGCAATAATTGAATGTTAAATAATACAAATATCCTTCATGTATTTAATCCCATTTCAGTAGCCAGTATCTTTGCTGTTGACCTTTGATGATCCAATTCAACCATACTAATAAGCAAAAATTACTTAAGATAAACTAACATTCTTTTTTGTATTTCTGAAAAGTGTTAAACTTTCTTCTGTGTTCTACTCTACAAGCACGACTTTACTTTTCCTTCAGGCTTTTGGTGTGAAAGGGCTTTTACATTTGCCAATAATATAACTTTTTAAAATGAAAAAGAAAGAAGCAAGCCCTGCCCAGATTTAAAAAAGTAAAGCAAAAATAACAAAACACGTTACTTGCTATAAAAATTGTAATGCGTTACTTTTAAAAGTAACTTTTCCCAACACTGATTACAAGTAACTCGAGTTACATAATCAGATTACGTTTGTCAAGTAACTAGTAAAGTAACTCACTACTTTTAAATTCACAGCAAAATATCCAAGTTACTTTTTCAAATAAGTAACGCTATTTACTTTTCCAATTATTTATTTGAGACTTCTTGTTTCTGTGTTGAGAAAAATTGTGTGTGCTTTGTAAACACGATGGTTACTGCAGTTCAAGACTAAATTTACTCATCTCACTTGCTCTAAAACAGATTCGGTATTCCTAGAAATGAATAAAAACTATGAAATTCTTTTTCCACAAACCTGCGATAATTAAATATGTTAAATAATTATTAATTAATAATATATTATGTATTTAATCTCATTGCTGACCTTTTATGATTCAATTTGACTTTGACTTTGAAATACTTGGCACATTTTGCAGAAATAAGAGTGTTATTTATTTATTTTTAAGCCCAGCTTGCATTACTTTGCATAAAGAGTAACTAGGTAATGCAATTAGTTACTTTTTTAGGGAGTAATGCAATATTGTAATCCATTACTTTTAAAAGTAACTTCCTTAACACTGCCCACAAGAAGAGTGGATATTACTTCAAAAAAAAAAAAAAAAAAAATTTAAATATAGGTAAACAATTTGCACAATTATTCTTTTTTTTCCCCCCATTATCTATCTGGCCGAGATACAACTATTTGAAAAACTGGAATCTGAGGGTGCAAAAAATCCTAAATATTGAGAAAATCATCTTTAAAGTTGTCCATATGAAGTTCTTAGCAATGCATCAAAATCAAAAATCAAAAATTAAGTTTTGATATAGAAAAATTAACAAAATATCTTCATGGAACATGAACTTTACTTAATATCGTAATGATTTTTGGCATAATTGAAAAATCGATAATTTTGACCCATACACTGTATTTTTGGCTATTGCTACCAATATACCCATGCTACTTAAGACTACTTACTTGTGGTCCAGGGTCACATATGAAAAAAGTTGTTCATGTGTATAAAAAGTACCAGTGCAGAGATTACGAACACCTTCTAATGATGACTGCTTTAGAAAACTGCTTTAGTTAGCAAACAAACTACAACCTATGTATAGCTTTCAACCTGCCGCTCCCTCGTCCCTCTTAGGTATCACTACTATGGCATCGCTGTGAAAGAGAGCTCTCAGTACTACGATGTGATGTACTCTAAAAAGGGCGCTGCGTGGGTGAACGAGACGGGCAAGAAAGAGGTCACCAAACAGACAGTGGCGTATTCACCGCGCTCCAAGCTGGGCACTCTCCTGCCAGACTTTCCAAATGTCAAAGACTTAAATCTGCCCGCCAGTCTGCCAGAGGAGAAGGTAAACAGATCACTAAAACCTCTAACTGCTAACCTCCAACACCAACCCCCCTCTGCCTCCTCCCGCCCACTACCCGCCCCTGCTAGATCCTGCTTTCATGTGTCAGACGGACCTTCCCTGGGCCTGGATTTAGATGAGGACCTGGAGGATTTACGTGTTGGTTCCTAGCGAACTCTTAATCTTTCGAGTAGATAATAAGATCTCGCATTGGACAAAGGATGGGCACTAGCTGTCTCGCTTTTAAAAGGCGCCTGTAATTTTAAATGGTTTGTGAGTTTCTGATCTTTAAAGCCTCTTTTTATACACTGGTTTTGGCGAGGCCTTGTAAATAGGCATTGTTCATGAAAGCAGCCTTTTTGTTGTTTGGTATTTGTATCCTCTTTCTTTAGTGTTTGAGTCTTTTGGTGTCTTATTAATGCATGACCATGAGTCAGGAATGAATCTGGTATGACATCATTACCACTAAGTGAATGTGGGAAAAGTCATTTAAATGAGTTTTTTTTTCCTTCTTCTACAAGGTCTCAACCTTTATCATGATGTACAGAACTCACTGCCAGAGGATACTGGATACGGTCATACGAGCCAACTTTGATGAGGTCTGCGTTTATCAAGCTTTTTCATCTGGTGGCATTAATTGTGATGAGGCAATTCCGTAATGTTATCGTAATGTTAATTTATGTTTAGGTCCAGAGCTTCCTGTTGCACTTTTGGCAGGGCATGCCACCCCACATGCTCCCTGTCCTGGGCTCTTCAACAGTGGTGAACATAGTCGGTGTGTGTGACTCCATATTGTACAAGGCCATCTCCGGAGTCCTAATGCCCACCGTCCTACAGGCTCTGCCTGATAGGTGAGTCCCATTCCCACCTATTTTGATTTTTTTTAACATAATTTATACACTTTCAGTTTACAAAAGTCCTGCAGTATCTTCAGAAGTAAATGCAACCCATTTTATTGGGATATTTAATGAGAAAAAGAATAAAAGGGTTTTATTTCGGGCTATTCATTGAAATTGGGTGGATTGAGAACTGTAGCTACAGTCAAACCAAAAATTGTTCAGACACCAGATATAATTTTTAAGATTTTTGATACTTTACTAGTGGGAGCAGGTCACTATAGTTCATTTATTTAAGTGAGGATAGCAAAATAAAGTAAACTGTGACATATTATAAAAATATTTCATACAGTGGACTACCAGTAAAACTGAAATTTGGGACCAAAAATTTGATTTGACACTTTGACACTTTGTTTTGTTACATACCTTTCTATCAAAGTGATCTGATATTATGAAGATGAATTTGTTCTGACACAGTTTAACTCTAGTTCTTGTCATATTTTATTACAGTTTTCTAAACTATAGTGAATAAACTGTGATAATGTGAGAAATGTTAAAGGTATCTGAATAAATTTTGGTTTGACTGTATATGAAGTGGGTAGAAAGTAGTCTTCCCATTAATGCCATTATATTGGTTATTCAGACTGATTTGCAAAAGCGGAACACGCACAAGAGGCAGATTTTATCGTGTGAACCAATCACAGCCGAACATAACCAGTCATATCCAATCCTATTGCAATGGAGGCATTGCCTCTTCTCACTTGACTTTTCCCCATTCATTCTCAGTTACCCCCCACCAAACTCGGACTCCTGCTGTAACTTTACTGTTTCTTTAAAAAAAACAAGTGATTTATACACTTTATAATGTTGTATTTTGCATGAAATTAACCCTACTCTTGGTAAAAAGCAGCATCTTTATTTTCAGGAATAGCCAGGATCAGATCAGTTACCTCATGCCATTAGTCTGCAAATAGTCTTTTTAATTGGACTTACAGTCCAATTAAAGTATTTTAACTTGTTATTCACTATGAAAATAGACAAGGAAGCTGGCATTGCGTTAAAACACCAACGAACCAACTTTGGTCAAACAGACTTTTCTCTTCAGGCTAAATATATATCTTAAACACTATTGCAAAAGGGACCATTGCTAGAATTATCTGCATATCAACGTTTGCGTCAGTGTAATTAACTTAGCAGAAGTTTTCCTGTCAGTGACGCATGACTCCTGTTTGTATTGCCCCAGACAAAAGAGCAAATATTTCAGTGCGTCAGATCATCCTTTGTACTGTGTAATGTACTTATATTACACTATATACTTGTTTATGTCTTTTGCATAATGCAGCCTCACTCAGGTGATCAGGAAGTTTGCCAAACAGCTGGACGAGTGGCTGAAGGTGGCCTTACATGACCTGCCTGAGAACTTGCGCAACATAAAATTTGAATGTATGTGTCAATATATTCAGTACTCTTAAAAACACAAAACAAAATTTTGCTGGTATTCTAATGCTGAACACATATGTTTTTTTCTCAGTGTCAAGAAGATTTTCCCAGATACTGAAACGACAAACATCATTAAACCATCTCTGTCAGGTATACAGCAATTTTCTCTTCGTCTACTATTCTTCATTATGTTTGCATCATGTTTACACAAATGTATATGAGGGTTAAATGTGACCCTGGACCACAAAACCATTCATATGGGTCAATTTTGGGTCAATGGGCCGAGAAACAAGTATTTGCTAATCTGGAATCTGAGAGTGCAAAAAAAATCTAAATATTGAGAAAACCGCCTTAAAGTTGTCCAAATGAAGTCCTTGGCAATGCATATTACTAATCAAAAATTAAGTTTTGATATATTTGCGGTAGTAAATTTACAAAGTATCTTCATGGAACATGATCTTTACCTAATATCCTAATGATTTTTGGCATAAAAAAAAATCAATAATTTTGACCCATACAATGTATTGTTGGCTATTGCCACAAATATACCCGTTCTACTTATGTCTGTTTTTTTAGACCAGGGTCACAAATTTAAATTATACCCTTTCTCTTGCAGGCCTCACGGACCGTGATCCACAGTGCAGACATTACCTTTCAAATGCTCGAGGACTGGAGAAACGTAGACCTTAACAGCATCACTAAACAGACTCTTTATACAATGGAAGACTCCAGAGAGGACCAGAGGAGACTTATCATTCATTGTAAGATTTAAATGTGAAAGTTATAGATTAAGACCTAGCCGGTATTATTTAGAATGCCTCACTAGTGTTATTGCAGCAGAATCACATGCAGCGCAGTGTTAAAAGCCCTGCTGGTTTATGTTCGGGATTTCACACAGTAGCTGTCAACCAGCGCTGAATCATTCCCACGACCATGAGAGTCAAGCTTTAACCACAGACACTGAGAGGTTAACCCTCACAGTTTGACACCCCGAGGAGCATTTCAAATTCATTTCAGCGTTAACTCCTCACATGACTGATCAGGTCAAAGTTCAAAGATTCTGTCATGTCATCCTCAAAAGAGGATTCTGGGCTCCTCTCTCTCTGCATTTCATACAGAGATCCATATTCTGTGCCAGAAGTATTTTTGCAGTTATGTATAAGCAACGTTTTTGTGAAATGAATTCTTTAAACATGAACTTTATTAATTTTGGATGCTTTTGATTTCTTTTACCTATTCAGATATATTGTTAATATTTCTGTCTATCTGTTTTCTGTTGTTTTTCAAAGTGTATCAAGAATTTGACAGACTGTTGGAGGATCAGTCACCCATTGAAGCCTACATCGAATGGTTGGACTCTATGGTGGAGAGATGTGTCATGAGGGTAAGTGTACAGATAATAAAATTCATATGTGACCCTGGACCACAAAACCAGTTAGTAGCACAGGTATATTTGTAGCAATAGCCAAAAATACATTGTATGGGTCTAAATTTTCTTTTATGGCAAAAATCATTAGGATATTAAGTAAAGATCATGTTCCATGAAGATATTTTGTAAATTACCTACCGTAAATATATCAAAACTCAATTTTTGATTAGTAATATGCATCTCAATATTTAGATTTTTTTTTTTTTTTTTGCACCCTTAGATTCCGGATTTTAGATTCCGCCAAATATTGTTCTATCCTAACAAAAAAATTTACTCTTTTGATTGATTTTGTGGTCCAGGATAAGATATTTTGCTTAATTTACACTTAATTTGCAGAATGATAACTAGATATTTCATTATGTAGATGAGACTGTGTTTATTTGAAAAAATAAAATAGTAAAAACAGTAACATTATGGAAATATTATTACAATTGAAAGTAATTTATTTCTATTTTAATACATTTTAAAATGTAATATTTCTACGAAGGCAAAGCTGAATTTTCAGCATCATTACTCCAGTCTTCAGTGTCACAAGATTCTTCATTATCATGTCACTATGTTGCAAAAAGTTGTGCAATTTTATATTTTTTGTGAAAACTATTTTTTTTTAATTCTTTGATTAATAAAAACAGAACAAAATATATGTCTTTACTGACATTTTTGATTGAGCCTTTGCTGAATAAAAGCATTTTCATTTCTTTAATATATTAATTAATAGAATTAATTGTTTTGCTAAATAAATGTATGAATTATATTGCTAAATTATTATTATTATTTCTATATTTTCTATATTTTACACATTTTATTATTAAAATATTGGTAACACTTTATAAGGTTCCATTAGTGTTAGTTCATGTATTAGATATGAACTATGAACAATACATTTATAACAGTATTTATTAATCTTCGTTAACGCTAGTTAATGAAAATAGAGTCATTCTTTGTTAGTTTGTTAATTCACAGTGCATTAACTAATGTTAACAAGCACAATTTTTAATTTTATCAATGCGTTAGTAAATGTTGAAACATTAAATGCAGTAGAAGTTTTGCTCATTCTTAGTTCATGTTAACTAAAGTAGTTAACTAATGTTAATTAATGAGCCATATTGTAAAGTGTTACCAAATGTTATTTATTTATTCATTATAAATATACTTAAACTGGAAAATCAGGAATTTTCACAGCCCTTATCAAGCAATGTTTATATGTTTTCCAATCCAAACCAAACTGCAGGTGTCCAACCCACGTGACTCTAAATGCCGTCACAACATACTTAAGACCTTTCGTGATGCAATTCCCCAACTTAATAATGTCTTCATGGCCCCTTTTCGTGCCCATTATAGTCCAGATATGGGCTTGTAAATCTGGTTTCCATGGGAACTTTGACTACCTACCAGACAATAGTTCAATGGGAGGGTGTTTCCTTAGGGGCAAATCAAATAGTTGACTTGTTGACATGTTTTTCGTTCTTGGGGGTTAGACCCCAGTGTGGACCCAAAGGTTAAGGCCCCTGTGCTCTCCCCCAGGCTTTTCTCATGGTAATACTCTATTTAGGTGGCAGGGAAGAGACCCGGATGCCTTAAGAGGGTAGCTCAGCAGTTCCTGCTCATGTGGTCGTGCTTCGGGACCAGAGTCATCCGGGATATGACGCTACACAGTGCACCCAGCTTCGGTGAGTCAGACTGTCAATGAAAATGTACATGAATCGTCTTATAACTGATTTGGTTTGTCAAGTTAACAAAGTTTCTGAAGTTTCAACTTTAACTAAGATGGCAGCTTTGCTAACTCTTGGCTTACACCACCTAGCTGTCCATGGCAAAGTAACTGAAAGAAGGGCCATAAAAGAGGTAAAGGCCCCCTCCTCGTCAGCTCTGTCTGTGAATATCAAAGGCACAGCTGGTTGCAGTGTTTTGATAATGCAGCTCTCTGTACAAAACAGCTAATTAACAAAGGCTAACCCCCACCAAGTCTTTCCCCCTTCTTCCCATTTTATGACCGGGCAGTATTGCGCCCAGTCCGCTGAATAGCCGCAATGTTTATTATGCACATAGTGGCTGGAGTTGCTAACACAATGCGAGGATTGTGCCATGCTCCTTATGAATTCTTTCCCGCATCTCATTCAGAACATGGACTCAAAGCATCATATGCTTCAGTAACTCTGTAGTGTTTATGGCTGGACCGCAAGTTTGGTTCTGACTTGGATTTAAGCTTTTACCATTTAAATGTGCTTCAGTGTTAAATCAATTAGATTCGCATTGAATTGCATTTGATGACAGGAGACTTGAATTAGTAGAATACATTAACTTTTCATGGTATAAATGGGATTTTTTTGTATTATAGGCTCATTCCATCTGATCCACCTGATGTTTGATGACTACGTACTATACCTACTTGAGTCTCTGCACTGCCAAGAGAGAGCCAATGAACTGATGAGGGCTATGAAAGGAGAGGGAACACCAGGTGAGATCCGTTTGATACAAGAAATAGAGAAAATGATCACTCATGCCATCAATCTAGAGACGAACACAGAAAGCTAATTTGTCATTAATATGAGGCCCTTGTTTGTCCTAATATATAACTGTTTCAGAAGGTTTAAATGCTCACTGATGCTTTAAGAGACAGGGGTGAAAACTTTTGAACAGAATAAAGATGTGTACATTTTTCTTATTTTGCCTAAACATCATATTTTTTTCATTTAGTACGGCCCTTCAGAAGCTACAGAAGATACTTACATGTTTCCCAGAAGACAATACAAGTTAATTTTACCCTGATCTTTAAATTCAAAAGTTTTAACCCCCCGGCTCTTAATGCATTGTGTTTTCATTCTGAAGCATCAGTGAGCATTCGAACCTTCTGTAAGAGTCTCTTAGTTGTTCTCCGTGTGAAAAGATGGATCTCATAATCAGACAGTCATTGTTGGAAAGTGTTCAAATACAAAAAAATGCTGAAAAACCAAAGAATTTGGACCTGAAGGATTTTTCTGAAGAACAGTGGCCAGTTTAACTGTTCAGAAGAAAACAACTTCCCAACACTTATCTTTCTGAAGATCAGTTTAACACCACACCAACAGATGCAGACAAACAACAACAGACAGGTTTTGTCTGATAAATTTGTGCTTGTTTTTGCCAATTGAACTTGTTGAATCAGCGTTTGTTGGGTCTTAAAACATCTGAGAAGTGACGTACTGTACTCAGCCAGCTGTCAGCATTGGTCTGTGTCTGTCGGTGCAGTGTGAAATAGTCTTAAGACAAATTAATGAAAGATATGGAGTGACAACCACTATTTATATGTGACCCTGGACAACAAAACCAGTCTTAAGTAGCACAATTATCTTTGTAGCAATAGTCCTGCGTCAAAATGATCGAGTTATAACAAAAGTTAGGATATTAAATAAAGATCATGTTCCATGTAGATATTTTGTCAATTTCCTACCATAAATGTATCAAAACTTAATTTTTGATTAGTAATATGCATTGATAAGAACTTTATTTGGACAACTGTAAAGGCAGTTTTCTCAATATTTTGATTTTTTTTTTCTTGCACCCTAAATTCCAGATTTCTTAAATAGTTGAAAATATTGGATAAATATCATCCTATCCTAAACCATTCATCAATGGAAAGCTTTTTTATTCAGCTTTCAGATGATGTATAAATTGCAATTTTAAACAACTGACCCTTATGACTTGTTTTGTGGTCTTATTTTTTTTTTTTTACATTACAAATTTTCAGAATTTTAGCATTTTTGGCCATGTGACTAAATTGCATGTTTTTGCTAATGTGGTTGTTCAGCATTGTCTTTCTGGCTATGCTGGTTGACCAGGAATGTCTAATTTTCTGGGAAATCTTACACCAGCACTCCAGCATGCAAAACATGTGGTGATTGCAGCAAATAATCTCAAAAATGTCTTAACTTTGACCTTTGTTTTGTACTACTATAGCAGATTCTGGGGAAGAGCTGATGCTCATGGGCTCCACCCCCACATCTACGTCACCTGGACCTTACTCTCCTGCCAAGTCTGTTCACTCAGTGGGTGTACCAGCAGTAGGTTCCCCCAATTCTGCCCAGTCTCCGGAGTACACCAGCGTATCAGCTACCACAGGTAAATGCTGTAAAACTGACTCTAAACTTATTCTTAAACTTAAATATCACATCACAGTATCACTTTTAGCACGGCTCCATTCCATGCACCCATTAAAAATACATCTCACAGTAAGATCATTTAATTAACAAGCCAAACACGTTTCTTTGTATATGTATGTCTGTGTATGTGCCAGGAGCTGTTCAGTCATATACCTGGTCCCTTACATACACAGTGACAACCTCAGGTGGCAGCCCACCCGAGCCCGGATCCCAGCTTTCCTGCATGAGAGGCGGACCCCCTTTACACGGCTCCTCATCCACCCACAGGATGCCAGTTTACCCACATCGGGACGAGCATGGGTGAGCCCCCAAATAAATAATAAGACATTACATGATGTGCTAAATATGGCATTACAATGTGGATTTTGAAACGTTTTAATGTTTTTTGTCTAGGTATACTGGCAGCTATAATTACAGCAGCTACGCAAACCAGCATCATCATGCTATCCAGAGTCAGTACTCCAGTTTAACCCACGAACCAGGGCTGCCCACCCCTCTGCACTATTCCTCATACCACCGGACCTCCGCACAGGTTAGGATCCTCCCATCAAACAGTATTATTTTAATTATAATATGATACTATTAATAAAACACTACCAGTCAAAAGGTTTTGAACAGTACGATTTTTAATGTTTTTTAAAGAAGTCTCTTCTGCTCTCCAAGTCTGCATTTATTGGATCCAAAGTACAGCAAAAACTGTAAAATTTTGAAATATTTTTACTATTTAAAATAACTGTTTTCTAATTTGAATATATTTTCAAATGTAATTTATTCCTGTGATCAGCATCATTACTCCAGTCTTCAGTGTCACATGATTCTTCAGAAATCATTCTGTTCAATATGCTAATCACTTTAATATGCTGATTTGCTGTTCAAGAAACATTTTTTATTATTAATACTATCAATATTTAAAACAGTACTTTTTTCAGGATTCTTTCATGAATAGAAAGATCCAAAGATCTTTGTAACATTATACACTATACCATTCAAAATCTTGGAGTCAGTATAATATTTAAATAAATTATAGAAATGAATACTTTTATTTAGCAAGGGTGCTTTAAATTGATCAAAAGTGATGATAAAGACATTTATAATGTTACAAAAGATTTCTATTTCAGATACATGCTGTTCTTCAAGAAACCTGAAAAAGTTCTACAGCTGTTTTCAACATAATAATAATAATAAAAAATGTCTTTTGAGCAGCAAATCAGAATATTAGAATGATTTCTGAAGGACCATGTGACTGGAGTAATGATGCTAAAATTGAGCTTTGAAATCAGAGGAATAATTAACATTTTAAAATATATCCTAATAGAATGCAATTATTTTAAATAGTTAAAATATTTTTTTAAATAATGCTGTACTTCAGTTTGGATCAAATAAATGCAGGCTTGGTGAGCAGAAGAGACTTCTTTAAAAAAAACGTAAAAAACTTTTAAAAATCGTGCTATTTAAAGCCTTTTGACTGGTAGTGTAGTTTCAAACTTTTCTCAGACAACACCTTCAATTTCACAACACTTGGTCTGAAAAAGGTGTCACATTTATGAGAAATCATAATTATGACAAGTCAGAAACTGCCATAATTATGAGATTAAGTCAAAATAATTGACTTTTTGTCAATTGACTGTCATACATGCAACTGACATACTAAGGCACAATTATGTGATATGAAGTCAAAATAATGAGAAATTAAGCCATTATGTGAAGTCAACATTATGACTAATTATTTTCATTATTTTAAATTATCATAATTATTATAGTACTGTCACATTTGTCAAGTTTATATTTTGATTTTGACTTATCTAAGTATCTAATTATTTTGACTGTTTTTATGTCATAGTTTTGATTTATCAAAGCATGATTTTTGTCCTGTGTGGCAGAAATAAGATTCTATATGCATTAAGAAAGTAAACCTAATAACAGATGGACATGGGTGTGTATTCCCCAATATTTAGACTGGAAGTGTATTCCATCCTTGTCTCTTTTACAGGGTTTGTAACTGAGAGAAGAATACTTGTGTGAATGTGAATGGTGGCTTGATGTATTACAGTCATTAGCATCTGAAATGTCCTAGTAACTGTTATCCACAGAGGTTTATGGATAGAGAATGCTTGCTTACCTCAGCACACACAACTAGGCCAATAGGCTGAACTCCTGATCAGAAATACAGGTCATTTAGCATATGTATTTAAAGTGTATTCACTTCTGAATGAGAACAAAAGTTGAAAAAGCTCAGTTAATTGTCTTTGTTAAACCTCTAGATAACCCTGGGGTTAAAGTTTATTGTAAAAGCCCTTGGTAAATCTCAAAATGCTGCCATTACTTTAGCATGGATCAGCCAAAGCAACATTTTCCATGCAGATTTAAAAAAAAATTGTTGAATGCTGGTCTGTAAAAGCCGTGTTAAAAGGATAGTTCACCCAAAAATGAAAATTCTGTCATTAATTACTGACTCTTGTGTTGTTTTTAAACCCGTAATGCCTTTGTTTATCTTTGGAACCCATATGTTTGTTGAAATCTGAGAGCTTTCAGACCCTGCATAGACATGTTTAAGACCTGGAAAGGTAGTAAGAAAATCGTTAAAATAGTCCATGTGACATCAGTGGTTCCAGCGTAATGTTATAAAGCTACAAGAAGACAGTTGAGTTCAAAAGTTTCAGAATATGCAAAATGTTAATTATTTGACCAAAATAAGAGGGATCATAAAGAATCAGTGTTGTTTTTGACAACCATCTTAGATTTAGTCTTAGTCTTTTGGACTAAAATGCTTATTAGTTTTAGTCAAATTTTAGTCACTTCTATATGTGATAGTTTTAGTCCAATTTTAGTCGACGAAAAGTCATAAAGGTTTTAGTCTAGTTTTAGTCAAAAAAAGGTCAGTAAGTATTTTGCTGTTGGGTAGTGTCACTTATAAGTTGTGAAAATAGCAGATCTATAGTTCAACACAATGTGAGCTTCCGGATCGACTAATTTTCACCAATAATTACAATAATGAAGGAATGGTTTTAGACATAAAAGACATATATTTGAAATAATGTGCAAACTGCCGCCATCATGGTTAATCGTCTGTCTGTCTGAGTGACAACAATGTGACATGTTGAGCACGTTGTGCACTGCACACCAGGTGGTGGGCGTAACCAAACAAGGATAGAATGCTAAAACGACTTGCCATAGCCTACTAGTATGGCAAAGAGTATTTAATGCTAAAACGGCTTGCCATAGCGGCAGATACTTTTTAGGTTTTAATCGGCATGCACAATAAGCAGAAATGTCGTGCATTTTAAACGTCTGATGGACCACCCACTAACATTTTCGTCTATTCTCGTCTCGTCAACGAAAACTCACACACGTCTCGTCATGTTTTAGTCATCAACGAGCCATTTTTATCTCGTCATCGTCTCGTTATCGTCATGAAAAAAAGTTGCGTCAACGAAATGATTTCGCCATCGTCATCGTTGACGAAAACAACACTGTACAGAATGCATGCTATTGTTTTAGTATTGACCTGAAAAAGATATTTCACATAAAGTATGTTTACATAGAGTCCACATAAGAAATAATAGTTAAAAATGACCCTGTTCAAAAGTTTACATACACTTGATTCTTAATATTGTGTTGTTACCTGAGTGATCCATAGCTGTGTTTTTTTCAGATCAGGGTAAATTTAACTTATTTTGTCTTCTGGGAAACATGTAAGTATCTTCTGGACCTTCTGAAGGGCAGTACTAAATTTAACGGGGTCATTTTTATGAATTCAACTATTATTTTCTCTTGTGGACTATATGTAAACATCTTTTATGTGAAATATTATTATTCAGGTCAGTACTAAATAAAAATAACATGCATTTTGTATGATCCCTCTTAATTTGGTAAAATAATTCACATTTTGCAGACTCTGAAAGAGGGATGTGAACTTTTGACCAAAACAAAAACAACTTTATTCAACAATTTCTTCTCTTCTGTGTCTTCAATGCACACTCATGGGATTACCACAATGTAGTATGTAGTTCAAAAGAACTTAAGTTTTAAAGTTGTGGTCGCTAGAAAAAAATGACATGTTTATGGCTATTCGATTATCAGGTACAGGAAAACCATTAGTCTGATCAGTTAGGAAAGAACAGGTTGCAGGCAAGCGTGAACAAGCGTGATGTTTTTTTCAGTGTGTGAAATGTTCATTTTAGTATACTAAGTGTATACAAAATGTTCATGCTGCGTGCTACTATAGTTGAACAGTTGAATGTTAAGTAGTCTGTATAGTGCTTGAGTTAGAAAGAGCGTGAATGGTTGAATTAAACTGTTGGGTTGTGGATGGAGAGGCAGGGGTCTGCGTCACATATATTGAAAGTCAAAGCGGGTGTGATGGTAATTTCCTGTCAAGAGCTCTCTGGCCCAGCCTTCTTTTGTAATGGGGGATCAGCTGGGCCTCAGAGTTTCAGAAGCAGTTTTACAGACTCTGAAAGGTGGCCCGGCTAGAGCCAAGAGACCCCCCTATCTACAATCTACTCAATGACCGCCTCAGACAGCACAACTATCGGCCGGAGATCCAGATGGAAAAGCGTTTATTAAAATATTGTTATTCAATGGCCTCTTTTTTTCTGCATGAACAAGAGGTCACTGAGCAACACATCTCGGTCTGTGACCCCGTCTGAGTTTTTTCCATGCCGCAGCCGTTCATAAAAGCTCTGACTGTAGATGGTTTCTATTTCGAGAGCACTTATAGATTTTTACTTCCACTTATTTTCCGTCAACTTAAAATGGATACAATGTCCACGCTTTGTTTGAATGGGATGCTCTGGAGGAGGCAATAGAGAGGAGACAAGTGAAGATTATGCTGACTTCCTCAGAGAGAACAGAGTGTTTTATGTATGACATGCTTGTTTGTGTTTTTGGTCTGTTACAAACAGCAACAAAAATACTTTTTTGGGGGTCTTTTAAGAAAAAGTGCTAGGCTAACTTAAAAGACCTTTTTCTGTTATGCATGTAGAACAGATGTTCAAATTATGCTGGATTGTTTTGCACTTCTAGTTAGATAATTATTAGATAGTCTTGCATCGTTTTAACAGTAACAAAAAAGCCAAAAAATGTGATTGAATGCATACACTGTAAAAAAAAACTAAAAAAAAAAAAAACGAATTCATAAAAACAGGGCACGATGTATTATTAAGAAGAAGTTTTCTGAATTGTTATTTTTACAGGTGTTATACTTGTATTTTGAATTTTGCTCTTCATTGCATTATGTTTCAGGCTTAACGTAAATGTCTGTAAATTTATTTATTATTTATTATTATTTATTTTATATTTAGTAATCATAAAATAGTAATAATAATAATATCAGCAAAAATAACAAACACCAAAAATATTATTAATAATAATTAGTAGTAGTAGGTAATGTAGTAGTAGAGTTATAGCATTTCTTTATTTTTTTATTTATTGTAAAACAATAATAATAATAATAATGGCAAAAATAACAAACAACAAAAATATTAATAATTATTATTATTAGTTAAAGTTGTAGCAGTGTTATGGCATTTCTTTATTTTTTGTATTTATTATAAAATATTAATGATAATAAAAACTGCAAAAAATATATTAATATTAATTATTATTAGTAGTTAAAGTTATTATAATAATAACAGCAAAAATAATGAAACAAAATTTGTAATAATAATTAGTAGTAGTTAAAGTAGTAGTAGTGTTATGGCATTTCTTTTTTTATTTATTGTATAATATTAATAATAAAAATAACAGCAAAAAAAGCAGTAGTTTGTAGTAGTAGTGTTATGGCATTTTTTATTTATTATAAAATAATAATAATAACAGCAAAAATAACAAACAACAAAAATATTAATAGTAATAATAAAAATTAGAAGTCAGTAGAAGTCAAAGTAGTCGTAGTGTTCTGCCATTTCTTTATTTGTAATTTATTATAAAATAATAATAATAATAATAATAATAATAATAATGGCAAAAAACAAACAAACAACAAAAATATTCATATTAATAATAATTAGTAGTAGTAGTAGTAGTGTTATGGCATTTCTTTTATTTATTTTTTATTTATAATAATAATAACAGCAAAAATAACAAACAAAAATATTAATATTAATAATAATAGTGTTATCGCACTTTATTTTTGATTTATGATATAATAATAATAACAATATCAAAAGATAAACAACAACAATAATTAAAATTAATATATTATGATTATTTGTCTTCTAATTATGTATCATAAATTAAGAATAAAGACTACCAAAAATAATAATATTAAATATATTATTTGTTATTATATCATAAATCAAAATGAAACAAATGCCACATTACTACTACTATTATTATTGCTATGACTATTTGGTATTTTTGCTGTTATAGTCATTACTTTTAATACTAATTTATTTACCGTTTTATATATATATATATATATATATATATATATATATATATTTATTTATTTATTTTTTATTTTTATTTTTTTGATACAGTGATTTGACTGTGGTTATGAGTGCTTTCGGCACTCTACCTTGCATTGCAAAAACACTCTTTATGCATGGCCTCAAAAAATGACTTATGTCATTAATAACATAAAGAAAGAATGCAATTTGCTTAGAAAATGCACCACATGAGCCACTTCTGATATTTTACAATAGTCCTGATGCATATCTCTCTCTGTCTTTTAGTATCCACTCAACAGCCAGATGTCCAGAATGGAGTCCTGTTTGATGAGTGGGTCTCCACTTCTACACTCGAGCGCGGTGACCCCCCGATGGCCGGATGTGCCCTCGGCCAACAGCTGTTACTCCAGCCCCACTGTCCACACATCACGCTACTCCACCGGAGACATGTACTCCCCCCTTGCCCCACGCAGGAACTCTGAATACGAGCATGCGCAACATTTTCCAGGATTCGCCTATATTAACGGGGAGGCCACGACTGGGTGGGCAAAATGATTGCACCCTTGTCCAGGACAAGATATCTGCCTGCGTGTGCAAAGCTGGACAGATAAACCAGCGGCAGCCCATATTTAACATAATTACAGAGAATGTATTTGAGTGGGAATGATGTTGTGTCAGAGATGTTTTTATTGGTGTGGTCAGTGTTTACAGTGCAAGCTGCCAATGAAACTCTTTTTGAATTGCAATCATTGTGAGAGCGACAAAAAGGCAGTGTCCCAGTTGTGCCTTTCCCTGCCTGTTTTTCATTTCTCTTTCATGATAAGCATTATAGACCACTTACTTACCGTGCAAAAGCTTTGGTTGTTAACCTCGTTTCAAGATCATTTACATTTACGCATCTCACAGTGTTCTGTTACCACAGACTGAGCGTTTGACGTCAAACAGTGATGTAAACAACACCATATTGGGGTTTCCAAGCATAAACACAACACATTCTCAGCAACAGGAAGAAATGCCTTAATATTTCATCTCAGAACGCCCTGTTGGTCAGCTGCCAGAATACATACGTCATAGGAGTTCAAACAAACAAGGGCCACTCGTGTCAGTACTTGTTGCATGCGAATGTGAAAGTAAGATTTCTCATTTTACACAAATGCAGAATGGGAGAATATTAGACATCTTTTCTGTAGCTTTGTAACATTGTGTCCCTTTGCATTGTTTATCTGTGTTTGAACTGTATATCCAGTTTTGTATGATTTTAGGACGCGAAAAGTGTTAACCTAGGTTTGTGTGTTCTTGAATGCACTCAAAGGTACTGTGGACCTATTACCCTATGGGTAGGAATAAAAAGGAAAGAATATGAAAATGTAACATTTATTATCTTTAGTCACTTTCTCTTGTAAATAAAAGCACTCAGTAACTTCTGTGGTGACAGCTGTTACCATGTAAATGATATATGTGGAATTATTTGTTGCCACATAAAGATTTTTTAAAACCCAGTTCATATTACGTTGTCTTATTACTTGTGTTTTTTTACTCTGTCTATATGTTTAGAATATCTCTTAAGAATTTTTATTGTGCATACACAGTTGAGGTCAAAAGTTTACATACACCTTGCAGAATCTGCAAAATGTTAATTATTTTACCAAAAAATGAGGGATCATACCCAATGCATGTTATTTTTTATTTAGTACTGGCTTAAATAAGATATTTCAGTTGAATTTATAAAAATGGTCCTGTTCAAAATTGATTCTTAATACTGTGTTGTGATGTATATTTATGAGTGATCCACAGCTGTGTGTTTTTTAACCCTTTCCAATGTCTGTATGCTTTTGAGATCCATCTTTCCACACTGAGGACAACTGAGGGACTCATATGCAACTATTACAGAAGGTTAAAACGCTCACTGATGCTCCAGAAGGAAACACAATGCATTAAGAGCCGGGGGTGAAAACTTTTGGATGTGTACATTTTTCTTATTTTGCCTAAATATATTTCTTTCATTTAGTACTGCCCTTCAGAAGCTACAGACTATACATGTTTCCCAGAAGACAAAATAAGGTTAATGCACCCTGATCTTCAAATTCCAAATGTTTTCACCCCCTGGCTCCTAATGCATTGTGTTTCCTTCTGGAGCATCAGTGAGCATTTGAACCAGACAAACAAGGGACTCGTGAAAAACTATCACTAAACAAAAAAACACAGATGTGGATCATTCAGGTAACAACAGTATTAAGAATCAAGTGTATGTAAACTTTTAAACGGGGTCATTTTTATAAATTCAACTATTATTTTCTCTTGTGGACTATATGTAAATGTGTGAAATATCTTATTCAGGTCAGTACTGAATAAAAAATAACATGCATTTTGTACGATCCCTCTTATTTTGGTAAAATAGTTAACATTTTGCAGATTCTTCAAAGGTGTATGTAAATTTTAACCTCAACTGTATATTGCTAAAAATGTACTGACAGGATCGAACTTGTTAAATTTCAGAATTGTTAAAATCGTTAAAATTGCATTGAAAGATATAGAGTCTAAGAAAAGATGAATGTTCAGATATTGATAAATTTGACTTATGGTATGCATATTTATTGGTTTTCATTACACTTCATCAATCGGCCATGTTGGCTGTACTGAATATAAACAATGCCACTGAACCAAACAAAACTCACATATTTTGCTGATTTGTCAGCTATTGTCATGTTTTGGGCTGTACTAATCGGTTGGACCAGAAAAAACAATCAAAATATTGCACCCCTTCAGCTTACTAAGTCCTTCTCTATATGATTTAGCAGATTCCACATGTTCTTCTGTGGTTTAGACAGCATAAATTAGCAGAACAACATATTTAGTAGTACATTAACTGTTGTTTACATCCGAGTATCTCCAATATGGCTGCACATCCGGGTAACTCACTAAAGCATAAGAGCAAACCCTCTATAAAAAGAAGAAATTATTGCAGATGATATTTACATTATATTCTAAGTTATTTTAAAGGTTTGTCCAGAAAACCTATTCTTAACATTTACATTTATGCAGCGATTTACGGTTACTATTTCCTGTAGGAAAGTCCATCTGTGTTTTGGGACAATAGTTGCAAAGTTGGTAGCTGGTTAGTTGCTGTGATTCTGGACTGCTAATGACCATCAATTAACCAGCTAATATATCAAAAGAGTTTTCTAGCATAAAGGACCTGCTGTGCTGCCACCATAAAACCTACAGTGCACAATAAATATTATTATATGGCCAGGTGAATTAAATTTGGACACCATCCAGGCAGCTTTAAGGAAATACGTAGGCTACTGTATACATTAACCATGTGCCTTAGGGACTTTTGTAAAAGCGTGTTGTCGAGAAACGTGACGTTTGACGGGTGAAAGTTGAACAGATGAGAGTACCACAGGAGGGGTGTATTATAACTCACATCCTTACTGTGGTTTTAAAAAGAAGGACTGCCAGTGTTTGCAAGTGGACGGCAAAAGCAACATTCAGAGATGAGTTTGACGGCTATTCTGTCAGAGATCGACGGTGGAGATGACAAGGCAGTTGAAAAGCTTTTGCAGAAGTATAACACAGAGGTAAAGAGGCTGCTGTTAGCTTACCATCTCATGTTGTTTTAATGCGCGCTAGCAGTGGAGATATTAGCGAGTTAGCCGCCCGTTCATCTCAATATACCCGATGTGTGTATAACCAGTAAACCTACAATCGATCTCAGTGGAAAAACGCTTTGCTTCTGAACTTTAAATATGTACTTATTTTGCATTTAGAGATTAAAACCATGATGCATTCGTCTTGGGATCGTAAACTAGCATCCTCCAGCTGTTAGCCATGATACCAATATGATACACCCAACTTGATTGTTTTTAAACAAAAATGCCATATTTTTCCTTATGAATGAGCAGTGTATGAAATATTTTAAGAAAATTGGTAACTGCAGACGAATAGAGTAGAAATGAAATGTTGTTTTAAATGTTAATAGTTGTGAAAGGCTAAGGTAAGCTACGCTTGACAGCTGTCAAACAGATAACGTTACGTAAAAGCAAAATAATAGTGTTTTTGTAACAGGTTTGTCAACGAAACATGTCTGTATGGATTATTTCTATGTAAACAGCAATATTTTTCATATTTGGTGTTTGTGGTTTTAATGACGCTAAATGTTTTTCTAGAGGAAATCTCAAGAGTACTGGATTTTCCTTTAACGTTACATATTCCTAAAGGGACAGCCTTTGGTAAACTAAACCCCTGTTAGTTAAGTTGTATTTAACAGTTTTCCGAAAGAGACTGGTAGTGTTTCATGTGTGATTCATCGAATTATAATGAAGGAAAGTACCACAGGATAGGATCAAATTTGGGTAAAATATTGCCATACTTGCCCAGATGATATGCATCAACAATTTAAAAAATACTCTAAAAAGTCATGCTGAAATTTGCGAACATCTTATTAAATATTCACTTTGCATACGTTTCCAGATTACACATTACAGGTTTTTACAGAGATTTTTGGATATCTTTTTGATCACTCTATACATCAGATCAGGGGTTTTCAAACCTGTCCTGGAGCCTCCCCTGCCCTGCACATTTTGCTTGTCTCTCTCATCTAATACACCTGATTCAAATCATCAGCTCATTAGTAGAGACTGCAAGACCTGAATTGGGTGTGCCTAATAAGGGAGACATACAAAATGTGCAGGGCAGGGGAGGCTCCAGGACAGGTTTGAAAACCCCTGCATCAGATAATACTGTCAACAGCTAGAAAAAGAAAATAAATAAATAATGTTTTTAGGAGTGAAATGTAATATAAATCAGACAAATTATGTATTAATAACTTTGGACAACTTTAAAGATGATTCTCAATATTTTGATTTTTTTTTTTTTTGTGCACCGTCAGATTTCAGAATTTCAAATAGTTGTATCTCGGTCAAATATTGTCCTATCATAACAAACCATACATCATTGGAAAGCGTATTCAAAAATAATGATTAAAAAATGGACCCTTATGACTGGTTTTGTGTTTCAGGGTCACATATATGTATTGTAATTAAAATCTACAATGGCAAAAACAGTCACAAGGGTACATTTTTACAGCATGACAGCTGAATAAATATGCCTTCCGTTGATGTATGGTTTGTTAGGTTATGACAATATTTGACTGAGATACAACTTTTTGAAAATCTGGAATCTGGAGGGTGCACTAAAAAATTAAAATAATGAGAAAATCACTTTTAAAGTTGTCTAAATGGAGCCTTTGGCAATGCATATTACTAAACAGAAGTTAAGTTTTGATGTTTGTATGGTAAGAAATTTACAAAATATCTTTATGGAACATGATGTTTACTTAATATCCTAATGTTTTTTTGGCATTAAAGGAAAATCAATAATTTTGACCCATGCAATGATGTGTTTTTGGCTATTGCTACTAATATACTCGTGCTTCTTAAGACTGGTTTTGTTGGCCAGGGTCACAAATAGATCATGTATAACGTAAACACCTACAGTAAATGTGTATCCTGGATGTTTTTTTAGTAATTTAGTAGCAGACAAGAAACTAAAAAAGAAGCCAAAAATTGATCAGTGCATTAAAAAAACCCTATGATTTTACCTGTAATAGCTTTCCTTAAATTGGTCAAGCTGGTTTGTGAAACATAATAACTGCTAAACCAAATTAGGCCTGATAGAAATGAGCTACCAGCACAGAATTTCCCAGCAAAATTAGTGAGTTGTTTTACACAAGTCTGGCTACTCTACAGTTTGAAACAGATCCAAGTATGAGATCTGGTTATCTCAGATTTATATTGTCTAATGGCATGTTGACATTTCATTTCAGAACAGCCACACGTTTGCCTTTGACCACAAAGAAGAGGATGCACGAATTGTGAGTAACATATTTATGGTCTGTTTGTTTCAAATCAGTCTCAATTTGGTGTACGTTGTTGTTTCATTGTATACCTTGTTTTGTTTAAAATGATCAATGACATTTTTAACTTCTTGTGCTTTGTGGTCCCCTTTGCAGAAATTGTGTCAGGGTCTTCTTACAGTCCTCCGTCGGTCAGATCGTCCACTTTGCCAAAGCACATGCCTGGAAACCCTGCGCATCCTGTCCAGAGACAAGCGTGTACTCGGACCCGTAGCCACCAAAGAGGGCATCCTCACTCTAGCAGGACTGGCCCGGATCTACGTGGCAGGACACAACGAAGATCCATTAGAGGAGGCACAGTCAGCAGAGGAGGAGAGGGTTGTGGTGGAGGCCCTCAAGTGCCTGTGCAACGTGGTGTTTAACAGCGGGCCGGCACAGCAGGTGGGCGCCGACGTGAAGATGGCAGAGGGCCTGTGTGCCCGCTTGCATTCGGTCAGCTCGTCCCATCACGAGGTGGGCTTGTTCTCCCTCAGGCTGCTGTTTCTGCTTTCCGCCCTGCGGACGGATGTGCGCGGCATGCTTCGGAAGGAGGCGGGCGCCGTGAGGCTGCTCACTGACGTACTGGAACGCACCCTTGATGTCCGCTGGGTGGGGCCGTATGAGGCCACGCCCCCTAAACCAGAAGCCCTGCCCATTTCCTTAGAAAGCAACGACCTTGCCATGGAAGCCCTTAAAGCTCTGTTCAACATCACTATGTCTGATTCCAGCGATGAGGTGAGAGTAACAATATTGTGTGCCTTTTACAAACCTGCCTGATGAATTTACATCTACTGAGTTTACTTATTGTGCAGTACACCGAAATTAACCTAAGGATATTAAGGTTATTAAAGGGAGAGTTCACAAAAAAAATGTTAGTATTTACTCATATCTTAAGTTGTTCTAGACCTGTTTGAGTTTTTTCTTTTGCTGAAAACAAAAAAGATTTTTTGTTGAGGGTGGCTATTGACTTCCATACAATGGAAGCCCATGGCTACTGTCAACTATTTGCTTAAAGGTTGTATCAGTGATTTCTAGCCTGAAACATAAAGTGTCAAATTCAGCTGACCTTTCTTCACGATCCGCTTGCTGCCTGCCCCATAAATTGTCTGTGAAAAAACCGCGTCTCTCTGGTCAGCCTAGGGTCCGAGATATGCCAAAAAAACAATCGGTGTTACCAACCTTTCCACAGATAAACAAACAGTGTTCCAACCAATCAGCGTCAGGTTCCAAACCCCTGACGCTTTCATTTTTGGGCGAACTACACTACCAGTCAAAAGTTTTTGAACAGTAAGATTTTTAATGTTTTTAACGTTTCTTCTGCTCACCAAGCCTGCATTTATTTGATCCAAAGTACAGCAAATACACTAAAATTCTGAAATATTTTTACTATTTGAAATAACGGTTTTCTATTTAAATATATTTAGGACCCGGTGGTGCGAAGACCCTTCAAAATGAATTGCATTTTTGAGGGTCTAAACATGCTTGACAACTCATAAAACTTTGCACACAAGCCAGAAGTGGTGAAAATTTAAATTTGACATGGGTTTCAGAAGTGGGTGTGGCAAAATGGCTTGATAGCGCCACCTATAAAATTAGTACAAAGTCCGAAACCCAAAAGGAAGTCTATTATTTTGAAATTTTGTGCCATTTTTGAAATTTTCAGCCGTTTTAAACAGATCAACACCAAATTTGGTCAATTTAAAGCCCTTTGTTACGTTAAAATGTGAAGATCTTGAGTTTTCGTTGAAAGGCATGTCCGTGGCGGCCTGACAAACTTCAGTGTTTCGTCATGAAAAAGGAAGTTGTTATAATTCAGGCATACAATGACGGGTTAAGTGATTTTTCAGTCCTCGGGCACGGACAGAACGACAGCGCGCAACAGCTGACGCTGAAGCGACAAGGGTAAAGACAGCGACTTGTCCTGCGCGACTTAGCCGAGCAACGCAGCCGACAACGCACTTCGGTATTCTTTTCCTTCATCTCACTCCTACTTCTTCCCTCCTCTATCATGTGTTTCCAATTCATTCCGGTGCACTCTACACATCGCGCTAACATCAAACGCACACGTCGACGCAATCTTTCTAATCTGCATCCTATTCACACCTCTTCCACTGAAACTTTCTCTTTCACTGTTGGCCTCTGGAACTGTCAGTCAGCTGTCAACAAAGCTGACTTCATTTCTGCCTTTTCTTTGCAATCTGGCCTGAGCATCCTAGGTTTGACTGAGACCTGGATTCGTCCAGAAAACTCAGCAACCCCAGCCGCTCTGTCTAATAACTTTTCCTTCTCCCACACCCCTCGTTACACTGGAAAGGGCAGCGGTACTGGACTGCTCATTTCTAACAACTGGAAATACTCAACCCATTCTCTTCTTGGCAATTATAACTCATTCGAATGTCATTCAGTGACTATAACAACTCCCATCAAACTCCATGTTGTGGTAATTTATCGTCCTCCTACTCAACTTGGCATTTTCCTAGAAGAGCTGGATGTGCTACTATCCTCATTTCCAGAGGATGGCACCCCATTTCTAGTCTTTGGAGACTTTAACATTCACCCTGACAAACCCTATGCGGCTGACTTCCATACACTCCTAGCTTCATTTGATCTCAAACGCATTATCACTACACACACTCATAAATCTGGAAACCAACTTGATCTCATTTATACACGTAACTGTACTACAGATAACATAGCAGTCAAACCCTTACACATCTCTGACCACTTCTTCATTACATTCGACCTACATCAAGCTACCTGTGCACCACCAACCCCTCTACCTGTTACTTTTAGACGAAACCTACGCTCTCTCTCACCTTCCCGCCTTTCGTCTTTAGTATCCTCCTCTCTTCCCTCTCAAACCCACTTCTCATCCCTGGATACTAATACAGCAACGGACACCCTGTGCTCGACTCTCACGACTTGTCTAGATGATATTTGCCCTCTCTCCTCCAGGCCAGCACGGGCTGCTCCCTCAAACCCTTGGTTATCCGAGGTTCTTCGTGAGCAGCGCTCCAAACTTAGGGCAGCTGAGAGGAAATGGCACAAATCTAAGGATCCGTCTGACTTGAGTATGTATCAGTCTCTGCTGTCATCATTCTCTACCCAAGTCCACACTGCCAAATCTTCATACTTCCACAATAAGATCAACAATGCTCCAGACACACGAAACCTCTTCAAAACTTTCAATTCACTGCTTTGCCCCCCTCCACCACCTCCCACCACTACTATAACAGCTGAGGACTTCGCCACATTCTTCACAGACAAAACTGCATCTATCAGCAATCAGTTCTCAGCTCCACACATACAGGAACTAAAATTGATCACACCCGCATCTGGAACTCCCCTCTTCTCCTTCAGTCCCCACTCTGAGGCTGAAGTTAGCAAACTTCTCCTCTCCAGCCATCCGACGACATGTCCTTTAGATCCTATCCCCTCGCACTTTCTCCAAGCAATCGCTCCCACAATCCTACCGGCGCTCACACACATCATCAACTCATCTCTTCTCACAGGCACCTTCCCTACTACATTTAAGCAGGCCCGGGTAACCCCGCTGCTCAAAAAACCTACTCTAAACACTTCACTTGTAGACAACTACAGACCTGTCTCTCTCCTTCCATTCATAGCAAAAACGCTGGAACGAGCTGTTTTCAACCAGCTATCTTTATTTCTTGCGCAGAACAATCTATTGGATACCAACCAGTCAGGCTTCAGGAGTGGCCATTCAACTGAGACTGCTCTACTGTCTGTCACTGAAGCCTTACGGATTGCAAAAGCTGATTCCAAATCATTGGTACTCATTTTGCTGGACCTATCTGCTGCTTTCGACACAGTGAATCATCAGATCCTTTTGTCCACCCTCTCATCGCTGGGCATCACAGGAACTTCACTTCACTGGTTCAAATCCTACCTCACTGGTAGGTCTTTCAGGGTGGCCTGGGGTGGTGAGGTATCCAAAACTCAACAACTGGTTACTGGGGTTCCTCAGGGATCAGTTCTTGGACCCCTCCTCTTCTCCATATACACTACATCTCTAGGCCCCATCATACAAGCACATGGCTTCTCCTACCATTGCTATGCTGATGACACACAGCTCTATCTCTCATTCAAACCAGATGATCCATCGGTAGCTGCACGAATCTCAGGCTGCCTGGCGGATATCTCTGCATGGATGAAGGAACACCATCTCCAGCTCAATCTAGCAAAGACTGAGCTCCTTGTTTTCCCTGCCACGCCGACTCTACAACATGACTTCTCAATCCAGTTAGGTTCATCAACAGTTACCCCTTCAATTTCAGCCAGAAATCTTGGTGTAATGTTTGATGACCAATTGACTTTTAAAGACCACATAGCTAAAACTGCTCGATCTTGCAGGTTTGCACTGCACAACATCAGAAAGATCAGGCCCTTCCTAACAGAGCACGCTGCACAACTCCTCGTCCAGGCCCTGGTCATTTCCAGGCTGGACTACTGCAATGCTCTACTAGCTGGTCTTCCAGCATGTACAATCAGGCCTCTACAAATGATTCAGAATGCAGCAGCACGCCTGGTCTTCAATGAACCAAAAAAGGCCCATGTCACACCTCTCTTCATATCCCTGCACTGGCTACCAGTGGCGGCTCGCATTAAGTTCAAGACACTGATGCTGGCATATAGGACAGCCACCGGCTCATCACCTGCTTACCTACGTTCACTACTACGAATTTACACTCCCTCTAGATCTCTGAGATCCTCTAAAGAAAGACGCCTCGTTGTACCACCACAGAGAGGCATGAAATCACTTTCCAGAACATTCTCGTTCAATAGTCCTGCCTGGTGGAATGACCTTCCCTCCCATATCCGGAATGCTCATTCCCTAACTGCCTTCAAGCGACTACTGAAAACCCATCTCTTTCGACACTATTTGACTCAATAATAAAAAATAAAATAAAAAAAACTTCTCTCTTTTCTTGATCTTCCCTTTCTATCCAGTACTTATCTAACAATGCCGATATATGGTATTTTTGAGCACTTCCTAGGTTGACCTGCCTCCTTAGGACGAATCACTTGTTGCATCCCCAATTGTAAGTCGCTTTGGATAAAAGCGTCTGCTAAATGAATAAATGTAAATGTAAATGTAAATGACCGATCTGCACCAAACTTCACATGTTTGATAAGAGTCCTGCCCTAAACACATGCCCATGATCATATTCAGTCATAGCCATAGCCATAGCCATAGCGAAACTAAACTAACGATCTTTGCAATGTTAAATTGTGACCCTGGACCACAAAACCAGTCTTAAGTCGCTGGGGTATATTTGTAGCAATAGCCAAAAATACATTGTATGGGTGAAAATTATTGATTTTTCTTTTATGTCAAAAATCATTAGGAAATTAAGTAAAGATCTTGTTACATTAAGATTTTTTGTAAAATTCCTACTGTAAACCTATCAAAATGTAATTTTCGATTAGTAATATGCATTGTTAAGAACTTAATTTGGAGAACTTTAAAGGTGATTTTCTCAGGATTTTGATTTTTTTGCACCCTTAGATTTCAGATTTTCAAATAGATGTATGTCGGCCAAATATTGTCCTATCCTAACAAACTATACATCAATAGAAAGCCTATTTATTGAGCTTTCATATGATGTATATATCTCAGTTTTGTAAAATTTAACCTTATGACTGGTTTTGTGGTCCAGGGTCACAATTGAGTTTTCGTTAAAGGGTGTGTCCGTGGCGGCCTTGTCTCAGCCTCAGACGTCACACCCACGGAACATTGGCTAAACATCTGATGCATAAGGCACACTTAGCTGGAAACACTTCAGAAATTTCAAAGTCGTCATCGGATTGGTTTGATTATGCAGGATTTTCCGGGAGACATGTGTCGTGTTCTTTAACGTTCCGCCTGGAAACAAAAATGCTGTGGCTCCAAAGTTAGAATCTTTCAAATATGTCGTCAGCGTTTTAAACACCGGTCTGTTATTGTGGCAACAATGACATGACGCGGCACAAAATGAAATGTGATTGGTTGCTTTACCTGTCTGGCCATTGGCCATTCTAAGTCGCCAACATGCCCAGACCTTCTGCTGTTAGTCTGAAGGTCTGCTAATCAGCATATTAGAATGGTTTCTGAAGGATCATGTGACACTGAAGACTGGAGCAATCCTGCAGAAAATTTAGCTTTTATCACAGGAATAAATTAGATTTTAAAATATATTCAATTCAAATAAAAACAGTTATTGTAAATATTCAAAATATTTCAAAATTGTACCGTTTCGGCTGGACTTTGGATCAAATAAATGCAGGCTTGGTGAGCAGAAGAGACCTCTTTAAAAAACGTTTAGAATTTTCCTGTTAAAACATGTTGACTGGTAGTGTATATCTTTAATACTTTTTAAAAGATGTATCTGATTTGAATCCCATGTATATCTCACACACACACACACACACACACACACACACACACACACACACACACACACACACACACACACACACACAAAACAGAATAGAATATTGCAGGGCTTCAGTTTCCTGTTATACTGCTGTTGAATAATTGATGCTGAGTGGAGCCGGTGCTTTTGCCCCCATGCCAGTGAAGGAAGAAAGGTTTCTTTCTCTTAAAGGGATAGTTCACCAAAAAATGGAAATTCTGTCAATAATTACTCACCCTCATGTCATTCGAAACCTTTGTTCATCTTCAGCACACAAATTAAGACATTCTTGATGAAATCCGAGAGCTCTCTGATCCTCCATAGACAGCAACGCAACTGACACGCCCCAGGCCCAGAAAGGTAGTAATGACATTGTTAAAATAGTCCATGTGTCATCAGTGGTTTAACCATAATTTTATGAAGCTACGAAAAAACTTTCTGTGTGCAAAGAAAACAAAATAACAACATTATTCAACAGTTTCTTCTCTTTTGTTCTTCTCTTCGACCTATGTTTGCATAAATAGCCCAAAACCTATCTAGAAATAGATATGTTGCTGGGTGTTTTGTCTGACTCACATTTTCTTGAGAAAATGAAAAAATCGTTTTAACTGCTTAAAGCTCCTACCCCCACCATTTCATCAAACAGACGAAACAACACTGGTGCATTCCAGTGTTCTCAGCCCTGTGGATGATCATTGAAGTAAGGCTAAGTGTGTCTCAATTGCCTGACCTTTTGTTGGTTTCGGTATGGTCAGGATCACCTTGACATAAGATGCACTTACTTTACTCAAGCCAGTGATTCTCTCAGTCCCTAAATCTCTCCATTGGCTCTAATCTCTCACGTAGTTTATTTGTAACTATTGTTATGAAAAACCCTTTTGTTTTAACACTCATTTTTCCTTTATTTTAATAGGACAACGACCACCAGCTTCGGCTGATCGCGGGCATCGTGAGACATCTCCTAATGCTCAAGACGCACACTGACGATAAAACAGAAGAGGCTCACAGGTACTTCCACACTAGAAGATTGACAGCTGAATCTAGTTGGCTCTGTATACCAGGCCTGTGTCTATTATAACTGCGTCAAAACCAGTATTCCACCGAGCCAGAAAGCAAAAGAAATGCAAGTGAATGTGAATGATGAGATGTCTTCTCCAAGTGATTAATGACACACCCCTTTGCCCCGTCGAGACAGCTCGACGCATTCTGAAACTCCCACCCGTTTATTTGGGCTTGACTCATTGTGTCCGCGGTGGTGCCATCACCAGTCCTTTCACACTTTTGGAATGCTACCCTCTCTCAATGCATTCTACAGCACTCTGAAATGACTAACTCTACGCTCCCCCTTTAACAAAGTGCGCTGAATGTGCTGAAGCAGTCCTGGTCAGTAGATGTGTCTTTGTTATTCAAATAATGCCCACGGACCGAAGGTTCCCCCACCTCGCAGTGTTTTCAGAATGCCTGCTCATGTTTGTC
>NC_133371.1:34074946-34258387 GCF_049309525.1 Garra rufa
CATATAATTTTCTCATCATGCATTGTGTGCTAAACCTCATAATTTGTCTTTTTTTCTAGTCATGCCATAAATCTCCTGAGTAACCTTCCCGTGCGGTGCCTGGATGTTCTGATAGACGTCCCTGTCCAGGGTGGGATGGAAACATACGGTGGGAAGAACTTGGACGTAGTGCAGAAACTGCTAGATTTTATGGAAAAGAGGATAGACAAGGTATTGCACTTCAGATGAACACCTGCAAGCTGTTGCTCAGCCATTCCACTTGTTGCATTTGTTCATGCTTTGTGTGTATTTATCCACTCAGGGGACCAACTATAAAGAAGGCTTGACACCTGTGCTCAGTCTGATGACAGAGAGCTCTAGATACCACAGGGAAATCCGCAGATACCTCAAGACCCAGGTGCAGGGTTGAGTCCATGCTCACTGTAATTCAGTGCCCTCTAAAATAAGCCTATTTGTTTTGATGTTGCTTCTTCAGTGCTATAGATATTCAGTTAAATGCCCCAAAAATGAACATATGCAGAAAATGTACTCACCTACAGGCCATCCAAGATGTAGATGAGTTTTAGAGAAGATTTGGAGAAATGGATCCTCTGCAGTGAATGGGTGCCGTCAGAATGAGAGTCCAAACAGCTGATTAAAAATATCACAAGGATCCACAAGTAACTTACATAATCCATTACTTGCTCATGTTGTCCTCTCACATCAAACTCCACTAGCATTTTTGTTTAGAACTGTTTTGGATATTTCACTTGTAAACAGTGCATATTTCTATCCTGATTCAGCTGAAGTTGAAGTTAAAAACGTCTTAATGATGGATATGCTTTGTACAAGCACACAACATTTTACTTTACAAGGCATTAATTGATGAACTGGAGGCTTATAAATTAGTTGTGGATTATTGTGATGTTTTTATCAGCTGTTTGAACTTGCATTCTGATGGCACCCATTCACTGCAGAGTGGACAAGTGATATAATGCTCAATTTCTCCAGATCTTTTCCAGTGAAACATTTTCATATTTTTGTGAACTATTCCTTTAAAGTAAATCTTTATTTGCTGATTAATTGTTTTCTTTTTGTTTGCTGCTGTACAGGTGTTGCCTCCCCTGAAGGACGTGAAGGAAAGGCCGGAAATCGGCGGCACTGTTCGAAACAAACTGGTGCGTCTCATGACGCATATAGACATGGCAGTGAAACAGGGAGCCGCTGAGTTTCTCTTTGTGCTCTGCAAGGAGAGCGGTGAGTTGTGCTTGGTTTTTAATGTTTCTAAAAGTATAAGAAACTGTTTAAAAGGCATTTTGTTGAATTTTTGCTGTTTAGCATAATACAACAATTAATGTGTAATAAGCTAGTTAATTTTCTTTTTCTTTTTGTACGTTGTACATGTTCGTGTGATGCAGTGGATAATCTGTTGAAGTACACTGGTTATGGTAATGCCGCGGGACTGTTGATGGCACGAGGGTTGCTGGCCGGAGGAAGAGGAGAGACGGAGTACTCATCTGATGAAGACTCGGACACTGAGGAGTACAAATCAGCCAAACCATTGTAAGTGCCTTTGAATGTGTGCATAACAGCTAATTATGATTATAATTTTATTTTCTTAAAGGAATAGTTCACCCAAAAATCCTGTTATATAATTACTCATGTCTCATGTTGTTCCAAACCTGGAAGACTTTCATTCATCTTTGGAACACAAATTAAGATATTTTTGATGAGATCGGAGAGCTTTCTGTCGCTGCATAGACAGTCACATGGACTATTTTACCAATGTCCTTACTATCTTTCTGGGCCTTGAATGTGGTAGTTGCGTTGCTGTCTATGCAGGGTCAGAAAGATCTTAGATTATATCAAAAATATCCTAATTTGTGTTCTGAAGACACAACATGAGGGTGAGAAATTATTGACAGAATTTTTATTTTGGGGCAAACTCTCCCTTTAATACAGTTAATACATCTAATTGTTTTGTATAGTATCATGTTTTTTGTTCTGCAGTCCTGCATTTCTTTCTGCATTCATAGATTACAGTGACAGTGATTTGTGTTTTTCAGCATTAACCCCATCACAGGCCACATAGAGCACCCAATGCCAAACCCTATGGATGAGATGACAGAGGAGCAGAAGGAATATGAAGCTCAGAAGCTTGTCAATATGATCGATGAATTATCAAGGTGGGATTTTATTTTGTCACAATAAACATTTATGTAATAAAATTTTAAAAAATCCTTAAATATAACAAAAATGTTTAACACAAACATCTGATAATTTTTTTTTTGTCATAATTTTTCATTGTTTTAAATTATATGGGAGCCTGTTTCTGCCACTGAATAAAAAAGAAAAAGTAATTCCATTTTTTTTCTTGCAATTACATCTCTCAATTCTGACTTTTTTCGCAAATTTCTGAGAAATTATGTTGAAATTGTAAGATATAAACCCACAATTCTGACTTTTTTCTCAGAATTGTAAGATATAAACTCGCAATTCAGAATTTTTTTCTCAGAAAATTGTCAGAATGGTAAGATATAAATTCTCAATTCAGACTTTTTTCTCAGAATTGTGATATATAAACTCGTATTCTGAGAAATTAAGTTAGAATTGTAAGATTTAAAGTCGCAATTTAGAATTTTTTTCTCAGAATTGTAAGATATAAACTCGCAATTGTGAGATATAAACTCGAATTCTGAGAAATTTAGTCAGAATTGTAAGATATAAACTCACAATTCTGAATAATTTTTTATATCTACTATATCACTTATTTTTTTCAGAATTTTGTGATATAGTTGCAATTGCATGTTATAAAGTCAGAATTGGGAGATACAAACTTGCAATTCTGACTTTTTCACGGAATTGGGATTTTATATCACTGAATTCTGAGGAAAAAGTCCAAATTGTGAGATAGAAAGTCACAATGACATTTTTTTAATTTTTTGTTCAGTGGTGGAAATGGGCTTTCATACAATAACCAATTTAAGCACCAAAATTAAGATTTATTCACATATAATCCATTCATTTGGAAATTTAGACATGCAAATATCACTTTTTTTGAAATTTAAGATTTATACACCATCTGAAAATTTTAATAAATAAGCTTTCAATTGATGTGTTTGTTAGGATAGGACAATATTTGGCTAAGATACAACTATTTGAAAATCTGGAATCTGAGGGTGCAATCAAAAGATTGAGAAAACTGCCTTTAAAGTTGTCCAAATGAAGTTCTTAGCAATGCATATTATTAACAAAAAAAATAGTTTTAATATATTTATTATAGGAAATTTACAAACTATCTTCATGGAACAGATCTTTACTTAATATCCTAATGATCTGTGATCGATAATTTTGACCCATACAATGTATTTTTGGCTATTGCTACAAATTAAGACTGGTTTTGTGTTCTAGGGTCAAATATTTAAGTCAATTTCTCTGTTTTTCATCATCTTGTATGAGCTTGTTCATAATGCCCTCATAGATGACTCTGTGCCCTAGAAGCATTGTACTTGTTTTCTCATCCCCCTCCTTAGAGGCTCAATATGTGCGGGGCCACATTCATGTTGACCTTTTCCCAAACAACCAGTGGCGTAAACTAGCGAGACGCCGGTATAAGGTGTAGCACTGTTGCTTCGTCCACGCTCCTTACCAACGGCTTCATTAAGACAAGAATCCTCCACCGTCGTCCTCTGCCTCATTTACAGCTGGCCTTCCGCATTCAGCAGGAGTCAATGCACACCGACCGGCCACCGCAGCCCCGCTGCATTAATTACCAGCTAATTGGCGCACACCGTGGGGTCGCAGGCTCAGGCTCTTTTGTGCAATACACTGAGGTTTATAATACATATATACGTGGTTCTCTTTCATACGCCGCCGTTTTATTCAGCCGAGGTGGCAGACATTGTCCTCGGACGTGAAGTGGTTTGAGACACTGGCTCAATTAGGGGTGTGCTTATGTACGTTAGCTGCCGGGTTGTGTTAAATAAGTTTGCAAACACAAGAGGACGCGCCATTGTCCATCCATAGGGTGTTTGAGTTGTAATGAGCAGCGTGTGCCCAAGAGAGGCAGATTCCTGTCTTTGAGAATAGATCCTCGTTCCTTCTGTCTTCCTCCTATTCTTTTTATCAGGATGAAGGAGGTGTTGTGCAGGAAAGGGAGGAGGGAACTGGTGCTCCCCGCTACGGCTACTGGGGAGACGCAACATGTTCATGGAGGAATGTCCCTCCCTGTGTCTGCTGCTTGACTTGCTGTCCAATTAGTACTGACTCTCCACCCCATGTACGCACAAACACACACACACACACACACACACACACACACACACATACACACACACACACACACACACACACACACACACACACACACACACAAAACCCTACGTAAACTCACAATTGCTCAGGCTGCTTATCAGTGCATGTGCTTTTGATTAGATAAGAGATTGTCTTGGATTCTGGTTTGGGTTTTCAAGGGAAGCAGAGGAAATGTCTTTGTTTCATTCTTGTCAACTTAATATCTTGTTTACACTCATCATGACGTGCGTTTGACGTCAAGAGGTTCTTTTGAACAGTAATGCAGACTATGCCTGAAAATCAGGGATAAGATAGTTGGAAATTAAGGATGTAAATGTACACACAAATGACGATTTACTATGTACCCTTGTGTCTTTTAAATAAAATGGGTTTAAGGATTTAAAAAAACACTCAGCTAAAGCTGTAAACTATAAAGTGTTGTTCAAAAGGTTCGGAATCTGTGAGATTAATAATAATTTATTTGATCAAAAATACAGAGAAAAACAGTAATTTTGTGAAAAATTATTGGACTTTAAAATAATAGTTTGCTATGTTAATATATTAAAAAAAAAAATTCTGTGAAGCAAAGCTGCATTTTCAGCATCATTGCTCAAGTCTTCAGTGTCAAATGTGACCCCGGAGCACAAAACCAGTCATAAGGGTAATTTTTTTTTAAATTGAGATTTATACATCCTCTGAAAGTAAGATGATATTGGATAGAATAAATAAGCTTTCCATTGATGTATGGTTTGTTAGGATAGGACAATATTTGGCCTGATATAAACTCTGAGAAAAAGTCACAATTGTGAGTTTATATCTTGCAATTCTGAATCTGAATTTCTCAGAATTGCAACTTTATTTCTCAGAATTGTGAGATTATATCATGCAATACTGACTTAATCTTGCAACTGCGACTTTATATTACACAGTTCTAAGAATAAAGGTCAAATCGGGGCAAAAAAAAATCTAAATATTAAAAAAATCGTCTTCAAAGTTGTCTAAGTTCTTAGCAATGCATATTATTTATCAAAAATTAAGTTTTTATATATTTATGGTAGGAAACGTACAAAATATCTTCATGGAATATGATCTTTACTTAATATTCTAATGTTTTTTGGCATGAAAGAAAATTTTGGTCCATTTGGCTATTGCTACAAAGTGCTACTTAAGACTGGTTTTGTCATCCAGATGATCAACAAATGATCCTTCAGAGATCATTCTTATATGCTGATTTATAATAAATGTTGGGAACAGTTGTGAAACAGTTATTTTTTGGGACCTTCTTGATTCTTTAATAAATAAAAAGTTAAAAAGAACCATGATTATTCAAAATAGGAATTTAGTCTTACAATATACACTACTATTCAAAAGTTTGGGGTCAGTAAATTGTTTTTCTTTCTTTTTTAAAGAAATTAATACTTTTATTCAGCAAGGGCGTGTTAAATGGATTAAAAGTGATAGTAAAGACTTAGGAAAAGATTGCTATTTTGAATAAATGCTTTTTTTTTTTTTACTTTTTATTCATCAAAGAATGAAAGACATATCACAGGTTCCATAAAAATAATAAGCAGCAGAACAGTTTGCAACACTGATAATAAATAGAATAATTTCTGAAACATCATGTGACAAGACTAGAGTAATGGCTGATAAAAATTCAGCTTTGCATCACAGAAATAAATTATATTTTAAAGTGAATTAATATAGGAAACCAATATTAGAAATTGCAATAATATGTCACAACATTACTGTTTTTTTTAATAAAATAAATAGCTTTGATGAGCATATGAGACTTTAAAAAAGATAAGAAAAAATCTTACTGATCCCAAACTTTTGAACAGCATTGTACAAGGAACCTTGCTTATTTCCACACTACTTCCACTTGAATTTTTTTTTTTTGTGTGTGTGTGTGCAAGCCTAAATTGCACACAAGTCAGTTTTTGCATTAACTTATCAATCTAATTATAGAACCATGTTTAAACTTTAATACATTGTTGAAATCTAGGTGTTTCTGGAGGTTCTGGATGTTCAGTGGTTAAAATAACGCTGTATCAGTTCGATATAAAAGCTCCGAAACCGAAAGCCCTTTACTGAAAATTTTCAATAGGAATACATGTCCTCTTAGACCCCTGTTGAAAATGTAATTTATTACCTTGTGTTCTTCTGGAAAACTTAAGTTGTTATACCATTTATTAGCTCTTTATGAATCAAAATGTCCAAGTTTATCTGCGTATGAATAACATAATTGAATGCAAATGAGCTTTCTGCAGCTTTGATTGGATAATGCTCTTAGAAATCATCTTTGGCCGTGCTTTGATTGGATAATTCTCTGATGAATCATCTCGGGGTGCGCTGGTGACACACAGTGCAGATATAATTGGATTAGCGTGGAGGAGCTGCCGAGGCTTTGAAGAGATTAGAATGAGCACTGATCCTGTAATTAAACTGCAGGGTCGGGTGCTGGTGGAGGGGGTGGAGGGCCGCTCTGGGATGGGATCGGGTGGGGAGGGGGTTTTTAGGGTTGTGATTCCAAGGGCTCTTATGTGGCCAGATGTAAAGGCAAAGAAAGATGTTCTACACATCAACAGACCTCTTTAGAGGACAGAACTGAATGCAGCTACAATGGTCAGTACAAAGGGTTTCTTTCAAAGAGCAGGTGGATTGTGGTGACAAATTAGCGGCCTGAAAAACGAAATCGACAAGACTTGAGCACAATATATCTGTGGAGAAAATAATGGTCACTAAATTTGGGAGTTTGTGCTTATTGTACTACTTTCATATTTATACCACTTTTACAAATAATAGACCTTAATTTTTTAGGTGTTTTTAAGAACCATTTTCCAATTGAATATATTTAGGGGCCAAGCACTGAAGGTGCGAAGGCACCTATTGTATCCGTTCTTCTTCTTCTGCTCTCGACATTAACCATAGCAAGTTTGGAGTCTCTAACTCAAACTCTCAAGCGCCATCACTAATAACTTTTGAACCATAAGGTCTAGAAGGAAAGTCCTCTGAATGTCAAATGGACACCAAAATGTACTAAATGTACTTTTTACTATTTTTAGTAGTTCGAAGACAGTTTGTCTGATTTTCTCCAAAATTGGCACAGATCATCTTTAGACCATACTGGCAAAAGTTATGGAATTCAAGTTGGTTAGCCAAACCGTTCTCGAATAACGCATCAACGAATTTGACAAAGAGTTTTTGATCACAAAAATGGATGTGAGGCTATATCTCAGCAACGGTTTGGCGTTTTGAGACCAGTCTTGTTGTGTTTTATAACAACCGTGACTTGAGGCTACCTGCACAGTTTTGGCACAGCGCCACCTAGTGGTCAGAGGATATGAAAATTTGCTGTTTTTGCTTATAGCTTCTGAATGGTTTGGACAAATTTTTTAATGATATTTTTAATAGTTCGAAAAATCTACTGTTTTTAACTCATCCTAGATTTACATAAAAATTAGCTCAGATCATCAATAGACCATGGTGGCAAAAAGTTATGGAATTCCAGTTGTTTAGTCTAATCATTCTCTAATAAAATGCACAAGAATTGACGAAGAGCACACAAAATGGATGTGAGGCTATATCTCCGCAGCCTTTTTTTGCATATTGAGACTAAACTTGGTATGTGTTATAACAACCACGACCTAGTCATCAGGAGATATGAAAAATTTATATGAATTTTTGCTTATAACTTCAAATTGGTTTGAACAAAGTTTTTCCACTATTTTTAATAGTTCGAAAAACCTACTTTTTCGAACTCTAGACAGTTTGCCTGATTTGCACCAAAATTGGCTCAGATCATCTTTAGACCGTGCTGGCAAAAGTTATGGAATTGAAGTTGATTAGCCAAAAATTCTCAAATAACGCGTAAACGAATCTGGCGAAGAACACACAAAAATGGATGTGAGGCTATATCTCTGCAGCGGTTTGGCATTTTGAGACCAAACTTAATGTGTGTTATAACAACAATGACCTGAGGCTACCTGCACAGTGGTCAGGAGATATGAAAAATGTCTATTTTTGCTTATAGCTTCTAAATAGTTTGGACAAAGTTTTTTAGCTGTTTTTTTTTTAATAATTAAAAAAAAAAAACCTTTTCTGTCTTGTCCTAGACGGTTTGTCTGATTTTCATCAAAATTGGCTCAGAACATCTTTAGACCGTGCTGGCAAAAAGTTATGAAATTCAACTTGATTAGTCAAATCGTTTTTAAATAACGCACATACACATTTGACGAAGATGACACAACAATGGACGTGAGGCTTTATCTCTGCAATGGTTTGGCATTTTGAGAACAAACTTGGTATGTGTTATAACAACGGTAACCTGAGGCTACCTGCACAGTTACAGTGAAGCGCCACCTAGAGGTCATGAGATATGAAAAATTGATTTGAATTTTTGCTTATAACATAGTTTTTGCATATAACAAAGTTTTTTCCACTATTTAAAAAAAAAAAAAAAAAAACTTTTTCGAACTCTAGACTGTTTGCCTGATTTTCACTAAAATTCATCTTTAGACCATGATGGCAAAAGTAATGGAATTGAAGTTGATTAGCCAACCCGTTCTCAAATAAAGCTTGAACAAATTTGGCGGAGGAGCACACAAAAATGGATGTGAGGCTATATCTCTGCAACGGTTTGGCATTTTGTGACCAAACTTAGTATCTGTTATAACAACCATGACCTGAGGCTACCTGCACAGTGATCAGGAGATATGAAAAATGGCTATTTTTGCTTATAGCTTCTAAATAGTTTGGCCAAAGTTTTTTAGCTGTTTTTTTAATAATTAAAAAAATGTATATCTTGTCCTAGATGGTTTGTCTGATTTTCATCAAAATTGGCTCAGATCATCTTAAGACCATGCCGGCAAAAAGTTATGAAATTCAACTTGATTAGTCAAACCGTTTCTAAATAACGCACAAACAAATTTGACGAAGATGACACAACAATGGACGTGAGGCAATATTTCCGCAATGGTTTGGCATTTTGAGACCAAACTTGTTGTGTGTTATAACAACCAAGACCTGAGGCTACCTGCACAGTTTCGGCACAGCACCACTTAGTGGTCAAGAGATGAAAAATGGCTATATAACTTCTAAATGGTTCTTTAGATTCTGTGAATCATGCCAAGTCAAACCAAGACCAATTTTCCCATGTCAGCCATTTAGAATTTTGTCATGAAATGCTATTTTTATAAACGTATTGGCTTAGTGTTATGAAACTGGGTATGTGTCACCTTGTGGTCTAGTGTTGGGCGATATGCTCAATTTTCATATCGCCCTATCGTCAGCCTGAGAGATCGCCGATACACGATACTATCGTGCTAATTTAATTAATTATCTATGTACTAAATTCCTTATTCGTTTTGTAAAGGTAGACTTTCTATTGGCATATGATTAAGTTGTGCGTGTACAGAGCGCTGACTGTAGTTCTGCCGGAGTTGTTCAAGTTACTTTCGGTTTCATTCTCTGCTATCGTCAGTGAGTGATTTGTAAATGTGCGTGCCAGAATGTAAATGAATGAATCTTTCTTTACCCGTCATATTGCGATAATGTTACCGCTGTATGTCTGACCGTTGTCATCAGGTGATGTTGTAGTTCAGTTCATATTGAATGCGGAGAAGTGATGCGCGTGTAATTCACGTGCGTATGTTTAGCGCCATCTGATCGCATCGTAATTCTAATTAACGCCTATAGACTTTACTGAGATGAATGTTTATGTTTACTATATACAGACTGATTATGATACATCGTAATTAATTCAGCCTGAACCACGTTTTACTACCTCTGTTATCCTAATGACTGCAATGCTAATATAATATAACACTCCCTTTAGAATCAGTTAATCTACCACCATACTGTATGATGAAAATCTCCCATTTTCACTGCACGAGGTGCGTTAAGGCGCCGTAGCCTCTCTATGCGTGTGTTTATACCGCGGCAAGTTTCTGAAGCATCCTAGAACAGACTCTCTGCGCTGCATTGCTAAAGTTAAGTTCTTTGTTGACGGATAATAATAATAATCGTCTAACTATCGTCAAAGGCATCAGCAACAGGCGATATCTCTGACTATCGTCGATACACGATACTATCGTCTATCGGCACAACCCTATTGTGGTCAAAACTTGTGAATAATGAAATTTCTAAAAATGCTAATAAGTTTTGTTTAAATTAGCCTATTGTAATGAGACTGATCTTTATAGATTCCTTGGACCATGCTGAAAACATTGACACCAATTATGCCATAATTGGCCAAACTTCCTGTCCTTCATTTTGATTTATGTTGGAAACCTACTTTTTCAAACTCCTCCTAGACCATTGGTCCAATTTTCACCAAATTTGACATGGATCATCTTCAGACCATGCTGGCCCGAAATTACGGATTTTGTGTTGATATACTAAACTGTTATCATTTAACGCATCAATGAATTTGCTAGAAAGATGCCAAACTGCATCTGAGGCTGTATCTCTGCAAAGCTTTGACATATTTACACCAAACTTTGTAAGTGCCATTGTCACTTCTATGTTAAACGCACACACATAGAGATACACACAATTCCTGTTGGTTGTGTACGTTCACTATACACTTATTTGCATGTGTGACATTGTAAACATGCAAAGCACTAATATGACACCACATGCAAACGTACTGAGCTCTGTTCTGCTCTCTCTACAGGAAAGAACTGATCAGACCGATGGGAGTGAGGAAGGACGGCACTCTAGCGCCCCTAGGAGAGGCCATCCATGCATGCAGCCCTCCACCCAGTAGCGACTCTGACTCAGACTAGCAGGAGTTTACTCAAACCCTTTGGCACTGCTGCTGCCGGCTGACCGCCACTGTCTTACCAACTGTCCCTTCCACAGGGGATAGTTCAGTTATTTCCTACTGAGGTTCTTTTGTTGCACAAGGGCATGTCTTTGTAATTGGGACATGTATGGTGAATTATTGAGTGAGCAAAGAGAGATATACGGTTGTCATTGGACATCAGATATAATCACCAGTGACTGTTTAAGATGGAACTGTTAAGTAGGAAGTTACACAACATATTCACATGTCTTTGACACTTTCTGTGAACAAGTAAATGCACTTGGTCTACAATAATGAAGTATAAAGTTTTAATGACATTTACTCTTAAAAAAAGCTGTTCATTTAGGTTTGTGTTTATTAAAAAGTCTGGCTGTTGCTGGTTCACAGATGGAAGAAACCTGTTTCACGATGTTTCAAAATACTTGAATGTCTTTTGAAATGTTATATGCCAAGACAAGCCATGAAATCATTTATGTTAAGAAGTTATTTGTCTTGCACTTGATTGTTTGTGCGTCAAATTTTTTTCCACCACTTATGCCTGGAGTTTCAAACAAGTGTCTTTTCTAATGTACTTTATTATTTTTAGCTACACAGTTTTCTATACATTATGTATTTTTTCCTTTTAATGTTAATGGAGGTGTAATTTTTGTTTCTTTTTCTAAGGAATGTTAAGTTTTCTACACAAGAGAAAGCATGTAATAATTAAATTCAGATTTTCTAAATATTTCTGGTTACTATCCTTGATTTACAAGCTTGTGAAGATTTCACAAAGCCCAGTACTCATCTTGTACAGCCAATGTAAGATCAGTAGAATAAAGAGGCTTTGTTTTACAAAATGTTAACTTTTAATTTCCTTCAATTTTTGCATTTAGGTCATTTGTTGATTTTCATTTCAGACAATCATTTGCAATAAATGAAAAACATAACTATCAGTGTCAAAACGCTCATTGCATGCAGAAACGTTGACAAGTGTTTTTGTAATTTTGTTTGTGAATATAAAAAAAGCTAATTTTAAAACCACTAATCCTTGATTGAATACTGCAAGTGTATATTACAAATTAAGGGCTGATGATTATCAGCACTGATATTAAGCATTTTTATGATTATCGGTATCGGTCTTTTTCAAAACCATTTAAAGAAAAAGTTTTTGTCAGAGCCTTTGTTATTCTTAATTTTCACAATAGTTTTCATTTTTACTGAAGACATATATATCGGTTTTAAATATTGGTTATTAGTCTACTTGATCTGTAATAATTGGTATTGGCATCTGCCCTGAAATCACATCGGTCAGCCCCTACATTAAATATGACCAGCTGAGGAGAAAAAAAAACAATATTAAGTTGTTTAATTCAACTGTTGGTTCAATAGGTAAGATGATTGTATCTATAATCCAGTGTGAAAACTAACTTTTTTTTTACTTTTTTTCTTGCAATTTGCGAGGTTATGTCTCAATTTTGACTTTTCTCACAATTCTGATTTTTTGTGAGATATGAAAACAATTGAGTTATAAAGTCAAATTTTTAAAAAGGAAAAAAAAGTTGATATGTTCTCAGAATTGCAAGTTTGCCATTTTTATGGGTATTGGTACTGGTCATTTTCAAAACCAATTTTCTCATAAAATGTATTTATTTTATTTATTTGTTTGTTTAGTTAACAGGGACATTGCACATTAATAAAACATTTCTGTAAATGTACCAGAATTAGCCGAAGGCAATTTTTCATCAGTAGTCCCTGGACAGTATAATAGTCACCCTAAAAGATGTGATTATAATACATGTTAAAAGAATTCGACAATTACACTGGTGGTCATTTTCAAAATCAATAAAATAATGCAAAAGCATTTTAAGAAAGTTTTTTTTTTTTGTCAGAGACCTTGATATTCTTAATTTTGGCATTTTCATTTTTACATCAGCCATACATATAGGTTTAAAATATCAAAATATCGGTTAGAATATACAGATACACTTGATCTGTAATTGGTATTGGCAATGGCCCTGAAAACCATATCGGACAACTCTTACATTAAATATGACCAGTAGAGGAGAAAAAAAACTATATTAAGTTACCTGATATTGAATTCAACTGTTGCTTTAATAGGTAAGGTGATTTCTATCTATTATCCAGTGTAAAAAAAAATTTAAATTAAAATCTGTGGTACTTTTTATTTCACAATTCTGACTTGTGATAAAAACGCACAATTGAAAGAAATAAAGTCAGAATTGTGAGATAAGAACTAGCAATTCTGACTTTTTAGCTGATATGTTCTCAGAGTTTGTTATTTATATGGCTATCGGCAGAGCCGGATTAACGCAAAGGCAAACTAGGCACGTGCCTAGGGCCCGATTGGCGGGAGGGGGCCCAGACAGAGGGACACTTTTTTTTTTTTTTTTTTTTTAAATGTACAAATGTCCTATCTACAATCTATTTCAATATTTATTAATTAACTAAAAATAGTGACGATGTTTATCTTAACCATAGACTTACATTGTCATATTAACGCCAGCCCATGACTGTATAGAGCGGCGCCAGTCAGAGCCATACAGAGCGATTTGTGATAAGCTTTTCACCCAGAGTTATGCCGCGGAACGGCAGTCAAACCCGTGAATTCCCACTCGTGAACTCGTACTAGATCGATGGACTCCCAGTTACGAGTTCTGACGTAACATACAATATCAGCCCTAATGCGTGCGGTGTTTATGCAAGCGGTACACGGTGGAAAAATAGAGCATAGGACAATATAACGTTGCAATCAAATTCATAATATAAAAATAATAATAATTCATAAATGTGCCCAGGCAGTTTGGCGTGACTTGCCTGGAACGCTACAAAGTCGTGAGTCGTGATTTTAAGTCGTGTTTAACGAGCTCAAAAACCTGCCTGGAACGCGTAGCATTAGATGCATGCTGCACATTTAATGTTATTATTAAATAAGGCCTATTATTACATTGCATTTAGTTTGAGAGCAAAGGAATGACAACATAACCTGTACATTATTTGATTTGTATTGCTTTTTACCTTCCCTCCAAAACTCGTTTTTTTTTTTTTTAAATTCAGGCAATTTTATATTTTGAAAAAATTAAATAAAGCAAAGCCGTTTGAACAGCGCTCTTCACTTATTATTTTATTTTACTTACAAAACAGTCTTCTTTTTAGCGTTTATTTTACAATAATAACCAATAGGATAGAACACAGGTGTGGTGTTTTAGCAGCTAATCTATTGGTGATTAATATAAATAAAATAAATCTAAAACTCTGTTTTGTCAGTGTTCCATGGTCTCATAGCCTACTATGAGAAATAAAGTTTAATAAATGCAATACAATGCATCACAAATCCGTGGGAACGGATTGCTAAAGTGTGCGCACAGATTATAAATTTGTCGGTAAGGATTCAAAATCTGAGGGTACGGTTTACAAAATCTGAGCTCACGGATTGGAAATTCGTGAGTACGGTTTGATAATCCATGGGCACGATTTATATTTATTTATTTAACCGAGGGAACAGTTTAAGAACTCGTGAGTACAGTTTAAACTGAGGGAACGAATTGCAAAACCGTCCCCACGGATTAATTATTTTTCTTCTACAGGTGACGTAAGGGGCTCCGTGTGAGCCATAGACTGGTGTGAGCCCAATATCGTTTTGCTTAATAAACTTATTTACTCTGTTTACATACTTTACTGACACCTATTGGTTATTTACTGGTACTACTGCCTTAACAATGACACTCCTAATGGATAAGATGAGGATAATTAAATAGCATTTAATAGAGCCGTGTAATGTATAAATAATGAATATCAAAAATAGTCTGATAGACTGTTTTATATACAACACATGACTTATTTTGGCATACAACAACCAATTTTTAACCAAAGACTAGGCTATGTAAAATGTGAATTAACTTTTATTAGTAACTTTGGTAAGTTTCAGATTTCAATTCATAAATAACATCGACGGAGGGGGGCCCAAAAAATGCAGCCTGCCTAGTGTAGTCCATTTATTTAATCCGGCTCTGGCTATCGGTATTAATTATCAAAACCGATTTGCTGATAAAATATTTTAAAAGCATTTTAGGATTTTTTTTTTTTTTGTCAGAGACCTTTATATTCTTAATTTTGACAAAGTTTCATTTTTACACCAGACATATATCGGTTCAAAATATCAGTTATCAGTCAACTTGATCTGTAACAACTTGACCCTTAAATTAAATGACTATTTGAGGAGAAAAAAACTAAGCTATATGATGTTGAATTCAACTTTTGCTTTGATAGGTAAGATGATTTGTATCCATAAACCAGTGTAAAATTAGTTTAAAATTCAAATATGTGGTACTTTTATCTTACAATTCTGACTTTTTTTCCTTAGAGTTGCATGATATAAACTGACAATTGCAAGAAATTAAGTCAGAATTGTAATTCTCGATGTTTTCCTCACAATTCTTTTTTTTCTCACAAATGCAAGTTTATATCTCTCAATTCTGATTTTCCTCCCAATTCTTTCTCGCAAAGTCCAATTTGGAGGAAGAAAAAAGCTGATATGTCACAATTCTGACTTAACTCGCAATTGCTTGTTACAAAATCAGAATTGTGAGTTTATCTTGCAATTCTGGCTTAACTTCTCCGAATTGAGAGTCATTTTTATGGTTATCGGTATCGGTCATTTTCAAAAACCAATTTGACTGATAAAATAACTTAAAAGGATTTAAAGTTTTTTGTCAGAGCCCTGGTTGTTCTTAATTTTGACACTTTACTTTTTACACCAGACATATATCGGTTCAGAATATCAGTTATCAGTTTACTTGATCTGTAATAACTGTTGTCGGCCCTGAAAACATATCAGTCGACCCTTATATTAAACATGATCAGTAGAGGAGAAGTTACATGACATTGAATTCAACTGTTGTTTTAATAGGTAAGATGATTTGCATCCATAATCCAGTGTGAAAATAGTTTTAAATTCAAATGTGTGAAATACAAATAATCTTGATTTGAAAGAAAAAAAAAATATATATAAATAAATAAATAATAATAAATAAATATATATATATATTCCTTAGTTAAACAGATTAAGACCAAAAATAAAACAGAAGAGACAAAGCTATGAATATTCATTAAATACCATAAGATGCAATTTTTATTAGCAGGATATAATAAAAGTACATACATACAAAAAAAACAGCATTTTAATATTCAGAAGTACAAATGGTAAGAATGTTAAAGAACAAATGCAAGCTTTAACTACAGAAAATCAATCATATTCAACATGCTTCAACCAAACTGACCAACACAAACATGGCAAACTGCATATATGAATAAAAGAAATGAGATGGAGTGAAATATTTAATAGGCATTCTGGCTTTTTGTCCATATTGTCCATAATGTGCCCAAATCCCTGAGGGACATGAACAGATATGATCACAGCAGTGTGGTAATTACCAGCTACTTCACTGATCCTGTGCAAAATCAAAATTGCGCTCACAGCCGTTCTCATATGCAGAACCTCACACACTCGCACACACACACACAGCAGCAGGATATTGGGGTTCTTTGTTGCTGACCAAAGACATTTATTAGAGTTTTGGGGGGGTTGGAGCTCCCGCGTGGAGGCTGCAGTGCCTGTGAAAACACACAGTGGGGGTACTGCACACTTGGGAGGTCACACCTCCCATGCTAATTTAGCACTGTTTGCTCGCTGGCCACCAAATGACTTACAACTAGCAAACAAATATATAGACAAACATTTATATACAAACATACATTATTTCCAGTCTTACACATTAACTTCGCACTACCAACCTTTCCACATAAAGAGTAAAATTCTGAATACAGTTTGTAGAATGCAAAAGGAGCCTTAAAATACATTTCACCTTGTCCAGAGATAATTAGCGGTCCCAAATTCACAAAAGTGCCACTTTCTAGTTTTGTTTTCCTGTAGTAACTGGGTCTGCTAAAAATGTAAAACTACTGTAGATATTTTGGCATTCTAAACAGGTCTACATCTTTAAATCATATGGAAACCCATTTCCGCCACTGAATAAAAAAATAAAATAAAGTGGCAATAGCACTTTTTAAATCTCGCATTTCAGGTTTTTTTTTCTCAAATTGCGTGATATAAACTGACAATTGAGAGAAATAGTCAGAATTGTGAGATACACACTTGTGTTTGCAAGGAAAGTCAGAATTGCACACTTTTATCTCGTAGCTCTGACTTTTTTTTCTTCTTAGAATTGTGATACACTCAAAACTACAAGAAATGGTCAGAATCACAAATAAAAAAACCTTGCAATTCTGACTTTAAGACTTAATTTTGACATTTTTCCTTGCAAATACAATTTTGTATCTCACAATTCTGACTTTTTCCTCACCACTTTTCCCCCCCTCAGAATAGTGAGATAAACTCAGAGTTTTTAATCTTGTAATTCTGACTCTCACAACTGTGATACAAACTCACAAACATTTTTCTCAGAATTTGTGCTATAAACTTAAAGCTATGAGAAATAGTCAGAATCACGAAATAAAAACCTTGCAATTCTGAATTTTGTCAAACAACTGCAAGAAATAAAAATTGTAATTTTTCCTCATAAATGAGAGTTTGTATCTCGCAATTCTCACTTTTTCCTCGCAATTTTTTTCTCAGAATTGCATGGTACAAACAAAAACTCAGAATTGCGAGACAAAAACTGGAGTTTGCGAGGAAAGTCAGTCATTGCGACTTTTTATTCAGCAATTCTGACTTTTTCCCCCTCAGAATTGTGATATAAACTCAATGAGAAACAATCAAAATCACAAAATAAACTCACAATTCTGACTTTTTCTTGAAATTGAGTTTTATCTTGTAATTCTGATTTTTTTCCTCAGAATTTATGATAATTTGCAATTCTGAGTTTGAGTTATATTTTTGACTTAATTGTGAGTTATAAAGTCAGAATTGTGAGAAACTCGCAATTGCGTGAAAGTCAGAATTGCGTGATAGAAATCTTTCCTTATAAATGTTTGTATCTTGCAATTCTGACTTTCATGCTATTACACAATTGTGCGTTAAAGTCGAAACTGCGAGATATAAATGCAATTCTGAGAAAAAAAAAAAGTCAGAATTGTGAGTTTCTCGCAATTCTAAGAAATACAAACTATTTCTCCAAATTTGTCTTACAATTTTGACTATAACTCGCAATTGCGAGTTTATATCATGCAAATCTGACTTTATTTCTCATAATTGCGAGTATCTCACAATTCTAACTTCATAACTCACAAATGTTTTTAAAATGTCTAATTTTGTGGTATAAATGGGCTTCCATAGAATTGGGATGTGCACAGATTAGTTACAGCAAATTACAGTTCTCTTCTTATTCATTACATAGGAGTATAAGTGCCAGAATTTTAAATACCAAGATGTAGGTTTTCAGTCAAAATGAGCAGCAGACAATATGAAAATAATTTGTCAAGTCTAAACCCTCCAGAAACATGGCCAAGTTTCACTGTCTGATCAAACATTGCTGCGGTTTATCCGGTTAGCAAAAGACTGACCAAATACAGTCAAGCCGGTGTTTACTACTGGCTAGAACACTGACATACATAAAACATTCAGATGAAATGATATACAAACATCACTGTGGGTTTAAAACCCTTGCCAGGGGGGTGTTCCATAAACCAAGTTTACCAAATAAGTCAGGCTTATTTCAGTTAGTCTGACTTATTGTCACTTGATTCGGCTCAAAATAAGTCAGACTAACTGAAATAAGCCTGACTTATTTGGTTTATGGAACACCCCCCCAGTCTCCACTGCCATACCCGCTGATGTTTACATAACTTACAGAGCATGTCTGTAGATGATATTAGTGCATGCTGTCGGTCTCTGAGGAGTCACTGTTCTCACCGCTGCTAATGCTGGGGTCAATATAAGAACAAAGCCCATTTTCATGGCTGTTCATCAGGTCTTGGATCTCAGTATGCCATCCCAGGATCTCAGCAAGTTTTCGGACAGACTCTGAGAGATCTCCCAGCTCCATGTAGTCACCCCTCCTCAGGGGCCTCCGTTCAAAGGGCCCGACTGAATCACGGTTCAGCAGCAGACGAGGCACTGTGGACTTCACTGTGTTGACCAGGCTGGCGAAGGGCTCGATCTGCCACAAAAACAAGATGACTTATAGATTAAGTATGACATGACAGATTTCCCTTGATAGCTGTATTACAAACATATATTTAACTCTATCATACATAAATAATGCAATGATACATTAAACCGACTAAAAGCAACCATAAAAACTGTTAAATAAGATTTTTCAAATAAATGCTGTTTTTGACTTTCTATTCATAAACAACACAAAAAATACACAAAAATATAAAGCAGCTGTTTTTAACACTGATAATAAGAAATGTGTCTTGAGTAGCAAATCAACATATTAGAATTAAGGATTATGTGACACTGAAGACTGAAAATTCAGCTTTGCCATTACAAAAATTATATTTTAAAATGATTATATTAGAAAACACCAATAAAAAAAGTAAAAAAAATAATATTTCACAATATTAGGGGTTTTACTTTATTTTTACTAATAAAAAAAATGCAGTCTTGGTGAGCAGCATAAAAGACTTTTCAAAAATGAATAAATCTCAAATAAAATAAATTTCAAAAACTCCTAATCTTCAAAAACTTAACCTTTTAATTACTATGAATAAAAAGCATTGTGAGATAAACAGTCAAGTTAGTTTTATTGTAATAATATTTCACAGTATAAAGATTTTACTGTATTTTTAATATAATTTTTTTTGCAGTTTTGGAAAGCATAAAAGACTTTTCAAAAATGTAAAAAAAAAAAAAAAAAAATTGAGTTTCGCTCTGTACCATTTCACAATATAAGGGGTTTTACTGTATTTTAATAAAAAAAAAAAAAAAAAGTAGCCTTGGTGAGCATAAAATACTTTTCAAAAATGTAAAAAAAATAAAATAATTTTACACACTTTTAACTCCAAACTTTATTACTATGAATAAAAATTGAGAACAGTATTATGGGTTTTAATGCATTTTTAATAACATTTAAAAAAAAAAAAATCAGCATTTCAGCCTTGGCGAGCATAAAATACTCCTTTCAAAAATGCAAACTCTAAACTTTTAAATTACTATTAATAAAAAAAAAATGTAGAGATAAACAGTTAATTTAGGGGTTTTACTGAATTCTTTTGAACAATAATTGAAAAACACAGCCTTTGTAATCATAAAAAAAAAGAAAAAAAACCCCACAACTTCATTTGCAGTTGCTATTCTAAAAATATAATGTGATTTTAGCCATGGAACAAAGTAATATTTATATAAATTTAAAACACTGATAAATGCTGCTTGTATATATAAACTTATTACCAAAATGCTGTTTAAAACAATTTAAGATGGAGTGCAAGTCACACAGCAAAACTGTCAAATATGCTTACATACACAATATTTATATCTTATAGGATCAGTTATTAGAATATAATAATAATAATTAATATTTTATTTTACATTTTTTTCTTCCTTCCTTTTACCTTTAAAGAAGTGCCCATGATCATGAGAAGGTCAGCTTTTGGGAAATCTTCAGCATGTTGAAAGTACTTTTCTGGCAGATCTTCTCCAAAGAAGACGACATTAGGTTTGACTGCACCGGCGCAAAATGTACAGATGGGAACGCTGCCGTTCATTATAGCTTGCTGTTTGGAAAAAAGAAAGGAAGATTATGTAGTATGCACTAAATTGTTTGAATTCAATATTGTAAATTAGGTCACTCGATCTAATTTATATTACCTTGGCTTCCTCAGAAGGATAAGGCGTATAGCAGAGGTGGCAGGCAGCAGTGGCAAAACTACCATGAGCCTCCACAAGTTTGTCATCTGGGATACCACACACTACAGAAAGAGCACAGCACAGTTTAAAATACAGCACTGCGAAATTCACTCTTACTAATGATGTACAATTTTAATCTCACGTTTTTCAAGTCCATCGATGTTCTGAGTGTACATGCGAAGCAGCAGGCCCTTCTGATGCAGCATTCGGATGAAGTAGTGAACGTAGTTTGGTCGGTGGTGTCCAGGGTACAGCTCTTTAGCCAATGAGAAGAAAGGATGAGGGTTGTCAGAGAAGTAGTCGATGTTAAAGATGGCCTCTGGGTAAGGGATGTCATACTTCGCAAGGTTAGCATAAAGACCTGTCCCTGGTGTCCTGAAACAAGACATTTGTTAGTTGAGAATGGGTTAAAACAATGATTCAGAAGTAGTTTTTGGTTTTGAGCGAGTATCCACCTGAAGTCTGGTATACCGCTGGCTGTGCTGATACCTGCTCCAGCAACCACCACAATGTTTCGCACCCGGCCAAGCTTCATCAGCCGGCCGATAGTTCCCAAAGCCCCACGCGGGACAGAGCTGCCAGACGGTGAGGAGAGAACGGCCTTAGTGCTGGGAGACGAACTCTGGTAGGACTTCCCTTTCCTTAAGAGAAGGAAAAGTAATAAAATACTTTAAAATATCGATGACAATTGTGTTTTCAAAACAGATTTGCAAACACATGTCGAAGACTGACACAGAGGAGAAGAAATTGCTGAATAAAGTCGTTATTTTTGTTTACTTTGTGCACAGAATGTATTTTCGTAGCTTAGTAAAATTAAGATTGAATCACTAATGTCACACGGACTATTTTAACAATATTCTCACTACTCTTTTGGGTCTTAAACATGTCAGTTGCAATGCTGTCTATGCAGGGTCAGATTTCATCAAAAATATCTTTGCGTTCTGAAGATGAACAAAGGTCTTGGAACGACATGAAGGTGAATAATTAATGACCGAATTGTAATTTTTGTCTGAACTATCCCTTGAAAATAATTAAAAACAGTTTTTTTGCAGTTTCCTTTCATAGCTGAAGAGTGAAGGAAAATAATGTTGCCTTGTTTTAAACTACATTTCATAAAATTATGCGAAAACATGAGGTTTTGGTGTCTCACCGTGCTAATGAGGCCTGCTGTTCGCTCACGCTCATGAGGCTGAGGTCGTCGACCAGGCCTGAATCTGCAGGTTTAGTGCGCTGAGAGTCCTGAGGGTTGATGGAACTGCGAGTCACCCTTGTGATGCCAGGCGGAGCGATCCTTCTTTCCCTACTCGACTTCGCCTTGCTCATGTTCACGCCTGGAAAGGGACATTTAAATTGTATGTTTATTGGTGTATGCTTTGATTTCTTATAGAACTGGAACTGGTTATACAACTGGATTTTTTAGAAAGAAAATATAAGTCCTTGTAAGACTGCAATAATATTTATGGTTTAAGTAAGCTTAGGTTTTATGCAAAGCTGATGTAGTTATAGAATTTAGAATTCTTCACATACATAGAATACTCACTGACTACTACTTTGACTTTTTGATATTTTTGCCCAAAAATGACAGTAAAGACATTGTGAACTTTTTATTCAAAGACACCCCCCCCCCCCCCAAAAAAAAAAGTTTCCACAAAAAAGCTAAACGGTTTAACAATAACAAGAAATGTTCCATTAGCACCAAATCAGCATATTAGAATGATTTCTGAAGAATCATGTTGCCAATTTATTCTTGCCATCACAGGAATAAACTAAATTTTAAAATGTATTTAAAAAATTAAAATAACTCTATTTTTATAAATGTAAACAATTTTTATAAGTTAAGTTATTTTAGGGTTTCACTACCACTGTTTTTACTGTAATTTTGATCAAATAAATACAGAATTTATATAAAAATCATTGATCTCAAACTTGTAATTATTATATTTAAATTATGAACACAAATTAATATTTAAAATTTATGTTTTATTGGATTTGGCCAATGAAACACTGTTCCATACAAGAAAAAAAAAAAAAAAAAACATTTGTTGAAAAATAACCAGTCATTTAAATATGCAAATATTACAATGACATCTTTTCAAACTAGAATCTTAAATGTCCTAAAGCTAGGATGGAAGACAATTTTTAAACCTCTGGGAAAGAAAAAGAAAACTTACACTTCCAGTCAAAAGATGTTTAATGTTTTTTTTACAGAAGCCTGCATTTATTTGATCCAAAATACAGCAAACCAGTAATATTGTGAAATATTTTTACTATTTAAAATAACTGTTTTCTATTTGAATAACATATCTAATCTGAATTTGAAAATTTAAAAATGTTATTTATTCCTGTGATGAAAGCTAAATTTTCAGCATTATTACTCTAGTCCTTAGTGTCACATGATCCTTCAGAAATCATTCTAATATGCTGATTTGCTGCTCAACATTTTTTATTATTATTATTAATAATAATAATAATAATAATAATAATAATATTTAAAACAGTTGAGCACATTCATTCAAAAGCTTGGAGTCAGTATAATTTATAGAAATTAACACTTATTTAACAAGGATGCTTTAAATTGATCAAAAGTGATGATAAATACATTTATAATGTTTCCATTTCAGATAAATGCTGTTCTCCTGAACTTTCTATTCAAAGAATCAACATAAACGGTTTTGGCAGCAAATCAGAATATTAGAATGATTTCTGAAGGATCATGTGACTGGAGTAAAAATTCAGGAATAAATTAAATTTTAAAATATTTAAATAAACAGTTATTTTAAATAGCAGAAATGTCAATTTTACCGTTTTTGTTGTACTTTGGATCAAATAAATGAAGGCTTCGTGAGGAGAAGAGACATCTTTGTAAACATTAAAACTCTTACTGTTCAAACTGTTCAGTGTATATTAATCACATAAGAAGTTAAAGAAATATCAGACAGCATACATAGATTATAATGATCAAATAGAATATGTTAAGCAATTAGAACCAAATTATTTTACAGTATTTGATGCTGTAGCTGTCTTTAAAATTTGTTCTAATATAAAAAAAAAAAAAAAGTGTTACACATGCTATTTAAAAAAAAAGACCTTTTATACCTTTCCTAATTAGGTTCATTGCAATATTTAAGAGAAAATCATAGCAGAGATGTGCTGTGTCCTGCCTTTGGCTGGCGTAAAGCTACAAAGTATTAAAACCGTCAAGCCCCAACAAAGCTAATGGTTGTAATATATTTAATGTGTCCCTCCACTTTGGTTCAACAGCCCACAGCTGTGGCAGCTTTACGACTCAGGGAAGGGGAACGGGTACAAGAGATGGAGAAGAGGGGGGTGAAAGTGTCCAGGATTGACTGTGTGTCAACAAACCCAGCTGGAAGAGAAAGGAGGAGGCCATTTAGACCAAAAAAAGGCAAGTGAATAGAGATAGATGATGCAGAGGTAGAATCCAATAAAGAGAGTTTGTGGGAAGCGAGAGGTGAGGAAGATGCCTGGAGCCGTGAGAGGCCATCTCTCAAGGCTTCAACATCTTCTAAGGATGAATGACGGACGACGACTGGGACGGAGGGAGAGAGAATAAAAGGTAAGAGGAGTGGATACAAAAAGATACATCCAATAAAACAAGGCTGCCGTCACAGCATACAAACGCGATAAGACGGGCCTTTCAACGACGCACCTTATCACAGCCGAAAGGGGCACAGTTATCACATTCACAATGACAATGGGTCAGTGTGCGGAGTGATAAACAACTACCAGAAGCTGTAGGATGCAGAACAAAATCTGGCAACCTGCAAACCAAAATGGCTATAAGCGGCTATAACTCAATTCAACTCACAAGACGTAAGTGAATTAGTCATTTGTTGGTTATTTTATCTTTTTAAGCGCATCAAGGCTGGCCCTTATGAGATTCCCCTCTCCCACCTCCACTGCTGTAATGGCTACTCCCACAGAACTATTAAAAACTACAGGGGATGAGAGGTCACTGCCTTTGCCTTCCCACTAAGCAAAGAGACACTGCTGCGCACATCCAATATTTCACAGCTGAGCTTATTAAAACTCACACAAACGGCATGGAGAAGTAAATAGTACAATGTGTTTCTGTTGTCACAATCAGGGACTCTAAATGCATTAAAACTTGTCCTTAAGTGTGAATCCTGGAGAAGGAAAAAAATGTTTTAACAAAAAAAAAAAAAAAAAAAAAAAAAAAAAAAAAAAAAATCTCTTATATTGTAATTGTAATGTTGCTCAGAGTATGTCTCACTTTCTCTTGTTGTGTTAATGTTCTGAGCAGTAACAAATATTAAGGCTGGGTACAAAATGTGATTTCTTGATTTTAAACAACTCTCATTTTTACAAAAGGATATTGATTCTTAAATCCTATCAATTAGCCTAACGTTAGGGAACGTTGTAGCAAACCTCTCATTCAGTAAACAGCAATAAGCTTTGTTACCTTTGATATGAAATATTCTGTTTTATTACAGTATTAAACAATACCGTTTTGGCACCATTTAATGTGGAGTGACAGATCGCTCTAGTGCCTCAGTTCAAAAGCAAACACATAAACTGATCATCTCAAAGTCTCTGATTTCAAATTTTGTCCACTTTATTACAGTATTCAAACAATAAATACCATTTTGGCACCATTTACTGTGGAGTGACAGATCGCTCTAGTGCCTCAGTTCAAAAGCAAACACATAAACTGATCATCTCCAAATCTCAGATTTCAAATTCTGTCAATTTTATTGCAGTATTCAAAAAATAAACATTTTTGGCAACATGTGGAGTGACTGATCTCTCTAGCGCCTCAGTTCAAGAACAAACACATAAACTGATCATCTCAAAGTCTCTGATTTCAAATTCTGTCCACTTTATTACAGTATTCAAACAATAAATACAGTTTTGGCAATGTTTAATGTGGAGTGACAGATCACTGTAGAGCCTCAGTTCAAGACAGCACATAAACTGATCATCCCCTTCACTTTAAGACCAGTTTCAGCACAAAATAAACATGAAGAAACATCCGATGGCATGTAAAAAGAAAGAGTAGTGAAACTTAGCAAAAACCATATCCTGTCTTATGTAATCAAACAGTGTTTCACATGGTGTTTTTCAACCGCGCAAAGACGTCAATATAACAACTTGTAAACCTCATGTAACGTCACATTTACCTCAGAAGAAAACATTGTGACCATAAACTCATTAGTCAACTAGAAAAATGACTCCAGAGGAGCATTTTGCTAAATATGCATCATTATGATTTTTACTAAATTCGACAAGATCTTATGACAGCCACAATTTAAATGTTTACATTTCAAAAGACAAATTGTAGTAATATAATTACGCAATTATAACTTAAATATTGAGTGCAAATTAACTGTAAACAAAATTAATGTTAACCTTCAATATTATAGTAATGCATCACCAACTGGCTTTCGTGCATTTTTTACAGCATTAGTTAAGAAAATTTTAGTTGAGTCCTTGAAAATTTGGCATATTCTGTACTTGTAATTTATATCCAAAATATTCTAAATAGAATCAAATCAGGAAATTGAATCGCAAGCTTGTGAATCTGAATCAAATTGTGAAATCGGTGTTAAAACCCAGCCCTAACAAATATAACAAATCAATCAATCAATACTAGTTGTTTTTTCCTCCAAATGAGTAAAATCAGGCATTTTAAACCTAACAAAAAGTATTGTTGAATTTAGAGGGAAAAAGTTTTCCATGTACATTTTTTTTAGTCTGATACATCATTAATCCTATTTTCATTAATAAATACTATTAACAAACCATTTAATCTAGGGGTGGGAATTTTTTGGCACCTCATGATTCAATTAAAAATGATTTCGTTAATTTTTTTTGTACACACATTACAAACGCATCAGTATTTTAATACAAAAACACACCAGTTTATAATATGGACAGCCCAGACTCAAGAAATCAGTGTTTCCTATTAACTATTAACTTCCAAATAAATCAAAAATATTTTACACTTCCCTTTGGGGATGTGTCCGAATCTGATCATACTGTGTTTAGAAAGGAAATGACATGTACTAAGAAACTCCTAAATACGAGATGAGGGGAAAAATATATTTAAATGCTTTCTCTTGCAATTATATCGTTAAGTAATTATACTGTATATAAATTGCAGGCATCAGGGAGCCATTATTATGCGGGGCATTTGTTTTTCCGCCTCATTTGCTGCTGCAGTTATGTTCCGACAACATGCTAATTTATTATTATATAACTATAAAAATGTTTTGAAATTTGTGAATCGATGCAAACCGCTAGAAGACTGAATAATGATTCATATGAGAACCGACTTTTCCTGCAGCCCTAATTTAAACCTTTAATAACTAAATTTTGATAATTATTCTGTTAGTTTCAGACATATTTAGATAAATTCTGATCACTACTAGGCTTTCAATTATTAGCCAACAGTTTGATAAATCACTTTTTTTTAATAAACAATACATTTGATATCACTAATGAGAAGTGCAAAGTTGGAGAATCTTTGCAAATTTGAAGGGGAAAAAAGAAAAAGAACAACATGCAGACAAATAAGCAAAACTCTGTCTGCCGTCTAACAAAGACTTCACTAATCATAGTCAAAGGGGCTTCACGCCAAAGAAGAGGCAAAAACCAACATGAGCAGTGGTGTGACTGAAACCATGGAGAAGAGGTTAGCAACGGGCAGTCAGGGCAGGAATGAGCTGGCTGTCAGACTCAGACTTAGTAAGACAGCACAGAGTCATTGTGCTGATATTAGCGCACATCTCTGGCCTCTCACCGCTGACAAATTGAGCTTAATTAGTTCAGCTGTTTGTCGAGAAGCAGCTAAAAAAAAAAAAAAAGACCAGGATAGAAAATTTATTTAGTATGGAATTTTATGCTGTAGCCGTTTTAATATTTATATAATAATCTTAGAGGGAGGGTTGAAGACACAGACTAAAAGCCTCTAGATCCATCTTATTACTGTATGATATTTCTCTGACTTGAAAACTCTACACAAAGGTAAATAATCCACCTCAAATTAGTTTAATGCTTTCACTCTTGTATACACCTACTTTTTGATATTTGCTGCCCCCTATGCATGATGTGGAGACACAGCTACAATTAAATGAATTAATGTGGCCCTCATCAAAGACCAGTTTCTCCACCACTTTAGCACCCCCTTTTGACGGTTTTAAAAGACAAGGAAACTAATTCACTACATTTAAACTTTGTTCATCAAAAACTCTTGAGACAAATATTAAGCACAAGTGTTTTCAATATCGATAAACAAATGCTATCCAATAACCAAATTGGAGAATGCCTGCTAAAAAGCATCACAGAAAAAAAAAAAAATCACTGCTGCTTTAGTAACCATAAGAAACATTTAAAAACTCACCAACCCTACACTTTTGAACACTAGTTCAGCATGTTTCCTTTTTTGTAATTTAAAACTGAAATATGATGCAGTAACCACTCAATGTATTTATTCAGGATGTGTTCAGACTGATTGATTCACAACTCCATAACTTCAGGTGGTTATTTTTTAATGAGTCGCACAATGAATTATACATTTGTGCAAGAATCAGGTTTTAAGTGTGCAGTCTACTAGAAGACATTTTCTCGCTATTATTTTGTGTTACATTGTCTTTCCTCTCATTATATTCAATTCATTTCAAATTGGGGCGAAACAATGTCACTAACTAATATAAGTAACTATCAGCAGACTATCCAGAGGGCTTAATGTTATTAAATGCTGCCACCCAGTGGCCAAAGTACAGCCAGATAAGAAAACAGGGTATAGTATTGGAAACATTAGCAATGAGTTTGGGGACAAAAATTAATGCAAAGCAAAGGCTAGCGATATCACTAAAATTACATTTTATTTAAACTTTTTTTTTTAATGATGGTTTTCACATTTTAAGATAATTAAGTCTGCAATGAGAGATAAGGGCAAACAAAATCTACACATTAAACAGATTAAAGACCTAAAAAAGTAAGTTGTCAGAAGATAGACTTACCACAGCTGGGTTTTGATGTAGTTAAAAACATTTTGTGTGTACAGATTTTGAGACAAAAGACTTTTAAGGTTTCTTAAAGAAGTCTTTTCTACTCACCAAGCCTCCATTTATTTGATCAAAAGTACAGCAAAAACTGTAAAGTTGTGAATTATTTTTACCATTTAAAATAACAGTTTTCTATTTGAATATATTTTAAAACGTATTTGATTCCTGTGATTTCAAAGCTACATTTTTAAAATGTTTAAAAAAAACTATCATTATTATGTTGAAAACTGGGGAGTAGAATTTTTTCAGGTTACTTTGATGAATAGAAGGTTCAGAAGAACAGCATTTATCTAAAATCTTTTGTAACATTATAAATGTCTTTAGCATCACGTTTGATCAATTTAAAGCATTCTTGCTAAAAAAAAAAAGTCTATAATTTCTTTGCCCCAAAAAATATACTAACTCCAGGCTTTTGAGTGGTATATAGTGTATAATGTTACAAAAGCTTTTTATTTCAGATAAATGCTGATCTTTGAAACTTTCTATTCATCAAAGGATCCTGAAAAAAATTAAGTACTCATATGTTTAAAATATTGACCATAATAATAATAATACTATTTTTTAAACAGAAAATCAGCATATTAGAATGATTTCTGAAAGATCATGTGACACTGAAGACTGGAGTAATAATGCTGAAAATTTAGCATTGTTCACAGGAATACATTTTAAAATATATTCAAACAGAAAACAGTTATTTTGAATAGTATACATATCAAAATGTTACTGTTTTTGCTGTACTTTGGATCAAATAGCCTAAATGCAGGCTTGGTGAGCAGAAACTTTAAAAAGCAGAAAAACTAATTTGTGTAAAACATTAAGTGAATCATTTTTACAAAAGACTTTATACAATTCTGTTTAGATAATCACAGTTTAATAAAAGTTTATTGAAAGTACGTTTAAATGTGACCTTCAAAGTAAAGAGCTGGGACACAAAATTGCCCGTAATTGAACCAGAGAAGCCAAATTGGATCAGCTAAATAAAAACATAAAATTTATTTCACAATATTATTGCATTTGCTGTATTTTAGATTAAATAAATGCAGGCTTAGGCCTATTATAAATTGTTAAAAATCTAAAAACTAAATCTAAAACTTTTGACTGGTAGTGTACACACACAAACAAACAAACAAACAAACAAACAGTTTTTTGACTGAGTACCTAATTGTTAATCACTTAAGCCAAGGCCTTAAAGTCTGATGTGTTTTTAAACAAAAATAAAAGATAATAATACGGTGCATTACTACACATAAGCAGAACATCGCTTCAGGGAGCGTTCTTTATGTATGTGATAATCAGCCATGACGCTTTGTTACGCAATAATCTGCGCATTCATACACTGTATGAGGAGTTGCAAGTAAACATTGTATTTAATTCTCTGGCGGCGCTGCTACAAACACTGCAATAAATGTATGACCTCACATTAAAACCATTGCTAGCTAAAACATTCAATGTGGCGGTTGCAGAATACTACTTGAATATCTGATTCCCTGGAATACGCTTTTCAAAGGTTGAATGCATTAAGTGTATGGAGCACAACACTAAGTAAATAGTTACTTGCCTCTGTATTTGTTTACCCGACTGTGAAGGAGGGAGGGAAAACAAGTCAATACGAAGAGCAGAAAATCGATGATATCCCTCGCGACAAAACAAGTGGCTGGGAATTACATGAATATCAACGTGACGTCTAGAGCAAAATGAATGTCATGCTTAAATCTGTACAAGTCCACCGTCCCTGCAAAACATTACAAGCTGCTTGACAATGCAGGAAGTACGTCATTTTATGAATAAGAGCGGGAAAACACCCCTGTGACAGCTGCTGCAGATCAACAGCCAATAGAAAATGCTAGTTTAATTTGTGATAATAATTAAAACATCTCTTTACATTACAAAGTACACAGTGGAGCAAAATTCAAATACAAGAATGCACTCCCTTTTTAGTTAGCATGATGTTGAATTGGAAGGACATGAAGTGGAATTTACAGAAGTACAAATTAAAAAAATTAAACATATTTACACAACAGAAGCATTACAACCATCAGCAATACAATTGTTTCATATTTAATTTTTTTTTTGGAGAAATTAGTGCATGTGTTTTTCAAAATATGGTCCAAAAATGTATCTATGAAGTAAACTACCAGTCAAAAGTTTTTGAACAGTAAGATTTTTGATGTTTTTTTTTAAAGTCTCTTCTGCTCACCAAGCCTGCATTTATTTGATCCAAAGTACAGCAAAAACGGTACAATTTTGAAATATTGTTTTATATTTGAATATATTTTAAAATGTAATTCATTCCTGATCAAAGCAAAATTTTCACTATCATTATTTCAGTCTTCAGTGTCACATGATCCTTCAGAAATCATTCTAATATGCTGATCAGTTGAGTACATTTGAAGGATTCTTTGATAAATAGAAAGATCCAAAGATCAGCATTTATCTGAAATAAAAAGCTTTTGTAACATTACACACTATACCATTCAAAAGCTTGGAGTCAGTATACTTTTCTTTTTATTTCTGGGAAAGAAATTATAGAAAGTAATACATTCATTTAGCAAGGATGCATCAAAAATGATGATAAAGACATTTATAATGTTACAAAAGATTTCTATTTCATATAAACGTTGTTCTTCTGAACTTTCTATTCATCGAAGAAACTGGAAAAAAATGTACTCAGATGTATTCAACATAATAATAATAATAATAAATGTTTTTTAGAAGCAAATCAGAATATTAGAATGATTTCTGATCATGTGACTGGAGTAATTGTGCTAAAAAAAATCAGCTTTGAAATCGCAGGAATAAATTACATTTTTAAATATATTCAAATAAAAAACAGTTATTTTAAATAGTAAAAATATTTCCAGTTTTTAATGTTTTTGCTGTACTTTGGATCAAATAAATGCAGTCTTGGTGAGCAGAAGAGACTTCTTTGAAAACAATTCAAAAATCTTACAACTTTTGACAGGTAGTGTACAATTTTGACCTGGAGTTATTCAGAAATATTTCATTGTTGAATGTTGTGATGAATAAATAATGTCATAATACTTTCAGAAGTACAAAATGTGATATATGATAAAAAATAAACATATTTATGAGTAACCGGGGGGAAAAAAGTTTTTTTTTTAAACTACATTTAAAGCAGTGACATTTCCTGATCATTCCATGTGTTCTAAAATTTAAATGTACAGAATTAGAATTCTACATCATGTTCAAATTTAAATTTTCATGAAAGCATTCTTAATTTAATTCTGGATGCCACACAACCCATAATCTAGGCCTACTGGTAAAAGTTACAGGGTAAATTTCCTTTAACCCTAAAACAGCACAATGAAAAGTTTAAGTAAAAATACAGGTAAAACACCTAGGGAAAAACTATATTTCTCATTCCTCTATTTGACATTTTAGAGTATACTTTACATGGCATAAAAGTCATGTTCAGTTATCAAATGAATATGTGACCATGGACCACAAAAACAGTCATAAGGGTAAATTGTTTTAAATTGATATTTATACATCATCTGAAAGCTGAATAAATAAGCTTCATGTAAGGTTTGTTATGACAATATTTGGCCTGAGATATAACAATTTGAAAATCTGGAATCTGAGGGGGCAAACAAAAATTAAATATTGCATCTTAGCAATGCATATTACTAATCAAAAATTAGTGTTTTTTTACAGGAAATGTACAAAATATCTTAATGGAACAAGGTCTTTACCTAATACCCTAATGATTTTTGGCATGAAAGAAAAATCGATAATTTTGACCCGTATTTTTGGCTATTTCTACAAACATACCCATGCTACTTAAGACTGCTTTTGTGGTCCATGGTCACATATTACTCTGTAGGCTACTTTTTGTTATTACTTTGCTGTCTATACGCTCAAACAGACAAGTTAGTTGATCCATCCCCATTATCAGATCTCAATCAATGAAAAACCAATACTCAGGTGCACAGAGCACAGAGAGATACACCCTCATTTTCATCATACTCCACGCACACTCAGACTATAGTGAAGTCATTTCACACCAGAGGGGTAAAGAAAACGTCACTTCCTCTCCAAAGTGTCCACATTGGTACGTGGTTAAAAACAGCTAGGACGCCACGTACACATTATGCAAAGATAGGTCTTTATAAGAAAAGTCTTGTTAGCTCGCAGATCCATCGTAATTTTAGCGTATGTCTTTGCGAATCGCCGAAGGGAGCTGCATACTTTTCCTTTGAAACAAACAAGGGGTGGAGACAGAAGTTTCCAACTTGATCTGCAGAAGTTTAGAGAAGCAAACTTGTAACACAGTAAGTATATACACGCCAGCTGGCAAAGTTTTCCGGGGGGTTGTTGATATTTGTACGAGTTATAACATATATGATGCTTATAATATAAGAGCTTTGTTGACTCTGTAGACAATGGCTGGATTGTCTCGTAATGCATCTCTTACCTAATGTCATGTAACGTTAACTGTCGATTGATGAGTTGCCGCCCTGTTTTCAAGTAATTGTCTTCAAGGAGACCTGCTTCTGGTACTTTAGTACTTCAAGACTATTTTTCTTGGTTTGGTTTACTTGTTTTCTTTGTTAAGGTGACTATAATTTCCTGTCAAGCCTATGTTGTTCTTGCTCGTTCCCATCTAACGTTTAAATGTAAGTTAGTGTGAAATTGAGTTACTTTAAGACCAGATTATTATTTATTCATTCCTATGGAACGAAAATACTTTATACACAAGCGCCACGTCAGATTCAGAAACAGCAAAGGTTTAGAACGAAGTTCGATTCATAAATGAATCATTCTTTGGAATCGTTCAAAAGAATCGTTTGAAAATGTTCACAAATTCGAATTAAACGAATAGTAATAACAATTCCCCCAACCGTGTTTCACATGTGAGATATCCCTTACGAAAATTAACCATTGTTTCACCACAAATAAAACAAAAATGGCTACTATAGTAAAACAACGGTAACCACAAATTAACCATGGTTTTGCTACACTAACCATAGTTTAACCATGGTATTTGTAGTAAAACTGTGATTATACAAATGGTAATCAATACACCAAAAATCATGGTTACAGTGGGTTTTACTACAATAAAACCATTTTCTTGAGGGATAATACGCTATCGTATTTCACTGTGTCAAATATGTGTGGAATAGGCTGTTTATGACTTAATATTTTAGTTTTACACATGGGAAAGTTTATTTAATAAATGTAGCCTTGTAAAATGGCCGTGTTACTGAAATAATTTGGTCAAAACTTTAGAGACGCTAAATGTTTTTTTTTCCGTTGAACCGGTTCTTTTAAATTCGAAAGAATCGATTCAGTGACTCGACTCTAAACCCTTTACTAAAGTTCGCTTTAGGACAGACTTGATATGATGCATTTGTTTGTCACTTCACGAAGTTGACTCAAGAACCTGATTCATTCAGTCATTTCCATGCATTCAATGATTGCTTATGTGTAACTGTACACGTATTAATACACTGCTTAGTGAGCTCTGTTTTATCTTTATTGTCCTTAGTCATGTCCTTTTAAGTATGACTTAAAGATAATAAATTATTACATTTGAATGTTGCATCACAGTGTTTTATATTACATCTGCAGTATGTTAATATTTAATTATGATTTCTTAATATTGCTCATGTTTACTAGTGAAAATAAAGATTTGTAATTTTAGTGCAGTAGTCAGCTTGTCCAAATGATTGCTTTAAGCCATTTGGTATGCCTTATCTAAAATGTAATAATTTTATTTATCCCAAAATAGTCCAGTCTGCCTGTTTGCAATGTTGACAGGGTGTTGCAGGATACTTTTTTGTTGACAGAGTAAACTGGTCCGCCTTGTTCTGTGTTGATCCTTGTTGGATTGAAGCCCATTTATTAGTGCCAACCTTTCACCTTGTTTTCTGTCTGGTCCCACCCAAATTCCTGAAAGACAAATTTATATTTCTTCTGTGGAACATTAAGAAACATTGTTTTAACTGCCACATCTTGTTTGTGTTTTTTATGTAGGGTGAAAATGAGTGAAACAAACCAACAACGGGAAGAGTTGCCTGCATACTTGAACGACGAGCCTCCGCCAGGTACTGCAAGTTATGCTGAAATTTCGTTGTAAAAATGACTTGCAACAGTTATTCCTTTTTGCAGCAATCAAACTTTTTATCTTAGCACAGTCATTTTATACAGCTGTCCTTAGTACATCTTTTTGCAAGAGATTGATAACGCTTTGTGCCACATAGTGGTGCTCTTGCACAATCCAAGACTGACACTAGGCCATTGCCCTAGTTTTTTTTGTCCAGTCTTAATTATCAAACATACTAGATCCGGTTATAAAATTGTAAATATGGTTATAGTAATAGGTATTATTACATCAATAAATGTAGTAACTTTACCATTTTAAATGATTTTAGACTGTTTTTACTAAAAAAAAAAAAAGACATTTTTATCTTTGATTAAATTGAAATATTCTACTGAAAGATAAATACTGTTGATTTTGCCATAAATATAGCTATTGTTGCTGATAAGGCTTTAAAACTTAAAAAAAAAAATATATGTTTTTAATTGTATTAAATTCTTTGCCAAATTTTTTTTGTTTTATTAAATACATTACAACCTAATACATTTTTATTGAATTTTAGTTTTATTAATTGAAAGCAGAATCTTTAATTGAATTAGATGATTATTACTTTTAAAAACATGGCTAGCATTTTTATTTCCTTATACATTTTTAAATTTAGTTTTATTAATTGAAAGTTAACATTTTAATTGATCTATGAAATTAACCTAACTACTAATTACTTTTAATTAAAATATGGCTAAAGTTTTTAATTGTATAAAGTTCTTAACGACCTAATAACTTTATTTTATTAATTGAAAGCAACAGATTAGTATGAAATTAAATTAAATAATAATTACTTTTAATATAATTTTTAATAGTATTGAGTTTATTTTATGTAATAGTATTTTTTTTTTTCATTTTCTTTTTTATTTGTTTAATTTCATATCATATTATTTTATTTCATTTCATTTATATTTTCTTTTATGTCCTATATCGTATATTATCATGGCATATAATTTTATTTTATATCATTTCACTTTTAATTTTTTTAATTTTTAATTTTTTCATGTAATTTATTTCATTTCATTTTATATTGTATATCACATAATTATTTAATTTTATTTAATTTCATGCAATATATATATTTTATTTCATAGCATTTAAATTAATTTTTATATTTTGTCATATATCATATAATATAATTTCATCTTATTTTATTAAATTCTATAGAGTTCTTTACCTAATATATTTAATTTTATTTTATTTTTATTAATTGAAAGCAGAACCATTAATTGAAGTATGAAATTATATAAAATAATTACTTTTAAAATATGGCTAGCATTTCTAACTGTATAAAGTTCTTCACTTTATACATTTGTTTTGTTTTACTTATTAAAAGTAAATGCTTTAATTGAACTATAAAGTTAATCTAATTACTTTTAATCAAAATATGAATTAATTGTGTAAAGTTTTTTTTTTAACCAAACAAATGTTTGTTTTATTGAAAGTGAAAGATTTAATTTAAGTGTAAAAATAAATTACATAATTACTTTTAAAATAATTTTTTGGTAAATAATGGTATTTTTATTTATTTTTTTCATATCATATTATTTGATTTCTTTTCATTTTTTATTATTTTTTTTTTCTTTTCTTTAATATATCATATCATATCATATCATTTTTTTTTTTTTTTTATAATTTTATTTCATTTTTTTTATTTCATTCATATCATATAGTTTTTATTTTATTTCATAGCATAGCATGGCATTTAATTTTATTTAATTTTATTTTTTTATTTAATATCATATATCTTATTTTAGTTGCCATGTTATCTTATCTTATCTGTTGATCTTTTCAATATTAACATTTCATTTCATATCCTGCAGATACCAACAAAGACCATCCCCAACCCCAGCCTGGCATGTTCTCCAGGGTGGCCGGTGGTCTGTTCAGTGTCACCAAGGGAGCCGTTGGGGCCACGGTGGGTGGAGTCGTCTGGGTTGGAGGGAAAAGCCTTGATCTCACGAAAACTGCTGTTACCTCAGTTGCAGCGGTTCCAGCGATGGGAGTGGGGCTCGTGAAGGGCAGCGTGTCCGCAGTGGCTGGTGGCGTGAGCGCCGTGGGCTCTGCCGTCGCCAGCAAAGTTCCCATTGGCGGAGGCAAGAAGAAGGACAAGTCTGACTGAATCACGTGGCTCCAAGGTACTTGCGTCAGAGGCGTCTGCATCGTGTCTTCTTCTTTGACTCCAGAGGGAGTTGATTGTGGAGTTCACGCTTGTGTTACGAGCACATTTGGACCATATCCGTCTGCCTGATCGGACCAACAAGACTGGGTGGCCTTCATCTGCTCCACGCACAAACCTTTGTTTCTGTGTTCTATTGGAATATGACATTGAGTGTGTGTTGTATTCAGAGTCAAACTGTTTATCTATGAAGTATTAAATAACCGACCAGAGGTGGATACGTGGACCTCCAAATGTTCCGTTTATGCTTTACTGAGCTCACGAAGGCACACACTTGTGTCTGACTGTACACGCAAAGAATCACATTTAAACACACCTTACAGTTGAATTGCTCCAAGCCGGTTGTAGGGATGAAGATCAATCAAGTGTCCCTCTAGGTGCTGTGTGAGAAAATCTCAGACTGTGGGGTGCTGATGGTGGCGCTCCATCCATCTGATTGATTGTTTGTGAGATTACTTACTTTGTGCCTCTGGGGTCCAGGCTGAACTCCAGCAATCGCTCTCTGTGTCGCTCTGAAAAACAGAAAAACACACACACACACACACACATACATATTAAGGGCTGGTATGTTTAGGTTTTGTCAAACAACTCCAAAATTAAACATAAATCTGAATGCTGATAGATGCTTTTTTTTTTTTTTTTAGGGAAACATGACAATCTCCATTAAAACATGAGTCTTTTTGTCTGTTTTGAAGACTATAGCTGTATTTGAATACCCAGTGACATTTTCTTTTTCGTTTCTGTGTCTCTCTGTCCTTTCGCTTCTGTTCTGTTTGCTCTTTTAGCTCTTTAATGTGAATTTTTTTTGTTTTATGTGCCAAAAAAGAACCACATGGGGTGGCAAAGTATAATACAGTATTTTCTTCTGTCAAGTATTTGTTTTCTCTTAACCAAAGATTAAGTAAGGAAAAAAAGTTCAGTGTATTTTGAGGATTTTCTTCTTTATTGTTCATATGCAGTTTACTTTATGGTATTCAGTGTACTCTCTCTTTTTAGATAGGTAGGTAGTTATCAAATATATATATATTAATGTTTTGTTGTTGTTGTTTGATTTGAGACAATCCATATTTCAGTGTAATAATGTGAATTGAAAAGGACCTAAATAAAGAAACATCACCGTTGCTTCCAATGTTAACTCTTGTGAAAGTGGTTCCTTGGCAAAGAATTGATTAAAAAACTAAAAATACTGCCGTGGCCAGTAACTAAGGTAAGATTATATTAAAGGGCTAGTTCGCCCAAAATAAGAATTCTGTCATTAAGTACTCATTCATGTGTTGTTCCAAACCTGTAAGACCTTCGTTCATCTTCGGAACAAATTGAGATATATTTGAACCCAAAGGCTTTCTGATCCTGCATAGACAGCAACACAACTACGTTCAAGTAACAACTCGTTGTTACCATTTCATTCTTAGTGTAAATGTGTTTAATGTAGTCTGGCTTGTGGTTTCTGTTCTAATTCATCCTGAATGTGTCTGGTGGGGTTCAGATAGCGCTGGATTATGGACTGTGCCATTGCCCTATGGCCTTCAAAGTCTCTTTTGGCCCGAAATTGCTCAAATAAACCTATGATACCTAAAGCTATGGTACCCAGATAGTATTTTGGCTGTTTAAGTTAAACGCAGGATAAAAAGTCAAGAATGGGTCCTGCAGGACCTGTCCAGGTCAATCAAGTTCTTCCAAACCAGACTCAATACTTGAAATGTTTGTCCAACCTATTAGCAATGGGTGTAGGTAGGCTAGCTAGTGCTGGGCAGTTTGACCCAAAATCTGTTACACATTTTTTTAGGGGTTCAAGTGCGTAGCGCTGAAACCCTGTTGTAATATTTAGAATGGCCAAGCATCAGCAATCTCCACGTAAAACTGATCAGACAGATTAAACCGTAAGTCGTAGAGATTTAAAACTTGGAGGGATGGTAGTACTTACACTGTCTACAACAGGTGTCTTCAACTAAAACGGCTCGAGGTCCAGTAATGAACCCTTCTCACCAGCCGAGGTCCGGACATTATATATAAAAACATTTATGGTTTTTGCGAGACCAGGGTATCTGCAGGATATTTAAGCTTAAATTCTAGACTTTTAAAGACCTTTTTCAAGACCTGCACAATTTTTTTTATAAATAAAAAAAAGACTGTAAAAAGCATGATTTACAATTCAGATGCAGGTTTCACAAAACAAAAAGATTCATTAAATTAAAAACTTCACATTTCAATCTTCAAGAATCAAAAGTTTCAATTCTTATATTAATTTAAACAATTATTATCAATCAAGTATTATGTTAATTAAATAAAATATACATATATTTTACTGCCTTAATTGTTTAATTTTTATAACACATTATCTTGTCGATCCATCGTGTTTGCTTTTTAAAACCATGGATTGATTTTCACATTGGTCTTTTTGACAACAGCAGACGTACGGGCTGATTGAAAATAGCCGAGCCGCAGCTGACTTTAAAACGTGCAGCGCTCATATTTATTCAATGGATAGCCTTTGAAGTGTCATCGCAATTCTTGTCTTTCAGTCCCCACATTTAAGACAACCTAAAATCATATTTAAGACTTTCTTAACCCCTATTACAGTTTTTCTCAAATGCTAAAACACATTTCACAAACTTTTCCTCCATGTTCCCCAATATCTAAACACAACACCCTTTTCTAAAGCCACATAAACACAACCACACCTTCTCACTCCAAAACTCAAACTTTCACACCAAAAGAGCAGCTCGAATTCAAAAATGTAAACACTATACACATTACACATCATTACACACTACAGCAAATCAATTGAAAACACAATGCTCAATTTGTGAGAAGGTTCTTTGTTTCAAGAACCTTCTTGAAACTGCCAATGCATATTTTTAGAAACTTTACAGTAACGGATCTTCTTAGATCTCTGCAGAGGATTAGGCATTTAGATTTGTGAGTTTCATATGAAGAGTATAAATCTATAGAAAATACTGCATGTACACTACTGTAACACAACTCAATGCAAAAACAGAATCTACTGCACACAACAGTACTCTTGAAAACATGATCAGGGTGTGAAGTTTTTTTTATTTACTTTATTCACACCACACACACACACACCACAATCACTGTGCGGCATCATGTCGCTGAGCTGCATCGGGCCACATCACCTCATCCACATTGCAGGCTATATTGTCTCTTGCCAGGCACCGCAGGAAAAACGCCCTGGAATGGCGAATCCATCCTTGGAAGGCCTCCACTGGGATGTCAACACAGGCCAGCTCCATTGGTTCTCTCTAGTGTATGGTTGTCTGTCATAAACCTTCCATCTCCACGATGAGAAGAACTCCTCTATAGGGTTCAGGAAAGGGGAGTAGGGTGGCAGACAGACGTTTAAAAAGTGGTTACTGTTGGTGGTGAACCACTCTTTGATTTGGTTTGTTCTGTGGAAGCGGACATTGTCCCAAATGATCACATAAATGTGATGTGTGGGCCCAGGATGGTGTTGTTGGCGGTCCAGGAGGATGTCTCTTAGCTCCTCTAGGAAGGTGAGGAGACGTTGGGTGTTGTAAGTCCCAAGGACAGCATGCCGGTGGACAAGCCCCTCCGAACCCATGGCCGCACAAAGAGTAATATTACCCACCCGTTGGCCAGGAACCTCAGTGATGGCTCTTTGGCCAATGATGTTACGGCCTCTTTGCCTTCGTTTCTGCAGGTTGAAGCCAGCCTCATCCAGGAAGAGGTACTCATGAGGTCTGGCCATCGCGTCCTGTAATATAATGTATATGTAAAAAAGCTGTAATATCCTCTTCAGAACAACAGTCAATCAGGTAGCACAGTATTGTCCAGAAGTAATGTAGGCCACTGAGCAACACAGTATGTCCACTAACTGTACTGTGAACATGGATGTATACTTACTTGCACATACTCGTAACGTAGGTCTTTGTGTCACACAGAGTTGCGCTCAAAGGGAACCCTATAGACCTGTTTCATCCGCATCTTTTGGCACCGGAGAACTCGGTCTATTGTGGCCAAGCTGACATCATCAATGCTCTCAAAGTTGACATTATCGGCAATGACTTTGTCTCTGATCACGAAAACTCAAAACATCACAAAATCTGGTGAGCACATGCGACAGGTGATTCTAAACAAGCATGCAAAGTTTTAGGGAGATTGGACCACAGCTGTCACTATAACATTTATAAACGTAAAAAAAAAATCATATCTCTATGGTAAATTGCCAAAAAAAAAAAATTTTTAATCATTGATTTAGGTGGCTACAGGCTTGCAAAATAATACATAAATGTTTTTTTCATATGTGGATAAATGTCTTAAAGCACTTGAACCCCGGTAATCGCTGCTTGCAGCTATATATATATATATATTATTTTTTTTTTATTTATTTATTTATTTATTTTTTTGACGGTTTCATGATTTATCACAAGTTGATTTGTTTGTTAGACAAAATGGCAGATTCAACGTTTTGATTGGTCAGATGGCCTGTCAATCAAGCTGTTTGTGAAAGGTCAATTCACAACGCTATCCACATTGCTTAGCCACTTAAACTGGTATGCTGGTTGTGCATAATTCAAACCGGTTTACCATTTGAACTGATTTATCTATCTATCTTTCTTCTTTTTTTTGACCATGGAGTATGAACAATGGACAGATCCAGGGTCTTCCCTTTAAAGAGTATTGTCTATTGCTACCGAGTAAACCTTCACCAGTGCATCAGTTAAAGGAATCAAATAAAACAATTTGGAGCACAAAATGTCCCTTTTGTGCAGGAAAAGTGATTTTTCCTTATATGGGTGTCTGTACCTTACAGGGAGAGGCGGCGATAAAGCCTGTCAACAGTGAACAAACACTTGCAATCAAGTTCTAGTCCCAAGGTCATGCCGGATGTCAGTGTCTAATGCTTAGGGAATGAGGCGACAGGGGTCTTCCCCACTCTGTCACCTCCTGGAACAAATTCATTCCTCACACTCCTGCAGCTTCTCTCTCAGTAAACACTTTAAATCAAAAGTAGACAGTGAAACTCACACTGGAGGGGCCGCAATCATTGACTTTAGCCTTTTGATTCTGAGACGGTGCTCAACTGAGTTATGAATACCCTGGTGAAGGATATATAATGTATGTTTTGCATGTCAGTCTTGATGAAAGATTTTACTGCTTGTATAGCTAGGGTAATGAAGGTTAAAGGGAAATCCGATGCACCCAGACCTTAGATTAAGAGAAGACCTTGTGGCCATTTGCCGCTGTAGTCTTAAAAAATATAGGGCCACGTCCAAGAAAGAGCCGCGAGCTTGAGCCGCCAAGCGTGAATCAGCGGTGACAGTGTGCGGAGGGAAAGAATTAAACATTCACGTACCATTTTTCTTTTCTCTTTCCCCACATCCACTTACAAACTCCATGATTCAGGCAGCCTTTCAGCAAATCAATAATGAGCCTGTATGTAACTCGCCAAGAGCTGAGGGGGCTTTACACTTCAAAGACCAAATATAAGTGGTTGAGTTGTTACAGGAGGTAGTGTAAGTGCTTTCCTGGACGTTAAATAAATAAATAAAACACCCCTGACTGTTTCAGAAAATACTCTATATGCTTTGGCTAAAAAATGCACAATTAAGAAAACTATATTTTTTTGTTCTTGTTAAACCTTTTTCGAAGTATATGATTGAAAACTGATTTTCTTGTGCATTTTCTTGTATCATTCCAATTAGACAGTTGCTTCTTATGCCTGAATTTGTGACCATATGTATAGGCGAGATGCTGTGAAAAATAAATTAGCTTATACATGACCTGTCAAAAGTTTTTGAACAGAACAAGATTTTTAATGATTTTTTAAGTCTTTTAAGCCTGCATTTATTTAATCTAAAGTACAGCAAAACAGTAAAACTTTAAAATATTTTAACTATTTTAAATAACTGTTTTCTATTTGAATATATTGTAAAATGTAATTTATTCCTGTGATCAAAGCTAAATTTTCAGCATCATTACTCCAGTCACAAGATCCTTCAGAAATCATTCTAATTTGATGATTTGCTGTTCAAGAAACATTTTATTATTATTATTATTATTATTATTATTATTATTATCAATATTTAAAACAGTTGAGCACATTTGTCTTCAGGATCAAATCAGAATATTAGAATGATTTCTGAAGGATCACGTGACTGGAGTAATGATGCTAAAAATTCAACTTTGAAATCCCAAGAATAAATTACATTTAAAAAAATATTCAAATAGAAAACAGTTATTTTAAATAATACAAATATTTCAGAATTTTACAGTTTTTGCTGTACTTGAGGCTTGGTGAGCAGAAGAGACTTCTTTAAAAAAAAAAATCTTACTGTTCAAAAACTTTTGACTGGTAGTGTATATTAGTAGAAAATTTGTTATTTTAGTATTATAAACTTTATTATTATATAGCAATTTATACTAAATTAAATAATATTAATTTTTTAATTTAGTTTAAAATGGAAAACCTGTTTTTTATTTGAATATATTGTAAAATGGAATTCATTCCTGTGATCAAAGCTAAATTTTCAGCATCATTAATGCATTAACAGATAAAATGGAATTTTATTCCAGTTTTATTAATTTGTGTACATTACTTGAAATAATTTCAATTTGGTTAGTTGCCAAGGCAACTTTTTATTTTAATTTAGCTTGTTTTTGACCCGATACTATTTAAATTTTATTTCAGTTTTATTTCAATTAACAAAATGTTTTTTAATAGTTTTAATTTTGAATATAAATAAAAAAAGAAAACATTCTTACACTGAGAAGACGAGACAATATCGCATGACGAGACAAACAAAATCTGAATGAAACACTTCATGTTGCTTATAAAACCACTGCATTATTCACTGTCACCATTTCACTTTGTTCTTTAGCTTTAATACCCACGTCTTAATGAATAAAAGCTTTCTTTCTTTCCTTTGTCACACTTTGACAGATGGATTGGAACTTTAAGTCCTTAAGGCTTTGGAAGGTATTTAATCAAATTCTTTTGTTTAAGAAAAAAAACCTTTTGAAAATTTTTATTTTTATTTTTTTGAGAGACAGATACACAAAACAACAACAAATATCTGCATATCATACTACAATAATAACAAAACGTCAAAATGCATGAATTTGTCAACAGTAATATGTTTCCTCTTGTGAAAGGGACTGCTAAAGGATCTATCACATTGTCAGTCATATTCAGCATCAAATTTGCAAGAGATACAGTAAGCGCTGTCGACATACACATCCACCCATTCCCCCGAGATGCATCATAGTCTTTAGGCTCAGCACAAGGACTTCTGAAAGATCAATTACAGTGGGCGAGCAAAACACTACACAGGAAATTGAGGAAAGCATAATTTATTTACATGTCTGCTCTTTGATTAAAGTAGCCTAAAACAACAGGCAGCAGGGAAATGATTTCTTTTTTTAATCATCTCTGTTTTCAACCAACAGCGTAAGAAACAATCAAAGAGTTTGCTTGGCTTTGATCTAGAAAATACATATCATGTTTTCTTATCGGAGTATGGCTGTCGTGGAGTGATATGTTTAATTGCCCCAAAGAAAGGAGATTATCAATTTTACGTTGGCGCCTTGTTTGTTGTTAACTTCTAATAATTCAGAACCATATTTAATGAGATGGCAGTTGTTACGCCAGGCCAGCAGAGGGAGCCCTTACCCCCACTGACTGTTGCTGCTCCCTCTGCTGCCTCTATGGTTACTTCCTGTTTGTCTACCATAAAAGCCAGCTTCACACACACACTCATTGCGAAGTATTGATTTACATTTGTGGACATTACTGAGCATTTTTCCCTGTTTGTTTTCCCTGTTTTCCTAGTCATAGTCATAGTCAGTTTATCCCTAGTCTTAGTCGTAGTTTTCTAGTTTCTGGTTTTCATTTCCCTGTTTCCTTTGGACTGCTCACCTGGATTTTGACCCACGCTTGTTCTTTGGATTACGCTATTGGATTATCTTTGCTGTTGATGTTTGCTGGTGATCGACCCTGTCTGTTCTGACCTCGTCTAAATAAAGCCTTGCATTTGGATCCCCACTCTCAGTCATCCCGTTTGTAACAGAATACTTCGCCACACCCGGATCCAGCGGCTTTATTCACCACCAGCAGAACAACCATCAAGAATGGATTCAACAGGAAGTTTGTCCAACCCCGTAAGTCTGCTCTGCTCCATCTTTCAAAATGGCCGTCCCATCGAGCATTATGTGAGGGATTTCATTGCTTATTGTTATCTGGCACCTTACGATGAGACCTTAATGAAGGAGTGTTTTTGGAGTGGGTTGGACACAGATATCGGTTACAATTTACCCGATGAGGACCCTAGTTGGACCCTCGCACAGTTTATTGACTTTGTGTTGTCGCATTGTGGATCTCCGTTCACTGTGGGAGTACTAGAAGGGCCTCAGCACAGGATGTCTGTTAGCTCAGAACCACAGCACAAGATGTCTGCTAGCCCAAAGCCACAGCGCAAGATGTCTGCTAGCTTCGAGCCACAGCACAAGATGTCAGCTAGCTTCGAGCCACAGCACAAGATGTCTGCTAGCTTCGAGCCACAGCACAAGAGGTCTGCTAGCTTCGAGCCCAAGCACAAGATGTCTGCCTTTCAGGAGCCCGTTCACAAAATGGCCGCCTTTCCCGAATCAGCTTTCGGAATGACCATCCTTCCTGAGTCCGCATTCAAGATGGTCACCCGATTGGACCCAGCTCACAAGAAATCTACCACGTCTGACTTATCTCACAAGATGGCTGCCACCCCAAGACCCGATCACAAGATGGCCGCCATTCCCAAGCCGGTTCACAAGATGGCTGCCACCCCCAAGCCAGTTCACAAGATGGCCGCTGTCCCAAAGCCTGTTTCCAAGATGGCTGTCCTTCCCGAGTCAGCTCATAAGATGGCCGCCTTTCCTGAGTCTGCACCCAAGATGGCCGCCCTTCCTGATCCTGTTCGCAAAATGGCCGCTCTTCCAGACCCTGCTCACAAGATGGCCGCCGTTCCAAAGCACGTTCATAAGATGGCTCCCGTTCCTGAGTTCCCGGTCAGAATGGCCACCACGCCAGAGCCTGCTGCGAAGATGCCCGCCACGCCAGAGCCTGCTGCTAAGATGGCCGCCACGCCAGAGCCTGCTGCAAAGATGGCCGCCACGCCAGAGCCTGCTGCAAAGATGGCCGCCACACCAGAGCCTGCTGCAAAGATGGCCGCCACGCCAGAGCCTGCTGCAAAGATGGCCGCCACGCCAGAGCCTGCACCCAAGATGACCGCCACGCCCGTGCTTGCACACAAAATGGCCGCCACGCCTGAACCTGTACGCAAGATGGCCGCCATACCTGAGTCTGTTATTAACAGGGTGGCTACAGCGCCAGACTCACACCCTTCCAGGACGTATCAGAGACTAATGTCTAGCTTGGAGGACCCACCACTGCGGTCGGCTCGTTCAGCTGGTCCCTTACTGTCAGCCGAGCCAGCATCTGCTAGCGCCACGTCAACCAAGCCAGCGTCTGCTCACGCCACGTCAACCAAGCCATTGCCTGTGAACGTCATATCTGCTTCTCTCGAACCTGCACCAGCTGCCGTTCCTACCAAGTCAAGTCACGTCACAATCACTGTCCCTGCCAGGACAAGTCAAGATACAGCTGCTGTTCCTGTCAGGCCAAATCATGTCGCAGCAGTCGTTTCTTCAGAGCCAAGTCAAGCAGCTGTTCCCTCCGAGCCAGGCCAAACCACAGCTGTCCCTGTCACGCCAAATCAAGTTACAGCTGCTGTCCCTGCCGAGTCGAGTCACGTCACAGTCACTGTTCCTGCCAGGACAAGTCAAGATACAGCTGCTGTTCCTGTCAGGCCAAGTCAAGCAGCTGTTCCCTCCGAGCCAAGCCAAGCCACAGCTGTCCCTCTCACGCCAAATCAAGTCACTGCTGCTCCTGTCATGAAGAGTCAGGTCATAGCTACTCCTTCACTGCCAAGTCACATCTCCCCTGAGCATCCAGAGCCTTCACTCTCAAGCCATACAGAGCCAACGCTCCCAAGCCATACAGAGCCAACGCTCCCAAGCCATGCAGAGCCAACGCACCTAAGCCATGCAGAGCCAACGCTCCCAAGCCATGCAGAGCCAACGCTCCCAAGCCATGCAGAGCCAACGCTCCCAAGCCATGCAGAGCCAATGCTCCCAAGCCATGCAGAGCCAACGCTCCCAAGCCATGCAGAGCCAACGCTGCCAAGCCATGCAGAGCCAACGCTCCCAAGTCCCACAGAGCCAACGCTCCCAAGCCCCACGCCAAATGACCCGGAGGGCATTCCTCCGCCAACTGTGCTACCTGTTATGGCTATCGCCATTTTGAGTGTGTGGGCTGCACACTGTGCCCCAGTGGCCTCTTCTGCCCATGAGTCTGCCCACAAGTTTGTTCTGGAGAGCTCTTCTGCACGCATGTCCGCTGCGCCTATACCTCCTTCGGAGGTGGCGTCCATAGCGGAACTTCACGCTCTGCCCGCTCAGCCAAGGCTTCACGCTCTGCCAGCACCGCCAAGGCTTCTCGCTCTGCCCGCTCCGCCAAGGCTTCACGCCCTGCCCGCTCCGCCAAGGCTTCACGCTCTGCCAGCACCGCCAAGGCTTCACGCTCTGCCCGCTCCGCCAAGGCTTCACGCTCTGCCCGCTCCGCCAAGGCTTCACGCTCTGCCCGCTCCGCCAAGGCTTCACGCTCTGCCCGCTCAGCCAAGGCTTCACGCTCTGCCCGCATCGCCAGTGCTCCCTGCTCTGCCAGCGCCGCCAAAATTCCCTGCCCTGTCTGCTCCGCCAAGGTTCCTTGCTCTGTCTGCCCCGCCAAGACTCCCTGCTCTGCCTGCACCGCCTAGGTTCCCTGTCATCTCTGTCTTGGCGTTTGGGGCCGTTCCAGAAGTCTCTGTCTGCCCAGGAACTGCCCCGAAAGTCGGTCCTGAAGTTCTCGTCTGCCTGGTCACGGCTATGGAGGCCACGTTCTCCCATGAACTCTCTACTTCTCTCCTTGCTCTGTCTGCCTCCTCTATCCCTGTTCTCCCCAGGTCCCAGTCCATGATGCGGCCACCTGTTCCGCCCTGGAGGGCTTCTACGCCTCCCGTTCCGCCCTGGAGGGCCCCTGCGCCTCCTGTTCCGCCCTGGAGGGCTTCTACGCCTCCTGTTCCGCCCTGGAGGACTCCTGCGCCTCCTGTTCCGCCCTGGAGGGCTCCTGCGCCTCCTGTTCCGTCCTGGAGGGCTCCTGCGCCTCCTGCTCCGCCCTGGAGGGCTCCTGCGCCTCCTGCTCCGCCCTGGAGGGCTCCTGCGCCTCCTGCTCCGCCCTGGAGGGCTCCTGCGCCTCCTGGTCCGCCCTGGAGGGCTCCTGCGCCTCCTGCTCCGCCCTGGAGGGTTCCTGCGCCTCCTGCTCCGCCCTGGAGGGCTCCTGCGCCTCCTGCTCTGCCCTGGAGGGCCGCTCCGCCTCCTGCTCCGCCCTGGAGGGCTCCTAAACCCCTTGCTCCGCCTTCGGCTTCGCCCCGGAGGGCTTCTACGCTTCCTGCTCTGCCCCAGAGGGTCGCTAAGCCTCCTGCTCCGCCCTGGAGGGCTCCTAAGACTCTTGCTCCACCTCAAAGGACTGCTCTGCCTCCAGCCCTGCCCTGGAGGGCTCCTGAATCTCCTGCCCTGCTCTGGAGGGCCTTTGCCCCACCTGTTCTGCCTCAGTCTCCTGGCCCCCCCACCGCTCCCCTGGACTGTTTCCTCCTGTTGTTTTTTGGAGCGTCTGGAAGCCGCTCCTTGGGGGGGGGCTATGTTACGCCAGGCCAGCAGAGGGAGCCCTTACCCCCACTGACTGTTGCTGCTCCCTCTGCTGCCTCTATGGTTACTTCCTGTTTGTCTACCATAAAAGCCAGCTTCACACACACACTCATTGCGAAGTATTGATTTACATTTGTGGACATTACTGAGCATTTTTCCCTGTTTGTTTTCCCTGTTTTCCTAGTCATAGTCATAGTCAGTTTATCCCTAGTCTTAGTCGTAGTTTTCTAGTTTCTGGTTTTCATTTCCCTGTTTCCTTTGGACTGCTCACCTGGATTTTGACCCACGCTTGTTCTTTGGATTACGCTATTGGATTATCTTTGCTGTTGATGTTTGCTGGTGATCGACCCTGTCTGTTCTGACCTCGTCTAAATAAAGCCTTGCATTTGGATCCCCACTCTCAGTCATCCCGTTTGTAACAGCAGTGTTTAGGGCTCTATGCAAATAAACCAATTACAATGTTAATGTGAGAAACTGTGGAAGAAAGTCATTTTTCCTTATGCTGTCAGTGCATTTGTCTTTAAAATAAACATCTTCTGCCAACAATCCAGGAAGCCTGAGAAATCAACTGGCTTATTCCTGCCCTAATAAAGCTATAGTGTGACTTTAACTGTCTTCAGCAAATATAACGTGTGGAAGCTTTTAAATTATATAGAGAAGGACTTAGTAAGCAGGAAAGGGCACACTATTTAGACAAACTAAAGTTAATAGGTGGTACAGATACATACGAGCAGAATTAATTAAAGGAACACTCCACTTTTTTTGGAAATAGGCTCATTCTCCAACTCCCCCCCGAGTTAATAAGTTGATTTTTACCGTTTTGAAATCCATTCAGCCGTTCTCTTGTTCTGGCGATATCACTTTTACCATAGCTTAGCATAGATCATTGAATCCTATTAGACCAATAGCATCGCGTTCAAAAATGACCAACGAGTTTCGGTATTTGTCCTGTTTAAAACTTGACTCTTCTGCAGTTATATCGTGTACTAAGACCGTTCCTCGTTGGAAGTTACCTAGCTGGGAACTAATTTCAGGTGCTGCATGATATTACTGCGCCTGCTGCGTCCATATTACTGCAGCAAACTTCCTTGACTATTACGCCGGAATGGAAGTGTAGTTCCTAATCTTATCGGCCTAGAAAAATCACATCTTTACATTTTCCGCCGGTCTTAGTACACAATATAACTGCAGAAGAGTCAAGTTTTAAATCCAATTTTCACTGAGATTGCAAGATTGCGGGCTGCTCTAAGGTGACTGAAACCCTGCTACAGGAGGTTGTCCAGATGAAGGCCAGAGGGATGATCCTCTCAGCCACTGCAAGAGAAGCTGGTCGTTCCTAATCTGTGATTTCTTGAATATTGCCGGTCTACAATGACAGTCATTCATTCAAGTCCTCCAAAAAGGCTGATTGTCCTCATACGACAAATACATGAGAAGACAGGATAATGCAGAGACTGCAGAGACTTCAATGGGGAATTGGTTCAACACTGCAGCTGGAATTGCTTGCCAGTACAATGTTAAACAGGTAAGGAAATTTACTGCCTTACATATATCAAAACTTAATTTTTGATTAGTAATATGCATTGCTAAGAACTTATTTCGGACAACTTTAAAGACAATTTTCTCAATATTTAGATTTTTTTGCACCCTCAGAATCCAGATTTTCAAATAGTTTTATCTTTATCAAATATGGTCCTATTTGAATAAATCATACATCAATGACTTCATTGTATAAATCTCAAAAAATTGAAATGAAGATTATAGGTTGTTCATTGATTTTGATCTCCACTGTAATATTCAGTACATTACATAAAATGAACTGACTGTATATTGTCACTTACATACTGAATATAGGTAATGACATTATCAGTTAAAGGATAGTTAACGGATTTTTCTTCTCTACAAAAAGCTGTGCCTTAATGCATTCTGTTTTTTCGCTTTCTGCAAATGTCCATGCATACTGCATTCATTATCAAAGCACTTAGAGGCTAAATCGGGAAAGCATGCTAAACAATTCAGTGAACAGTAATGGAGCCTATTAACATACAGCAACATGGAACCAGTGGAAAAGGAAACAGTGGTGTAGTGATGTGAATTGAAACATGCATGCTGTTGTGAATGGGTTGTAACAAGTCTTGAATCATGGTAACATGACTAGGCAAAACTTGCTACAATCCATTCAGAAAAGCATGACGTAAATATATTCCTTTGTTTTCCAGCCTTGGAGGAATCTTTAGGGTCATTGTCATTGTAGTTTGCCAAATGGACTACTTCAGTCCAAAGGACCTGATAAATTAGTTTGTCTGAATGCATGATCAGTGCCAGCTCCACAGCAATGGATTCCTATTATTGCATCTAGTTTGTGCACATTAACTTTTATCATTTCCAAGGACTGATCTAAAATAAATATAAACGGCCTCTGTGAATGCCCTTTAAACCTTTTCAGAGTTACTTATAAGATTCTCTCTTTTGCCACCAACAGTCATACTACAAGATGGTAGAAGGACACAAGTGGGACCCAAAGGTATAGTAATGTACAGACTTATTTGACTAATTTTGTTTATGGATATGAGATTTTTGACATCTGCATAGTAACTGAGTTATAGGGATGCAGCAACCAATTTTCTATATTGCAAGGTGCCTTCCTGTTATTTTCTCTTTTTGTTGTCCTTGTAATCAATTTTAGCTAATCCAATTTGGCTTCTCTGGTTCAGTTCACATACTTTAATCTGTTTCTAAGTGTTTCTTCAATTACAGGCACTTTTATGTCCCATGGGTTGATCTTTATTTAAACTTTAAACACATTTTAGCACTTTACTTTTGGTTATATGAAGGTCACATTAAAAGAGACTTCAATCTTACAATAACAAAATTAATCAAACTTCTAAAACTATAATTATTTAAACAAAATAATAAAAAGTCATTTGTGAAAATGATTCACTTACACAAATTACACTACCAGTCAGAAGTGAACAGTTTTGAACAGTAAGATTAGAAGTGTTTTGTAATGAAGTCTCTTCTGCTCACCAAGCCTGCATTTATTGATAAGTACAGCAAAAACAGTACATTTTTGAAATATTTTTACTATTTAAAATGACTGCTTTCTATTTGAATATATTTTAAGATGTAGTTTATTTCTAGGATTAAAGTAAAATTTTCAGCATCAGTCTTCAGTGTCACACGATCCTTCAGAAATTATTCTAATATGTTGATTAGCTGCTCAAAAACAGTTGAGTACATTATATTTGTAGAAATTATTACTTTTATTTAGCAAGGATGCTTTAAATTGATCAAATATGATGTTAAAGACATTTATAATGTCTCAAAAGATTTCTATTACAGATAAATGCTGTTCTTCTGAACTTTCTATTCATTAACGAAACCTGAAGGATTCTACCTAGCTGCTCTCAACATAAAAATAATGACAAAAAAATCTGAAATTTTTTTGAAATCACAGGATTAATTTACATTTTAAAATATATTCAAATAGAAAACAATTATTTAAAATAGTAAAAAAAAAAAAAAAATCAAATTTATACTGTTCTTGCTGTACTTTGGATCAAATAGATGCAGGCCTGCTGAGCAGAAGAGACTTCAAAGTCCTAATAACTGGACAATAATTTTGCCAGATTTTAAATCTAAAATGTCATGGTGTGGTCATCTTGTTCTCTTGCTGCTCTTACTCAGCTTTTCCCTTTTCTCTCATTAAATGCTTTATGTTTTTAGTTGAATGATGGAGGCAAGGTCAGGCCAGATGTCCTGAGGTTTACACATCTGATCAGTCTCTTACATCAGCTTTGTGACTCAGAGAGCTTCTCAGAAAGTTCAAGCTGTACCCAAGGCTGCAGAGAGCCATGTGCTAATTATTCGAAGAAGAGGATACCTGGTCACAAGGGTACTTCACTGATGTATTTTTGGTAAATTGTGATTTTGTTATGATATACATACCATGCACAAGTCATTTAGTGTATGCCATATGCTATTCCATCTAAATGCTCTTATGAGCATCCACCAGCTCCCATGTGGCTTTTTAGCAATCTTCCGATGTTTTTTTTTTTTACATTAACTCATAAGAGATGAAAGGTGCCTTGAAAAACACCACATCCTTGAGAACTGCTAGGCTTGCTCACGAACCCCTACTTTTCTGTGAAGCTCTGAAAAGGAAATTCTCTTAGCGCTAATGGGTTTACTTATGTAGTACACAAAAGTCTGGGGCGTAATATGATTTTGTTAGGGTCATCACTGTGAAGGAAAAGAAAAGCGCTACTAGATATTTTTGAAAACATCTCTGCATATCCTAGTAAATGCTAAAAGCTTTGAGGTCTTGAATGCAAAGAGTTTGTAAAAATATCCACATCTAGTGTCCTGAATTAATCTGATTATTACAGAAGGTTCAAACGTTCACTGATGCTCCAGAAGGAAAAACAATGCATTAAGAGCAGAGGGTGAAAACTTTTGGAATTTGAAGATCAGAGTAAATTTCAGTTGTTTTGTCTTCTGGGGAATCTTCTAGCTTCTGAAGAGCAGTACTAAATGAAAAAATATGATATTTAGGCAAAATAAGAAAAATGCACACCTCTTAATTCAGTTCAAAAGTTTTCACCCCCACCTCTTAATGTATTTATTTTCCTTCTAAAGCATCAGTGAGCCTTCTGTACTAGTTTATGAGTCCCTCAGTTGTCTTCAGTGTGAAAAGATGGATCTCAAAATCATACAGTCATTGTTGGAAAGGGTTCAAATGCACAAAAATGCTGAAAAAAAAAAGTGGGACCTGAAGGATTTTTCTTAAGAACAGCAGGCAGTTTAACTGTTCAGGACAAACAAGGGACTCATGAACACAGCTGTGGATCATTCAGGTAACAACACAAGAATCAAGTGTATGTAAACTTTTGAACAGGGTCATTTTTATAAATTCAGCTTTTATTATCTCTTGAGGACTATATGTAAACATTTGTTATGTGAAATACTAAATACTAAATAAAAAAATAACATGCATTTTGTATGATCCCTCTTATTTTGGTAAAATAAGTAACATTTTGCAGATTCTGCAAGGTGTATGTAAACTTATGACCTCAACTGTATGTATCCATAAACCACAAATGTGCTTCCTCCAATGAAAAAGTCCATATTTTGTGTGTATATTTTGTGTGTATGTAGTAGTGTACATATGCATTGTTACAGCAAAATCCACTGACACATTTGTTTATAACTATTTTGGACTGTTTTTGCTTGTAAAAGGTGATGTATCCGTGCATATTTCTCTCCTGATTCTGACTAGACCTTTTTTTCAGCAATATTATAGATTTTGAGTTAAAAACATCTTAATGATAAATTTGTTTATTACAAACACAGCTTTTCACTTCACAAGCTTGGTTGTTTGGAGTTATGTGGATTACTTTTGGATTATTGTGATGTTTTTATCAGCTGTTTGGACTCTCGTTTTGACAGCACCCATTCACTGCAAGTGATGCAATGCTGAATTTCTCCAAACTTCATCATGTTTATTCATGGACAGCATGTCAAGGAATTATTTCAACTCTTCCGTTTGGCACCGTGGCTTTTGGAAGGGTGATTTACTTTAAATAAATGCCAATGTCAAAGCTTTTGCTATTCCACGTCTCCTTCCCCCATCAGTCTGAAAGTAGAAGTGGAAAACAGGATAAGTCAGAAAGTGTTGTGAGCGGCGGGTGACCGGGCAGCTCTACTGTCTTAATTGGGAGGAACAGTGGGGCACTCCTAAAGCAGAATCTGACACATGAATGACAGAATCGTGAGTGCAAAGAACCATTCATTAAGCCTGCTACCTGAGGCTTGATGAAACAGAAGTGGCTATGCAGATGTGCCGATTTGCCAACTGTTCAATGGGCCTAGTAATCTTCAATCGTTAAAATGTCGTTATTGTTTTCGTTATTGATTTTCGTTATTCATTTTTAACTAGACAATACACCGCGTTCCAAATTATTATGCAAATGATATCTTTCTCTGGTTTTCATAATTAGTCAATGCAAATGACAGTCAGTATAATTTTTAAGTCATCAACCATTAGGGTATAATTCGAATTTTATTGAACAAACCTCCTAATGATAACAGTATTTATTTCAAAAATAAAAAACTGAAAATGCACTGTTCCACATTATTATGCACAACAGAGTTAAAACATTGTATAGGTTGTAAAGAACTGAAAATGGGCATTTGCTGAATTTGCAGCATTAGGTGGTCATATTTACTGCAATCAAAAGCTATTTCAATCAAAAACATCCTAACTGGGCAAGTTACATCTTACCATAGGACCCCTTCTTTGATATCGCTATCACAATTCTTGCATCCATTGAATTTGTGAGTTTTTGGAGAGTTTCTGATTGAATTTGTTTGCAGGATGCCAGAATAGCCTCCCAGAGCTGCTGTTTTGATGTGAACTGCCTCCCACCCTCATAGATCTTTTGCTTGAGGATGCTCCAAAGGTTCTCAATCTGGTTGAGGTCAGGGGAGGATGGTGGCCACACCATGAGTTTCTCATCTTTTATGCAGATAGCAGCCAATGACACAGAGGTATTATTTACAGCATGAGATGGTGCATTGTCATGCATGAAGATGATTTTGCTACGGAAGGTACAGTTCTTCTTTTTGTACCATGAAAGAAAGTGGTAAGTCAAAAACTCGACATACTTTGCCGAGGTCATTTTAATACCTATAGGGATCCTAAAGGGGCCAACCAGCTCTCTCCCTATGATTCCGGCCAAAAACGCCACCTCCTTGTTGTGGTCGCAGCCTTGTTGGGACATGTTCCATCCACTACTCCATCTATCTGGACCATCCAAAGATGCACAACACTCATCAGTAAACAAGACTGTTTGAAAATGAGTCTTCATGTATGTCTGGGCCCACTGCAACCGTTTCTGCATGTGAGCATTGGTTAGGAGTGGCCGAATAGTAGGTTTATGCACAACTGCAAGCCTCTGGAGGATCCTACACCTTGATGTTCGTGGGACTCCAGAGGCACCAGCAGCTTCAAAAACCTATTTGCTACTTTGTAATGGCATTTTAGTAGCTGCTCTCTTAATCTGATGAATTTGTCTGGCAGAAACCTTCCTCATTCTGCCTTTACCTGCACGAACCTGTCTGTGCTCTGAATCAACCTCAAATCTCTTCACAGTACAATGATCACGCTTACGTTTTCGTGAAATATCTAATGTTTTCATACCTTGTCCAAAGCATTGCACTATTTGACGCTTTTCGGCAGCAGAGAGACCTTTTTCTTTCCCATAATTGCTTGAAACCTGTGGCCTGCTTAATAATGTGGAACATCCTTCTTAAGTACTTTTCCTTTAATTGGGCTCATTTGGCAAACTATTTATCACAGGTGTCTGAGATTCATTTCAGTGATCCAAAGAGCCATGAGACACAATACCATCCATGAGTTTAATTGAAAAACAAAAAACTGTGTGTTTATGACACTTACATACAATTTGCATAATAATTTGGAACGTGGTGTAAGAAGCAGACAGCACAGAACTTGCACAGAAAACAGCAGAAGAATCGCAGAAAATGCATACAGACTATGAATTTTTCATTATAATTTCTACAGGCTATTTTACATAAATCTTAAAAAGGACAAAGTTGAAAGTTTGGGGTCTTTAAGATTTTTTTAAAGGTGACATAATGAAAATCATACTTTTTCTACGTTTAAATGCTATAATCGGGTCCCCGGTTACACGTACCAACCCAGAAAACGTGAAAAAGGACAACCCAGTAAATTTTTGGGAAAGTGTTTTATTGCAAGCAGGTGAAAAAACAAGCTCAAATTTTGCTCCCACAGTGACGTGGTAAGGAGATCTTATTATAATATTTCCGCCCCTTAATCTGCATGTTTCCACCCACGGCACCACTACGGTGTTTTCTTTAATGAAAACAGTGTAGCAGTTTTAACGTCATGGCAAAGTCCCGGCCTCAGAGGAGACAAGAGAGCAGTGGATTTACTGATTTATTTACTGTATATTATGCTGCTCCTATACATATCTAATATAAACATGCAATTTCTTTCCCAGCTGTTTACCTTCACAGACATAACCAACTGTTTTTGCGACTCATGTGTGTTTAACATAAACTTGTATGTATTTGACAGTTTAAATGCAATAAGACATGAAAGAGAACTTAGTTTAGTACTCACATGCATGTGACAGCTGCTTTCTGTGTGCATGCTTCGTATGTGTGCTCTTAGAAAACCCTATATTACAGTGGTTCTCAATCCTGGTCTGCACATTTTGCATGTCTCCCTTATTTATCACACCTGTTGAGATCATCAGCTCGTTAGGTGAGAGATACATAAACTGAACTAACGAGCTGATGATTTCAATCAGGGTTGTTAAATAAGGGAGACATGCAAAATGTGCAGAGCAGGGGTCCCCCAGGACAAGGATTGAGAACCACTGCTATATTAGAAGTTTAAACTAATTTATTTAAAACGCATGACTTCAGCACAATAGACATAATAACCAAAGAAAGATGTTTTTCATATCCGAGGTACGAGCTGTAAAGTCACAGCCCTATTCTAGAAAAGGGGGCAGGGAACAGTAGCACATTTGCATTTAAAGAGGCATGCACAAAAACAGCCTGTTTCTGCTCCCACTCAAACTAGACATTTTCAAAATGATATAATAAATGATCTGTGGGTTATTTTGAGGGTATTGTCACATTCTGGGGACACATGATACTTATATTACATCTTGTAAAAAGGGGCATAACAGCTGTTCTGTAATGTTTTGGAAAGAAATCTCTTTTTTATTTGATCAAAAATACAGTAAAAACAGTAGTAGTGTGAAACAAAATAGAATTTAAATAACTTTTATATATAAATATATTTTAAAATCTGATGGCAAAGCTAAATTTTTTTAGCAGCCATTAGTGTCGAAAAGTCTTTTGTAACCTTGTAAATCTCTTGATTGTCACTTTCAGTCAGTTTGATGCTTCCTTGCTGAATATTTCTTTAAAAAAATGAACAGTAGTGTACATATGCATACCGGTAAATTCACATTATAGAGCTTTCTAATTTAGGTTTTTGATTGTTACATTAATCACATACTATAAAATTATACAGAATAGGTGTAATGAATATATCAACAGCCATTATGAATTAGTTTAACTGTATTTGACTTAAAGGAATAGTTCAATGAAAATTAATTTTTGTTTTATTTGCACACAAAAAAAGTATTCTCGCAACTTTATAAAATTAAAGTTGAACCACTGACGTCACATGGACTATTTTATCAATGTTCTTACTACCTTTCTGGACCTTGAACATGTCAGTTGCATTGCTGTCTATGCAGGGTTAGAAAGCTCTCTGATTTCATCAAAAATATCTTCATTTGTGTTCTGAAAATGACAAAGGTCTTGCGGGTTTGGAACAACATGAGGCAGAGTAATTAATAACAGAATTATCTTTTTTGGGTAAACTGTCTCTTTATGTTCAAATTTGAACTGACTGATAACGTCAAATGTTTTAATCGACTGATAACTTAAAATATTTGACACCAAATTTCAAAGCTACAGGCTAAACATTTTCTGAGTAAATCAGCAAAATCCAAAAACTATTATAATTATCCATGCTCTCTCTATAGGTCTCCCTTGACTATGAAAAACAAGTTCTGGTGAGTTAGGATGGACGCTTGGATCTTTAGTTCCCTGGTTTAAATACCTGACCCACATTCCCATCATATAGCTGTGCTCAGATGTGGAGAATCAAATGGGGCAAAAGCAAGTTTGTCAGTCGCCTGTCATGCTAGACACACTTCCCTGGGAAAAAAAAAAAAAAAAAACACTGGCCAGAAAGTGACGGCCTTTGATCTTTCATTCAATATTTTGTCTTTATAATCAATGAACTGATTAATGAAACAACAACAAAAAATTGGAAAATACATTCATGTAAATATTTACATAATAGTATGACCTTTGCAAAAACCTTAGCACATAGAATTTCACACCTATCCAATATAGACTAAGACAATTGATTTAGTGTATTGATTAGGATCATACTTCCCCTCAAATATACAGTATGCTGTGCAAGCACAACTAATCAGACATATAAATAATATATTTCAGCAATCTTACTTCTTCAGATTAAATTCATTTTCTGGCTGTGCAAGATTTTATTTGGTATTACCAGTGCAATTTCTTCTTTGTTCCTTGTATTGAACAATTCAAATTTCCATTGATTTTTAAACAACGAAAGAGTATAATACGCAGCAGCACTGAATGCAATGCTCAAGGGCACACAGATCTAGCTTGAATATGGATTGAGGGAGCAGGGCCATGTCACCCAGAGGAAGAATGTTGCTTTAGCATTTTTAGTACTAATGCATTCTTCACTTTCAACTTCTGTATATATAATGGCCACTGTGCTTTCATACGCAAATCATCAGTCTCTTTTAGGGTAGAACCGACTAGATAATGACTAGATAGTTGTCATACCCACAAGGGAACTGAGCAACAGCAGAAGACCATGACACATGTCCCAGACTTATAAAGGTTAGAAAGGGTAAAAAAAAAAGAGCTTTTAGGAGTGACAAAACTGAATCATGCCTAAATTGATTACATAAAAGCTTGGGAGGAAGTCTGCAGTTGTTTTGTTTGCCACATCTTTCCATTGATTTTGCCTAAATCACGTTGTCAGAATGAGGCAGGAGCACTTAATCTTTCCCATTACAAATAACTAGCTCTGTTTTTAGACCTTTCATATACACATGCATTCAGCCATGTATGAGCTCAGATAAGCCAATAAACGTCCCTTGATCTATTTAGATCCATTAGTCACTTGCTAGTGAGCTACTGGACAAAGATGTCATATAAAAAAGCAGATAGCATGTCCATATCACAATACTATTGGGTAATGCAGAAGGATAAGAGATTTGTTTGTATTTGTTTTCAACTTAAGATTAATGAATGTCACTACTGAAACAGTATATGTTGTAGTCCACTAGACTGATTTTAACTACTGACCTGTGCATTTATAATCAGGAAATATTCATGTGTCCCCCTCTCACATAGCTACAAGGTGTGAGTAGATAGGTCCCATCATGTTTAGGTAAATATGTTATAAAGTCTGAAAAATGGGAAAAAAAGGACTACCGAAACATGTCAAAAATAAAGTATACTGAATTATCAACTAACATGTTATGATAGTTGTTGGTTCGGTGTATATTCAAACTAATGAATCCCTAAGTTTGTAATCAGTATAAGCAACCTTTTGCCTTATACAATAAGAAATTGGATTCAAAATATAACAAATCTCATAAATTACACTTGAAATAATGTTAAAAATGTAACTGTTATTGATTTACCTCTGAAAAAAAGAAATAGATAAATTATTATTACTGTGTTTCGGTAGTAACCACTACTCCAAAACCTTCTGAAAAACCAATATGAGAATTAACTCATTTTTCCATGACGTTTCCAACTCTGACTTTGGACCAATTCTGCCAATATCTGTAATTCTCAGAATATCATATTCAATATCCACCCATAACAATATATTAAAAACATAAAAACTGCCCAGTGTTGAACTACTCCAGAGCTGCAGGAAAATTATGCAATGATAGCGCCGACTGGCTGATGGCACCACAGAAACAGTCCTTTCCTAAAGGCAGAAAAAAATATGTCCATTTCACATTTTTAAGGCCCTCCCAAATCAGGCACTGCTAAAACATCAACTGTAATATACTGAAATATTTGTGTTTTATGTGTTGCTTGAAAAAACATTTCACTCAAAACACACTGATACTCTTGAATGGACATAAAAAACATCTTGTACCTATGTAGCTTTTGTAAAAATGTGAATTTCCAATGTAAAAATGTTCACTGGGTGCACGCTAAAAAGTGTTCCGTTTTTTCCTCGTAACAGATGAACGTACATATGGTATGTTTTATGTGATATTGCTTTCGTATGCGTCTCTGCAGTTCTGACTTGAAATGTCCGTTGAGTGGCGCTATAACTCTAATGCTCCGTGACTTTTAAAATAACATACCATCTGCGCTACATCTAAACTTAATAGTATGAGCAAAAGCCAATGTGACATAAAAACGCAATCGCAAACATACCATTTTAGCTTGTTTTTTATTTCTCATCTTTCAACTCTTTCATCGTAAGTCATGTTTTCCATGGGATTCGTACCCAAGGATTCCGCATCCTGAATCCAATTCCGTGCTGGCTCAGCTACCGAGCAAACATTGTGCTCTGTTTTACTGCCTCTAGTGTTCATTTCTGTTAGATACTGCATTGATGTGCACGTATTGGTACGTATTTCACGTCTTGCGAAAAAGTTCTCAGAGTATGTTTTTGTCATGAGACCAGGTAGCATAAAAAGATGCTTTTTGCAGCCATATGGTGTAACAAGGGTTAAAGGGATAGTTCACCCAAAAATTTAAATGTGATGTTTATCTGCTTACCTCCAGGGCATTCAAGATGTAGGTGACTTTGTTTCTTCAGTAGAACACAAACTAAGATTTTTAACTCATAACTCATTTAATGGCAGTCAATGTGACCCACGGTTTTTAGAGTCAAAAAAACATACACAGACAAAACCAAATTAAACTCTGTGGCTCATGACGATATATAGAGGTCTTAAGACACGAAACAATCGGTCTGTGCAAGAAACTGAACAGTATTTATATAATTTTTTACCTCTGATCCACCGCAATGTCCAACTGTCCTGAGTGTGTTCACAACAGCCAGCGATTGACGAAGAGCAAGCAACCATAACTTCAGTTGATCAGGCTCAAAAGTTGGGAGTCGGTGAAAAGTCAACACTCCTAGATGAGTTTGCGCAAGCAAACATAATCTTTTTTTTTTTTTTTTTTTTAATCGGTTGCAACAATCGGTTGCATCTACTATGGCAGAGCAAGGTAAAAATTTATATAAATACTGTTCGGTTTCTTGCACAGACTGATTGTTTTGTTTTGTGTCTTAAGACCTCAATGTATCAATACAAGCCACAGGGTTTAGATTGGTTTTGTCTGTGTATGTTTTTTTGACTCAAAGCCCCACTGACTGCCATTTTATGACTGACAGACTGAGGTTTGAGTTAAAAATCTTTGTTTGTGTTCTACTGAAAAAACAAAGTCACATACATCTTGGATGCACTGGGGGTAAGCAGACAAACATTAAATTTTCATTTTTGGGTGAACTATCCCTTTAAACTGGACCTTGCTAATCAGCCAAACCTTGACCCCTACTGTCACCCAAAACCTAAACCCTCAGCGGGAAGTGATAAAAAGTGTGAGACTAGCTCAGGTGGCTCAAATGGATGCAATTTGGTGAGAATAAAGCAGGTTCACTAGTCTGGAAACCCCTCTGTTATCGAGCACAAAAGGACCAGAGCACAATAAACTGGGTCCCACAGACCAAGGTGTGTCTGTAAATTAAATGAGCTTGCACTAATTAAATGCGCCATATGCTCCTGTGCTCCTAAAATGGCATATGCTCTGGGAAACACTTGTCTGAATGGAGCACATAACTGTGCACGCTGGCGTATTGGGTAATTTAGTTCATATGATGTGCATCTGGTTTTTTAACTGGGTTTGGAGGAGCTGTGATGTTGGATGAGCCCTAAGCCAACGAAGCTCCATTGGGAACTGATCACATGTCGAGTTTTCGGCTTATATCAGAGGTCTGCTTTAGATGACACTCATGCATCACATGCTGCAAGAAGCAATGAATATGAATGCAATAGATTGATCTTAGCGCGACATACAGTACATGCAATGCTAAAACTAAAAGCAGAGTGAAAAGAAATCTAGATCACTTGAGATTGTGAAAATATCCCTCCAAGTAAAGCACGCTCTTACTTGCCTTTCAACGTAGGCTAATTAAAACACCACCGTCTCAGAAGCTCCACAGAACATCAATTGTGCCTTTGTTGTCAGTCTGTCCTCAACAGCTAACTGCATTGAAGCTCTGGTAGCGTGGTCGATTGTGTTCCCATGTACAAAAGCCGGGCTTCTCAATCAATGAGCTATCTAGCTCAGATGCATCAGATGGGATTATCAGTGTTGGGACTTGCTTTGAGCCAGCCTAGAGTAAACCCTAATTAATGGCTGGCTTTTAAACAAAGCTCTTTTGAAGCATGATCAGATACAGAGGTTCTTATGACTAATGCACAGTAAAATGAACTAATTTGAACTTTTAGCTAATTTTTTAAACTCATTTGATCAGGCTGTAAACTTAATTATAGTTCAGGTGCACAATTAGCTCTAAAGTTTATCATGGTTTCAGAAAATGAATCAGAGAAAAGCTATATGTGACGCTGGAAGCTATGACTAATGAAATGTCTAAAGCAGATGGGGTATAAATATTCAACAGAATCTGTCTGAAAATGGACAGATATTCAAATGATCTAATTAGCCATAGATCAAAACAAACATCATAATTTCTTCGAAGTCCCTTATACTGCTTTCAGCTTGATATGTTAAACTCAATATGCTTTAGTACACAAGCACTCTTCACAGAAAATAAATACAACTGTATCAGTACTCTTGGAATGACTCTCATCCAATCAGATCTGAAGAACTAAATGTACTGTATGAGCAATAGCAGATCATCTAAGATATAAACAAACAAAGTAGTTCAATGACCTCATACTCAATCTGGTAATCATTGTGAACCAATAGAGCAGTCTATTTGGACTGTGAAGAATTACTAGCCTATTTTTGTCACAAAGCTAGTCCATATCTTCATATCTGTCTGAATCATATGTCATACCCTGCACAAAACAGACTACAGAGATAGGAATCATTCAAAATTTATCATAACAGAGCTCTCTGATTGTATTTACGGAATTCAATTATTCTGACACAGACAGATGGACTGCTTGTCCAGGAGAGGCCTGTCATTTGTTACCGTCAACAGTTGTGTCAGGCTGAAGGGCTTCTGGAGCGGCAAACAAAACTTCTAATCAAATTGCTAACTCATGCAGTGTGCTTACATAATATACAAGCTCATATTTACTAGTTATGTGAATCTGCCATACCATGTGATGTCTAATTGTTCATGATAATTAATGATGCAAATGTATTATTCACTGGATCTCAACTGGAGGAGAGCCAAAAGTGCGCAGGTCTGTTCTAATAGGGGCTAAAAGTTTTTGATATTCTTCATATTCTGTGTGGTCAGTTCACAGCAGTGATAGAAATTATTCTTTTCCAATAAGTTTACATTGATTTTTACCTTTATAAAGCCATTTCTTTTAAAGTGTGCATCATCTTTTGAGTCAAATTCTTTAATTTAATCAGTCAATTATAATAATAATACATTTAGCCTGTTTTTACAAATTAAATCACTATCAACAAAATTCATTTTCGCAGAAATTGCATATGAAGTGGCATTTAGATGTATTTACACGTTAATGCAGCTATATTATAAAATTATTTTAAAAGTAAAAAAAAATACTTAGAATGTGAAGTTAAAACAGCCAGTTAAAGGGTTACTCCACCCCAAAATGACAATTTTGTCATTAATCACTTACCCCCATGTCGTTCCAAACCCGTAAAAGCTTTGTTGGTCTTCGGAACACAATTAAAGATATTTTGGATGAAAACCAGGAGCTTTGTTGCTGCCAAGTAAATAGCACTGTCAAGGCCCAGAAAAGTTTGAAAGACTTTGTCAAAATAGTTCATCTGCCATTAGTGGTTCAACCATAATTTTACAAAGCTATGAGAATACTTTTTGTACTCAAAGAAAACAAAAATAACAATTTTATTCAACAATTTGTTTCCTCCGCGTCACCGCAGCACAATTTTGGAGAGTATCCACTGGGCACAAACAGTGTACACTGTTCTGTGTCAGCCACAACACACAGATACATTTATTTACGCTTTGATTCGAACGAAAACAGCGTATCCAACAAAGCTTTTAGGGGTTTGGAATTTTCATTTTGGGGTGGAGTAACCCTTTAATAAGTGAGTCATTGCGATTCAACCGAGTCATTTAAACTGTTGATTCATTCAGGAACGAAACACCGTCATGTTGCTCAGAGACTCAAAACAGTACTGTGGCTGTGTTTAGAATGATTTTTGTTGGCGAAATTGAGAAAAGGAGGAAATATGCTGTCTAAAACGTAAGTCTTTTAATATTAACTTCTTGTTTATTGAACTGTTGAATAAAATCAATATCACATTTGTAGTCAGGCTGATTTCTGAAGGAAAAAAACAGCCCTCTTCATGTGATATTGATTAACTATATGCAATTATATAAATATATACATTTTCTGGCTCCATATTTTGAATTATGTGATTATTCTAAATGCATTTTAATAGACTGAATCATGCAGTGAAAGAATGCACTCTAAATGTGTACTTACTAGACTTTATCAAGTAATGTAATGTTATGCGTGCACTCTGTAGATATGTTTTGTTTGCTTTTTGCAATATACTCAATAATGTCAAATTGCACATCGTTAAAACAACAATTACGATAACCTGTTTTCAAAATTTTGCATTTTTGGGTCCCCCAAAACAGTGTTTTAGTTATAAATGATGATGTGCAAATGCCTTCTTATTTAGGCTATATTCTTAAAATTAGTTTATAAATCAACAACCAATATTTTTGTCCTCAGTTATATTTGCCATCACAGTACACAATTTAGCTTGCACTCAACTGCATTTGAGCACAGACACTTTACTGGCTTGCCTTCCCGCTCACTGGAGGTCAACATCATTTAATAGATGCAGCTAATAGCAGGTGCTTGAGGACACCAAACAATATACGTTCTCATAAAAAAAAAATCCCATTGGGCTTGATTATAAATTATTAGTGAAATTTACTGTCCTCTAAAAGGCTCAGGAAAAATCCTAGCTTGACAGTTTCATCACCATCACTATAGATGTTACAGTAAACCAGTTTATCTGTTTAGTTGCAAGGAAGTCCTGGAGAGAGTCGTTCATTAGCATTTCCATCTCAAGGGCAGAAGTTTGTCGGGAACGAGAAATATGCAACATGGAAGACAAATGGTTATTTTTTAAAGATAATAAGACATTGAAACACCAGTTCTGATATCATGGAGTCCTTAAACCATAAAACATGTCCTATATAGCTAATCATTCTAGTATTTCACATCACCCATCACTCCCCCAGAGACATATTTCAGTCCGAGAGTCTTCCTTTCTCCCATGTGTGTATCGTCTGGGCTAACAGACACAAGGTAAATGTGTACGAAAGACTTCTTTGAGTGAAGTTGTGTGTTGATGTCGAGGCTGAATTATGGATGAGTTCACTCAAAAGATGAGTGCTGTATGGAATTCATTGTGGATTTGCTGACAGTTCTGGTGCACCTTGATCCAGTGGGAGAGAGTATAGAGAAAGAGAGAGCATTTGGGGAGAGAAGTACTGTAAATCCTCTCCCCTTCATCATACAATAGTCAGTGCGATATAGTGCAAACCCTCCACTAGTCCGTCCAATCGTTTTATCCCCTGTGGTGCATATGTTGGGTGGATAAAATAATCTGATCATGCAGTGGAATAACACACACAATCTAATGTGATTTCCTCCCACTACTGTACATACCAACCACTGGGAGCCTGCCAGTTCTCCACATTCATCTTCATATATCTGAAGTTCATACTATAAGGCTTGTGTGGTAAGTTGCAGTCTAGAAAATGTAGGGGTGAAAGTGTGAATTTACAGTAGGCTACATTACTTGATAGTAGCTATCTACCTTCACCAGTAGTAATTCTACAGTTTACCATTAAACTGTAGCTTTAAAACTAAAAGAAATTGTTGAATAAAGTTATTTCTGTTTTCTTTGCGCAGAAGTATTCTCATAGCTTCATAATAGGGCTGCACAATTAATCGAACGATGTTGTGAGGTGCGTTTAGTCAATGAAGCCGGTACTTTGATTAGTAGTAAATCTCCATCACGTGCGTTCAGCTGGAGCATTCAGAGGCGTAAATCACTGACAAGCTACGCCAAATCGCGCTCAAAATCGAATGCGATTTTGAACGTGATTTGGCGTAGCTTGTCAGTGATTTACGTCTCTGTGTATTAATTGCCGCTCCAGTTGAACGCACGTGATGGAGATTTACTACTAATCAAAGTACCGGCTTCATTGACTAAACGTGCCTCACAACTTCGTTAGATTAATCGTGCAGCCCTACTTCATAACATTATGGTTGAACCACTGATGTCACATGGACTATTTTAACAATGTCCTTACTACCTTTCTGGGCCTTTAACGTGTCAGTTGCATTGCTGTCTACACTCTAAAAAATGCTTGGTTGTTTTAGTTTATTGGGTTGTTTTTAATATTTTTACCCGTGCTGGGTAGTTTTTCTGCACTCTATAAGGTGCTGTTTTTTTCAGCTTGTTGGGTAATTTTATTGGAATAATTTTAATACCCAGGTGCTGGCTGTTTTTTCCTATAACCAAGCTTCTGGGTTAATTTTTACCCAACCGCTGGGTTGAGCAGGCTTTTGGCGTCCTCTACAGGAAAGAGTGGTTTTCAGTGCCGCCAATTTGGTGTACGTCTTCAGTGAAATATAGCTTTGCATACATTTTATTTCATTTATTAAGTCTTAACAGTGCTGTAAACTATATTATTTTATGCAGCGCAACATACAGGGACGAGATGTCAGTCAGCTGCGTCAGTCAGCGGTCGTTTTGCATGATGGAAAGGGATTTTGATTTACATTTAATACTGTATTTAATTTTAATTTTAAAATATATTCTCTAATCTCAGTACTGTTTGTTTATGGGTAGGTTATGGAGTTAGTCAGGGCATCTTTAAGCTACAAGTGAAACGCGAAGCAGTGGTCTGAGGATCACAGTTCCCCCAGCGAACAGCAGTTTTTGGCGACACACTGGCACAAGAATTAGCACTTTTTCAGTGAAAAGTGATTACAGAGAATGGTTGAATATACTTAAATTAAAATGCTACTTTTAAATGTTAGTTTTTGAATTTTTAAAATGTTTGTTAAATGTACACTCTAAAAAATGCTGGGTTGAAAACAACCCATCTTGAGTTATTTGGCAACCCAGTGCTGGGTAAATACTGGACAGAACACATGCCGGGTTATTTTGACCCATCTGGTTGGGTTAAATGTTTTTATTCAACATGCTGGGTTATTTTATTTAAGTCAACTATTGTTTAAAAATTATTATATTGCTGGCTTAAAATGGGCTGGAAATTAAAAATCACACACAGAATTATAGAGACAACAGCAATAATCAAAAGATGAACATTTAATATTAATGAAGAACACCCATGGACAAAAAATAAGACATTAAATTTATTTGGATGAATACAGCATAGTTTACAATACTACATACCTTAAAACCCATTTAACAAGCATTTAGAAATAAAAAATGTTAACATTTAAAAGTAGCATTTTAATTGAAGTGTATTTAATAAAAATGTATACAAATCAGTGGCGCTGAGAACTGCTGTTTCCTGTAGAGAAAGCAAAATGCCCGCGCTCTGACTGTACTTTTCGTAAGACCCTAAAGAATCATATCAACTTGTGGAAAATGGGCATCCGGATGACCCCTTTAACCCAGATGCTGGGTTCACCTTGTTAGGTCATTTTATTAGGTTATTTTAAATATTTTTACCCAGGTGCTGGGCAGTACTAAAGTGCTTGGTCATTTTTAATGGGTTATTAAATATTGGGTTGTTTTTTTCTACCCAACAGTTGGGCTGAGCCTGTCTCAGACGAAACAACCCAGATGCTGAGTAGAAAAAAACAACCTAATATTTAATAACCCGTTAAAAATGACCAAGCACTTTAGTTACAGAAAAACTACCCAGCACCTAGGTAAAAAATATTAAAATAACCCAATAAAATGATCTAACAAGGTGGACCCAGCATCTGGGTTAAAGGGGTCATCGGATGCCCATTTTCAGAGATGAGATTCTTTAGGCTCTTTATGAAAAGTCTATAATATACTTTGGTTAAAGATTCTCAATAGTAGTGTAAAAAAAACACCCTTTTACCTTGTCAAACTCAGCTCTGCAAAAAATCAACTCATTCTATTGCATGTTCCTTTAAATGCAAATGAGCTCTGCTCACCCCGCCCCTCTCTTCTCTCTGTGGAGTGATGAGTCACTGTTTACTTAAGCGCGTTTAGCTACGAAACTTGCTAACTAGCACGTTACTAGGAAAGGCGATTGCAAAATAAAAAACGTATACTCACTTCTGCTGTAAGTGAAGCTGGATCACTGATGATTTGCGCGAATGCATTTATGATCGGGAGGTGCATTCCATTAACAAACAAAAGTCATCCACTGCATCTTCAGCAGCTCAGATGTCAGGAGTAAATGAGGACTACTATGTTCATTATTACATTCAACAACAAAACACCTCAATCGCTTAGGCGCCAATCTTGTCTACGTCCCTGTTCCGGCATCGAGACAATAGCGATCGGATTGATACAGTTCAGTCGGGGTGGGTCTAAGGTAAGACGTCCATGTCACTCAATCTATTGTGGGAGTGGCCTCTGTCGGGGTTGCATCACACCGACAAGAAGCTGAGAATGGCTTGAATTGAAAAAGGAGAAATTATTTTTACAGACTAAATAAAAACCACTGGGTGGATTTTTATAATTATAGGGTAGATGTGTACACACACTGCCAATACACATTTATGTTCAAACAACATGCAAAAGTGAACTTTGCATCCGATGACCCCTTTAAAAAAATAACCCAGCTTTTTTTAGAGTGCAGGAAAACTACCCAGCACCTGGGTAAAAATAATAAAAAAATAACCCAATGGCTGAACCCAGCATTTGGGTCAAAAAAATAACCCAGCATTTTTTAGAGTGCATCTAATATAATATATGCCACAGCCATATCACCCTGCAGCCCAAGACTGGTTGCTCAAATTGCACATCGTTAAAACAACAATTACGATAACCTGTTTTCAAAATTTTGCATTTTTGGGTCCCCCAAAACAGTGTTTTAGTTATAAATGATGATGTGCAAATGCCTTCTTATTTAGGCTATATTCTTAACCAGCCCAAGACTGGTTGCTCACTGAAGCCAAGCAGGGCTGAGCCTGGTCAGTACCTGGATGGGAGACCTCCTGGGAAAACTAGGTTGCTGTTGGAAGAGGTGTTAGTGAGGCCAGCAGGGGGTGCTCACCCTGTGGTCTATGTGGGTCCTAATGCCCCAGTATAATGATGGGGACACTATACTGTAAAAAGCACCGTCCTTCGGATGAGACGTTAAACCGAGGTCCTGACTCTCTGTGGTCACAAAAAAAATCCCATGGCACTTCTCGTAAAGAGTAGGGGTGTAACCCCGGTGTCCTGGCCAAATTTCCTCTACTGGCCCTAGTCAATCATGGCCTCCTAACATTCCCCTTTCATTGAATTGGCTATTTCACTCTCTTCTCTCCACCTGTAGCTGGTGTGTGGTGAGCGCACTGGCGCCGTTGTACTGTGGCTGCCGACGCATCATCCAAGTGGATGCCGCACACTGGTGGAGGTTGAGGAGAGATCCCCCATATGATTGTAAAGCGCTTTGGGTGTACGGCAATACACAATTAAAGCGCTATATAAATGCATCATTCATTCATTCATCTAATATTGTAAACTATACTGTATTCACCCAAATAAATTAAATTTGTCTTATATTTTTGTCCATGTGTTATTGCTGTTGCCTCTGTAATTCTCTGTGCGATTTTTAATGTCCAGCCCATTTTAAGCCAGCACTATAATATTTTTTAAACAATAGTTGACTTAAAACAACCAAGCATGTTGGGTAAAACATTTAACCCAACCATCTGGGTCAAAATAACCCAGCATGTGCTCTGTCCAATATTTACCCAGCGCTGGGTTGCCAAATAACCCACATTGGGTTATTTTAAATCCAGCATTTTTTAGAGTGTATGCAGGGTCAGAAAGGTCTTGGATTTCATCAAAAATATCTTAATTTGTGTTCCAAAGATGAACAAAGGTCTTACGGGTATAGAATGACATGAGTGTCACGTTGAATAAGGGAGGTCTGGGTCCAAATGCAGGGTGAGTGATTTTAATGAAATGAAAACAAACTAAACAAACAAAAAGGCCAACACGGCAACACTAAACATAAACGGAAACACTAAATAAACAAAATCAAGAACTGAATCAAAGGCCAAGGATCTGGGAACACAGAATACAAAACAAGACTAAAGACAATGCAGACATGAAGCAGGAGTGAGAAGTGAGAGTTCTTATAGTCCAGATAGTGAACAGATGTGAGTGTAATCAGTGCTAATGACAAGGACAGGTGAATACAATCAGGAAGTGCAGTGCAAGAACAGCGACCTCGGGAGGCTGAGGGAAGACCCACAGCCCCGATCATGACAGTACCCCCTCCCTACGGAACGGCTCCCAGACGTTCCCAAAGTCTGGAGGGAGGAGGCACGGGGGAAGGCAAATCAGGGGGAGGGATGGCGGGCCAGGCCCGTGCAGCGGAGTCCCATGGACTGGCCTCTCCACCAGAGGAATGCGAGCCGGCCTCGCCGCCGCGTCAGGAACAGAGATAGCGGTCTCCGGCACGTCAGGCACAAGGATAGCGGAACAGAGAGCGCGGTCGCCTCCGCGTCCGGAACAGAGAGCGCGGTCGCCTCCGCGTCCGGAACAGAGAGCGCGGTCGCCTCCGCGTCCGGAACATAGACAGCAGTCGCCGCCGCGTCCGGAACAGAGACAGCAGTCGCCGCCGCGTCAGGAACAGAGAGCGCGGTCGCCTCCGCGTCCGGAACAGAAACAGCGGTCGCCTCCGCTTCCGGAACAGAAACAATCAGGGGAGTGCAGTGCAAAGGGAACAGCGACCTCAGGTGGCTGAGGGAACCCACAGCCCAGAGTCATGACAATGAGAGTGAGTAATTAATAACAGAATTTTCATTTTTGGGTGAACTATCCCTTACTTTTTTTGTAATGTTGAGATCTAAAATCTTTGCCATTGTTGAGTTACATCTGTCAAGTGTTGAAATCTTTGCATTCCTGGTTGACAATACATACTAAACATTCACTAGAGAACCTAGCACTCAGCTCACCACACTACAACAGCATTGCAAACACCTCAGCAACCCTTAATTATTTATAGAAGATTATATTGTTTCTGTAACATGTCATTTAATACTCCTATGCATATTGTAGATTGTAAGTTAGCCTATAATCAGAGCTTATTTTTTCTGTGTAATACAGCGGAACCGATTGTGTTCTGTGACACATCTGCTGGGAGTCAATTAATTAAAAGTAAACACAACTTCCCAGCCAGAGGGAACACTATAGTCATCATAATAGTGACTTCAAACGAAACTCTTCACAGTATTATCCCACAATGCAGCATAATATTGTTTTTATAGCACTTACAACACATTATGACCTAGTCTGAATTGCAGTAAAACTCTGAATAAATTTTTTTATTGCAAGAAATCTACTGGCAATATAAAATCCTGGCTGGTTTTGTTACAGTGTTCTGGACAAAACAACATCAACAAAGAAACCCAAGAATATCTAAACAACAAGGAGTGTGAAAAAAGGGGTAATATTGGAAACAGATTGACTGGTATGCTGTCAGAATGCATTGTCTCACTGCATGCTGCGATTCGCAAGCATGTGCCGCTTGCAGCATAGCTATTTTTGACACAAAGTTCATGGTGAAATGGTCAAAATGAAGCATGAGTTACTGCGTAACCATGCCAATTGCTGTAACAAATGCACATTACTGCTTTTAAGCTACCGATGTACTGACAGACAGATTGAAACACATGTACTAACTAGCTACTGTTAGGAGTTGACTTGTAGGTAATCATCTTTTCATGATCAAAAAAAATCACCTTGAAATGCCTGGAATGTGATTTTTTAGAGAAAATAAAGTGTGGGAGGAGTGAAAGTGAGGGTGCCGGGTTTGCTGAAAAACACTGACAGAACAGATGCTAAGTTTGCATAGTCGTATACACGCACGCAAACTCACACATGCGCACATACATACACCTACACACCCCTTTACCGCTCGATCCTGTTCTCAAGCTGCATTTCTTCCATTCCTGCACTCAGATGCTCTCCTTTTTAGCAGTGAAACATCATGCACTCCTCCTATGGCCCTGGGCCCACTAGAGACTATAAAAAGATACAGGCTCATGAAATATAGAGAGTGTTCGGGATTCAATTTTATGGTGCCTATTACTGCAAATTGTAATATGGCTAATTACTCCTCGCCATGTAGAATTGCTTCAGCAATTGTCTCATGCCCCCATCAGACGAAATTTCAAGCAAATGGCACCTGAGGGGCGTCAATTGAGCATTTCATTATTTTAATTATGTGGACTTATGATTTACCTTCACAGACGGAGAGAACAAGGCAATTTGAAAGTCTTTCGCTAGGCTGTGCTTTCCTCATGGGCTCTGAATCCATTTCGTACAGCTTTCCAGATGTACCAGTTTGTTCTGAAAAGGAGACAAGCGAGATAGATAACACAAATAATTTTTTTCAAAGCAACATCATTATGCAGAGAAATGGTCTGAAGATTATGTCTTGGCCGTTCATAAATTACACGTATTTTTATTTGTACCCTACTTGTATAGCTTATTGCCTGCACAGTACTTGTCAAATCAGTCTTTGTGGATTACAGTGTTAAACACAGTTAGCTTGGAGAGTGATTCATCTTAAGTTTTACTGTGGATATTGAAAGTCTGAGAGTGAGATGGATGGAGATGCAGTTTCAGACTGGTATGATGGAGAGGGCAGAAAATATTGGATTTATTTCAACATTTTTGGGATCAGTTCATGTTTCATCATTTATTTCAATAAAACATGGTTGTCCTGTATTTGAAAACAGCACAGATTGATCCAAAAGCCTTAAAACTTGGATATAAACTAAAAACTAGAATTTTAAGTGATTTAAAAGAAAAAAGAAGAAATATTGTCAATCTAATAAGCAAATGAGAGAGTTCCGTGCGGATAAATGTATTCAAAATGCTGTCCTAATAATATGTAATGTAAAATTTAGTATTAAACATATAAACATATAAGCATTTTCCTTGTTGGTATCACTCCTTTGGACTCGATGTGCCAGAAAAAACTGCCAATTCTGACAGATGGCTTTGGCTTAATAGCAAAAATGATTTGAAATCAGGATTCATTTGATTTTAGTAAGCCTCAGTAATTCTGCATATGAAAGAAAATATAAATACAGTCAAACCGAAAATTATTCAGACATCAGATATAATTTTTGATATTTTTTAGTAGTGGGTGCAGGACACTATAGTTTATTTATGTAAGTAAGGACAGCAAAATAAATAATAATAAATTCTTCATACATTGGACTACCAATAAAATTGATACAAATTTGGGGCCAAAAATTATTCAAACACTTTGACCTGACCATGTTTTGCTTAAGTGTTTTTTCTTTAATTGCTAATGTGAACTTTTTACACCACGGACCAAAACAAAATTAAGCATTGCTTGGTAATTGGTCAACAAAGTATTGATAGTTGTGTAAATATCATCACACTAGCAGCTGTCTAAATTTTTGGTTGATTGTAATCCATTCTCTCAAAGTTATGTGACATTATCAAGATGCATTTGTTCTGACAGTTTAAGTTCTTGTCAGATATTTAGAAACTACATCGGATAAACTGTGATAATGTGAAAAATGTTAAAGGTGTCTGAATAAATTTAAGCTTGACTGTATAGTAACTTACATTGTAAGAACTGAGTAGACCTGTATTAAATAAATAATGCTTATCTCTGTAATTGTTTCTACTTCCAGTTCTCATGTTCATGATTTGTGCAGTAGACTCGTTTTCCTTTCCCACAAGTCTGCGCCTGACCTTTATGTGATCGTTTTCTAAGAAAAAAGGGGTCATTCGTAGAGAGCAGGTTGATTTTTTCCTCTTTTGTTTCTCTCTTGGCAACTGAGCATATGCTAGACTCTTGACCTGTGGCCACTTCACTTCCATATCTTCATGCTAATACATTACTCACATGTACAAAAGCCCACTGTACGCCCCCACACATTGTGGATTTGCTCTGAACATCGGTTACCGCCGTCCTCGGAGGTCTAAATTTGTCAGCGGGGTTAAGAGGGACAGAAGGGGCTGATATTGGCTGTGAAGAGATGGGCGATTAACTGTGTGGCTGAGTCAGGCGGCTGGTGTCTTTGTATGTCAGGGTGCGATGGAAAAGCCAATGAAACAGTTCTCAGAGGGTGTCATAAACTCTGCTTTATTGCCGGTTTGTGTTGCCTTTGCAGATTAAGTTCAAAGAGAGATGGCTTCTCTTCTCCCTCCATCTTAAATCCCGTTTCTATTGAGTTTCTTCTATGGATATATTCTCAGGGCCTCTGAGAAATAACCCTGCAGTCAGCAGCTGCAGGGCAGAGAGTGATTGTAAATGAGGGAGGATTAGTCCCTCAGGGCGCTTTTAACCCTTCGGATTCTGGGTAGAAAGCACGTCCTGGCTGGCATACAACCCAGTGCTTACATTTACTTGGGCTTTCTTTAGAAGATAGTGACTCATCTCGCACTCGCAGTATCCGTGTGGTAAGGTGTTTTGCAACCATTTACTCATAATGCCTCTCTTGAGCCAGACTTGTTTTTGCTTTATCCAAAACTGGAAGCAATAATATTGCACTGTCATGAAATGAGAAAATTTAATATTTCTTCCTGCCGCTTTTATAAGTAGACTACAGCGCTGGGGAGTAACCAGCTAAAAATAGCGACTAATAGCTAATTAGCTGCATTGTTGAGCAGCCTGACGCTGGTTCTCTCCGTTCAAAACAGTGAATCTGAAAAACAGTTCGTTTGTAGTCTTACAAATCGCCACATCGCCGTTTAATCGCGTTTTTTTGCAGCCAAAGCTGAACCGAGCGAACTGAGGTAATAATAAACTAAACTCACCTCAGCTTTGCTGCATTTTCAGTCTTACTCAGGCTAGAAGTGCGATTCATTCGAATGAATCAGTTCATTTGAACAGTTGCGTGTAAATGAACGATTCACTGATTCGTCCTTTCGCAAAATCGCCACATCGCTGTTTAATCCAGTTGTATTGCACCCAAAGCTTTAGAACCGAGCGAGCTGGGTAATAATAAACAAACTAATCTGAGCTGTGCTGCGTTTTTAGTTCTATTCAATGCTAGGAAGTCCGATTCATTTTAATAAATCCGTTCATTTGAACAGTTGCGTATAATTGAACGATTCACTGATTCTACCTTGAGCAAAATCTATATTCGCAGTATAATGTTGTAAAACTAAACTCACCTGCCCAGCAAACACAGAACCTTCCCATATGTTTCCCATTTGATTATTTTTTTTTTTGGAAACCAAATGAGAACTTCTGGGAACGTTCCCTGTAGGTTATCTTTTTAATTACCTATAAAGAACGTTCCCAGAACGTTCCCTCTAGGTTATTTTTTGGTTTAATTTTATAACCTAAAAAGAACCTTCCCAGAACGTTCCCTGCAGGTTATTTTAGGTTTAATTTTTATAACCTACGGAAAACGTTCCCAGAACGTTCCCTGCAGGTTATTTTAGGTTTAATTTTTATAACCTACGGAAAACGTTCCCAGAACGTCCCCTGCAGGTTATTTTTAGTTTTTAGTTTTTAACCTAAAAAGAACTTTCCGAGAATATTCCCTGCAGGTTATTTTTAGTTTTTATTTTTTAACTTGAAAAGAACCTTCCCAGAATGTTCCCTGCAGGTTATTTTTAGGTTTAATTTTTATAACCTATGGAAAACGTTCCCAGAACGTCCCCTGCAGGTTATTTTTAGTTTTTTTTTTTTTAGTTTTTACCTGAAAAGAACCTTCCCAGAACGTTCCCTGTGGGTTATTTTTAGTTTTTTTTTAACCTGAAAAGAACCTTCCAAGAACGTTCCCTGCAGGTTATTTTTAGGTTTAATTTTTATAACCTATGGAAAACGTTCCCAGAACGTCCCCTGCAGGTTATTTTTAGTTTTTTTTACCTGAAAAGAATCTTCCCAGAACGTTCCCTGCAGGTTATTTTTAGGTTTTTTTTTAACCTGAAAAGAACCTACCAAGAACGTTCCCTGCAGCTTATTTTAAAGTTTTATTTTTACAACCGAGAGAGAACGTTCCCAGAACGTTCCCTGCAGGTTATTTTTAGTAGTCATAACCATGTAAGCTAGTTAAAATTTGCAGATGACTATTCTAATGATTATTCTGATTATTCCAATGTTGAAATGTATATATTTTTTCATAAACAAACTATAGCTGCTAAATCATATAGAGAAGGACTTAGCAAGTAGAAAAGGGTGCAATATTTTGACAAACTAAAGTTAATAGGTGATAAAGATACGTATCCCTGTTGAAAAAAAAAACAGCATATGCTACTTAGGTAGGTTCTGATGCTGGTTTACCTGGTTCTTTGCTGGTTTATGCTGGTTCTTGACCAGCACATGACCAGCATAAACCAGCTAAGGACCAGCTTAAACCAGCATCAAAACATACCTAACCAGCATCCCAGCATACCGATTTCACCAGGGATGAGCAGTATTAATTAAAATATTAGCCTAATATTTCACCTACCTGACTGGAAATGATAAGAACAAACACAAATGTTGTCAAGATTCATGCCCTGGAAATCCCGGTTTGGTTTGACCAAAAATGCTTTTGTTCCTCAGTTTTTGCACTCTTCTTCCTGATTTGTTATAACTTTGGCAGTCTATAGAACTACAAATGTTTTTCCCGGTCTAACCGATTAGTACAGCCCAAAACATGACAATAATTGATAATTTTCAGCATCAATAATCAGCAAAATATGCAAGTTTCATTTGGTTCAGTGTCACTGTCTACATTCAGTGCTGCCAATATGGCAGACTGATGTCGCGTTGTGAAAACACTCTATATTCACAATATAATGACGTATGCTCTGAATAATTTGAATGCTGCTGCTTTTACCATATATCTTTCCAAAATAAATTAAGTCTTTTTGATGATTTTGCATTTGTGTGCTTTTTTGATGAAATAGCTACTCTGTATTCATCAATCCAGTGCTTATCATCCATTAAATATGTTAATGTAAGGCATCCTTGTCTTTGGAAACAAAAGGAACTGACAAAAGAGAGTCTGAATTACGGCCATGTTCCTTGGTAATCACTTTTTCGATTTTTAAGCTAAAGCTGGACTGCTGACGTTGAGAAGATGATCAGCACTTCACCAAATGCTCCAGCCTCAGCAGAACACCACAAATGTCAAGTATTAAAAGAAAACTGATGAGAATAGCACGCCATACAGCAGCAACAAACAACTGCATCAAAACTAGTGCTTCCGATTCATTTCCATTTGTCACCAGTCCTTCTTAAATATTAATAACACAGGTCAATGTGTTCATGTGTAACACAGAAAGCTTTCATATAGACAAATAAGCACTCAGAACCTGTCATTAATACCTCTACATAACAGTTGCACAGTGTCTCATATAATTCTGTACCTTTTACCATAAATAAATAATTTTCTATAAATAAATAATTGAATGAAACAAACACATTATATCATTGTGAACCACCGATTCTGAAGGACTAAAACAGTATAAAAAGGAATAATTTATTCAGCCATATAGTTTTCCTCTTTTCTCTGCATATTTATTAATTGGCAGTGCGGCTGAAATTTGCATTTAATCATCATATACCTGAGATGAGGAACAGTTGTTTATACAGCATATTTGCAATATGTAAAAGTGTGTGTTTAAGGGCATGTTTTACATATAAGTAATAAATTGCTTAATGTAACTGACAGAAAGGCATGTACAACAACACAAATTTACCAAGACAAACTAAAATCCAGTATTTAAGGCTAATAACTGACACAATTTGATATTCCTAAGACTCAAATGACATTTTCATTACATACTGGCAGATATTTGAGCTTCCAAAATGTGTTGTGTTCATGGGTTTAGTTATTTAATTCATGATATGAACTAAAACCGTAATTAGCAGGGCCACATTAACCCAAGGGATCACATGGGCTGCAGCCAAAGGCTCAGCCTCAAGGGGGCCCTGTGAACAAGAGATAGCATGTTAATTAAATGAGGATTTTGATTTGTATAGTTTCCTATCTGTTATCCACAAATTGCAAAGTGGCCGCATAGCTCCAAAGTGCTTTTCCCAATGTTGACACTGGCACTTAAAAATAATCACTGACTCTGACTCACAAAGCCATCAGAGGGAGATAATTTTTGAAGTTTAGAGTTTACAAAAAAAAAAAAAAAAAAAAATGTAGAGGACTTCAGTAGATGGAAACACATTGAACTGTCTGTCAGTGATTTAAAACTGAACATGACCTTCTGTGCCGACTTCATTTCATTAGGGACTTTGCTTTTAAGAAGCGCATGAAAGAGGACTTTTCAATAGCAGTGAGAGACATTTCAGTCATTTTAGATCTCTGTTTGGCTGTTTATGGGGTTGTAAGGACATATTCGCTTATCAACATTCATACTTAAGGCCATTTAAGGGCTCGTCCAGACAATACATGCCATTAAATTGATCGTTTGACCAGCTTTGGCATGTTCATCACTGGCAAGTCTGCTGTGCTTTTGTCGATGGTTCTTTGGTCACATTAATGCACATTTACAGGCTGAAAATGGTAGGCATGGGTGCTTATTTAGCATCATACTATTCTAAAGGCCTGGCTCATGAATATCAAGAATTTTACATAATTAAAGGGACAGTTCATCCAAAAATAAACATTCTTTCATAATTTTTCACCCTCATGTGGCTCCAGTCTAGAGTTTCTTTCTTTTGTAGAACACAAAAGAATATATTTTTAAAGGGAACCCTGGATATTAAGACTTGTATGGCTTAATATAATGTAATGGATGTCTCTCACTGAAATATGCAGTAGAAAACCTATTACCTTATTTAAAAAAATCCACATCATTTTATGAATATTTTGGAGCTACTGGCACTGCCTGTTGATATTTTTACCACAACACAACAAAAACCTGATACAATAGCACATTGTGTGACTTTTAGTTGTAATTCAGTCTTCAGTCTTCACTGCTTTTCCTAGCGATAAGACAGCAAAGAATGGGAAGGTGCTTGTGAACAAATAAAACTTTCTAAAGACCTGCGTCTTTGTTCTCTCCACTTCAGCCCTGATGTCTTTGAGGCTTTTAGTAGACCACAGCTACTGAAAGATCTTACAAACGGCACAGACAAGAAACGCTAAATGCCATCCTGGCAGGATGAAAACATACAGACGCTTGTCATGATGCTGCAGCCACTGAAGGACTTTCTCAGCTCTGATTTCTGAAGCGTTTAGACTCCTTGTGTGGTTAAATCAATGGTATGATTTGGTTTAAGCCTGCACTTACATGCACTGCCACCTGTATGCTCTTTCAGTAGCTGTGGTCATCATACCAGTATTTTATTTTTAGAGTTGTGTATTCTGAATTGTGTTGGGGTATAAATATAGGAGCAGATAGCATCAGTCGATAGCGCAACCATTTCACAGCATAACGGCATCCCCCATAATCCAAAATATGTATTAGAATGATGTAGATTTTAAAAAATAACATAAATCTTTCATGCATTTTCTACTACATATTTAATTAAGAGACATAATTTGTGTTATATTAAGCCGTACACCTCTTAACACCCAGGTTTCCCTTTAAGAATGTTGGTAACCAAACCATTGTTTGTTTTTTTGACCTTTGACTTCCAGGTATTTCTCAAAATATATATTTTAAATTTCACAAAGGAAAGAGAATCTTACTTTTTGTGTGCAAAGACAACAAAAATAACATTCAACTATTTCTCTTTTGCACTGCCATTCACGAGAGTACCACAGTACCACGTTCATTTTGTTTTCTTTGCACAAAAAATTATTCTTGTAGCTTTATAAAATTACGGTTGAACCAATGATATCACATGGACTATTTTATCAAATTCATTACTACCTTTATGGGTTTTGGATGTGTTGCGTTGCTGTCTATGCAGGGTCAGAAAGCTCTCGTATTTCATCAGAAATATCTTAATTTGTGTTACGAAAATGAACGAAGGTCTTACGGGTTTGAAACATAGACTGTAAAAAATATGGACGTAGTGTCTGTGACGTCACCCGTAGGTTTCTGAAGAGCGATTTTGAAGCTCATAGTGGGCGGGATTCAGCCGTCGCCATCTTGGAATCGCGTCATCGCACATCACTCCTGGATAATTGAAAATGGGCAAAGAGGCGGGACGTGAGTGGAGCTGGTTGCTGAAACCACACCCACCTAGCGTGACAGTGGTGACAGCAGCGGCAGTTCCCCTGTCACTCAAGTGGCCACGCCCTTAATTATGCAGAACTTTAAGGCTTAATATAACTTAAATGGATGAGTTATAAAAAAATTCACCCCCTCACAGTTGACATGAAGGGAGAAATTAGCTATACAGACCAAAACCACTTTTTGTACCAGACTGTAAACATTTTTTTTTTTTTGCTGTGAAGTTGGGCATTTTAACATGTGGAGTCTATGGGATTGACTCCCTTTTGCAGCCAGTCTCTAGCGGCCAGTCGATGAATTGCAGTTTAAAACACTTCCGTGTTGGTTTCAATAGAGAGAGCGGGAGGTTGCCGCTTGGTTTGAAACAACATGAGGATGAGTAATTAATGACAGAATGTTCATTTTTATGTGAACTTTCCCTCTAAGAAAAAGTACCAAGCATCATATTTATGACCTTAGGATCTTAAATGTTAAATGTTGCATTTACATGACAATTAGTATGCAAATTGTCAAAACAAACTAAAAAAAATATTAGAAGTAATTAACACAATATGTGACCCTGGACCACAAAACCAGTCTTAAGTCGCTGGGGTATATTTGTAGCAATAGCCAAAAATATATTGTATGGGTCAAAATTATTGATTTTTCTTTTATGTCAAAAATCATTAGGAAATTAAGTAAAGATCATGTTACATTAAGATTTTTTGTAAAATTCCTACTGTAAACCTATCAAAATGTAATTTTTGATTAGTAATATGCATTGTTAAGAACTTAATTTAGAGAACTTTAAAGGTGATTTTCTCAGTATTTTGATTTTTTTGCACCCTTAGATTCCAGATTTTCAAATAGATGTATCTCGGCCAAATATTGTCCTATCCTAACAGACTATACATCAATAGAAAGCTTATTTATTGAGCTTTCATATGATGTGTATATCTCAGTTTTGTAAAATTTAACCTTATGACTGGTTTTGTGGTCCAGGGTCACATATTACCGTATGTATCCAAATGAGAGTCCTGTTTGATTCAGTGTATAAGTCACTTTGAGTAGTACGCTTAAAAATGACCTTTACTACGTCCTGGGCTCCATTAAACTTTTTGTTATATTCCTCAGTTCATCTACAGACCGGACAAGCTTATAACCTAGTAGAGCAAGAGTTCTGTTGCAAAGAGATTGAACTGTCTTAACAATATCAAAATTCAGATGTATTCTCCAGCTCTGAGCTGTGGCTTTCGAGTCTCTTGTAGTGGAGTACTTATAGTTCCAATCTGAAGAAGATGCGAGAGTGCCATTGGTGTTATGAGCAATCCACGCGAGGACTCTTTGATCCAGGTCCAGGCCCAGAAATCTGTATATCTCCTTGGCCTTTTCCTCAGGATTCAAGGCCAAGTCTTCATAGCGTACCAAAAGATACCTCCCCCTCAGCCATGTGGGCTTCTGCAGGCTGGTTTCCACAGAATATTCGATATCTCTACACGTTCTCGTTATCTGTGTAAGGTCCACGTAGCGTGGTTGGCGGCCGGTGGCATTCCAGATCTTCCAAGCCCTGAATTTACCAGCAAAAGCCGCCATGCGGGAGGCGAGAATGGCTCGGGGGTCTCTTACCAAATGGACGATTCGCAAATCTAAACGAGGGTCTTCTGAAAGCGTACGTAAGTCGCCTATCTCTGGGATTCGGACTGTTTTTATGGCTACGTGACTTCGTGCTTGGCAAGCCTGAGAGGCTAGCGTGAGGTTCAAGGCCTGGCACTTTTTCGGGCACCAGACTTCATCCGGTTGGCCTGCTAGAATCTCCTCACCACCTTCCTGGCAGACAGGCGGCGTGCACAGGGCGTGACTGGAGCTGCGGCGGAAAAACGCCCCAGTCATGTGATCCTGTGGCTCAGGGCGAATGTAGCTCTCCAGAAAGCTGAAGTCACAGTTGTAAAGATTGAGAAGGAGGTCTCGGTAGGCTCCCAGAAGAGCTCTGCCATCCAAAGCCCTTTGTAAACGGCTGCTAGAATTGGTAAAGGCCTGTTGCACATGGAAAAGAGGCTCAAAAAGATAAAATATGCCAGGATGTTGATTGAAAAGTTGTCCGGTAAATGAGGAGCCACTGCGGGTTTGTGCAAACAGAAGGATGTGCTTTCGCGTGGCGGTCTCATCAGGGATGCCGTGGCTGTCATCGCAAAGAGATTTCCATCTCTGCTCTAGGGAAGAGAAGAAGAGAAAGTGAGATAATACAGCGCTCTGAAACCTCAGTGGACATTATAAGGCCACAAAAGACCCAATTAGTTCAGCTTCATCTTTAATCAATCAGTTATTTGGGTTTGGAAATACCTGGAGCTTTAATTTAGAGAAAAAACATAGTAATGTAATCTGTAATAAAGTCCAGTGGATTTCAAAAACCTATTCCGCCCACAGAGAGGAAACGTACAGCAGTAATAATGTTGTTTTGAAGACTAGGATTGCCTCCTTCTGTGGTGGTAATCATTTCACCATTTTGGAGCAATATTTGAAAAAGCATCCAAAATTGAAATATGAACAATGACTGCATTTCTCCACATACGAAGAAAGATTATGTGACTTTTGCTCAAAATGAACAATTACTATATATAGCAGGAGGGTGGGAGAGACTGATAACGCTTGTAATTACGGCTGATGAGAGACTGATTGCGTGTGGCACATTAGGTTGTGCGAGTCGACGCTTGCTGGAAGTGCAAACAGCTGGTCCGTGAGGACATATTACGGCAGATTAATGATGAGATAATTGTAGAATTAATTATTGATATTCCATCTCTCGCTCCTTACAGCGGATGAGGGGGGAATTTCCAGGTTGCATTTCTAACAGTTCCCTGCTAATTTCTTTCCTCACAAACTTACTCATTACAGAAGTGATGACCTGAGAGAGATAAGCCTACAGAAAGAATGTCATTCAAATCCTTTAGGATGATCTTGTCAAACCAGCTATAGCTACATCCATAACTAAACATGAATTATAATTGAATTTAAGTCTCTGTGCAAACTATAATTTAATGGAGGGCTTAAACTGTGTCTAAAAATGCATCCTGGCACTTGGACCTGAATACAGATGATATTGCGTACACATTAATAGATGGGTCATTGCTGTTATGCAGTTTTTGTGCTCTGTAACTTTATGTCTGTAACAAAAGGTTTTTGAGATATACAGTTGAGGTCAAAAGTTTACATACACCTTGCAGAATCTGCAAGAGAAAATTATAGTTGAATTTATAAAAAGTGACCCAGTTCAAAAGTTTACACGCGCTTTATTCGTAACACTGTGTTGTTACCTGAATGATCCACAGCTGTGTTTTTTTTTTCGCTTAGTGATAGTTGTTTATGAGTCTCTTGTTTGTCCTGAACAGTTAAACTGCCTGCTGTTTATCAGAAAAATCCTTTAGGTCCTCCAAATTCTTTGATTTTTCAGCATTTTTGTGTATTTGAACCCTTTCCAACAATGACTGTATGATTTTGAGATCCCTCTTTTCACACAGAGGACAACTGAGGAACTTATATGCAACTATTACAGAAGGTTCAAATGTTTTTTGATGCTCCAGAAGGAAACACAATGCATTAAGAGCCGGGGGTGTAAACTTTTGAACAGAATGAATATGTGTACATTTTTCGTATTTTGCCTAAATATAATTTTTTTTTTTCATTTAGTACTGCCCTTCAGATGCTACAGAAGTTTCCCAGATGTCAAAATAAGTTAAATTTACCCTTATCTTCAAATTCACAAGTTTTCAACCCCGGCTCCTAAAGCATTGTTAAATATTTTACGTACTCAATCTCAAAATCAGACAGTCATTGTTGGAAAGGGTCTCAAAGGGACAAACAAGGGACTCATGAACAACTATTACTCAACAAAGAAAAAACACACAGCTGTGGATCATTCAGGTAACGACATAGTTTTAAGAATCAAGTGTATGTAAACTTTTGAACAGGGTAATTTATATTAATTTTATAAATATAAATTTTATAAACGACATTTATGTGAAATATCTTATTCAGATGAGTACTAAATAAAAAATAACATGCATTTTGTATGATCCCTCTTATTTTGGTAAAATAATTAACATTTCGCATTATATATAACTAACCATTGCAAAATGTACTGTACTGTATTTACTGTACTTGCTGAAAACTGAAATTGAGGACATGGAGAAACTACAAAATGGTTGCAGATAAAAACAATTATCCCAAGAAATAATGTTTTGTTTAAAAAAATTTAATTAGAGAAGATAAATTATAAAATTTCTGAAATATCTCTTGAGGATTTTGTGTGTGTGTGTGTTAGAAGTCATTTAATTAGCTTTTTCTGAATCACTGCTAGGTTTATTTTATTCAATATATTTCAGCCTGAAATGAAAATTCACCCTATTTTAAAATGCATTTTATTGATCTCACTGTGAACAGTTCATCTATGCATGTGTTTTGTTTTTTTGACCTTGTACTTTTTAATGAAAATGTCATAACTCAATCAAAAAACACACCCCTCTTGCACCGATCTGTCATTTAATGCGTTTCATCCCAGCCTTAATAAATATATTGCATGATGGGAACATGAATCTATACAGCATAATAGAAATGACTCAGATGCAGATAGATGAAAACCCTGCTGATTTGTTAATCAGAATAAATGTGAATACAATCTATCAGTGGGGTATTGTAAACCTGATACAATTTGAACAAAACCACACATTTCCAAATACAAATTTCATTTCCTTTCTTCCAGTGACAGCACTGATCTGCAGGACGCTCATACAATTTGAGATGTCATTGTGAAAATCTAATGCTTTGTGTTACAGGACAGTGACTCACCTTTACCCTGGCGTCCTTGGCAGTGGGCGGAGTCTTGGCATGGGCCACTGAAGGAGTCGTGGAGGGAGCGGATGGCAGTGTACTGCACTCCCAAAGACGTGCAGACGAGCAGCAGCAGAGTCTTCCACGAGCACTCCATAATGCTCCGTCACCATCACATTCTTCACTCTGTCAGGAAGGCAAGCATGGACACTTATTTACTAAAGAAACCTCTGTAGGAAGGATTACACTGTTCATTGTCCCTTATTTTTTGACTTGCATTTCAAGATTTGTTTTAAAATTGTAAACGGTGTGTCTGCTTTGCTCTGAGACTTTGAGAGATCATTATGCTGAGTGCTTGTGGAGTTTCATTACAAATAGGCAGATGTGAGATGCATTATCATTGTGGGAGCTAAAGCAAGGAGTTGAGACTGTATTACATATTTTTCACATTTAATCATTCTCACAATCACAGAATAGGCGGCTTGGCCCGATTACCATAGTATTTCCATATTTAAATAAGTGCAAAATCGCATCCTAAACCACAATAACAAAGTGGCCATTTCTGTCACCTGGGCTCACACCCACAGAGCAGTCCATTGGCTGGCCAAATACCTAATGCTTGATCTGTCAAGCTCTAATCTGATTTATTAGTCCACCAGCGAACAAATTTGTGTTTACAAGGTACCAAGCTGACATAACAAGCACCTCTATGGATTAATTCATTCAAATAGTTTTAAATAGTTTTTAATAATTCAAATTTTGCCTAGTATGCTTGTTGCTTTACATGTTTATCAGGCAGTTTGTTCTTCTCCAGAGTTATTAAATAACTATAACCATAATAAACTAAAATCATAATTTTTTTTTTACTTGAAACACAAAAAAGTTACCTGAAAAAAAAAATATATAAAAGAATTTAAACTTTTTTTCTAGCTAGTTGCCAAAAAAAATACTTCTCATTTTCACTTAGTTTGACTTGATGTAGTAAAACAACTGAAAAAGACTGAAATAAATAAGCATTATCACACTCGTTGCTGTGCAATATAAATGTATATCAGCATGGCTGTGAATCGGCCATAGGTAATCACAGCGTGCCGATATACAGCCATATTGCATGGCTTGAAGTGTGATACTGCTTTTATACAACAGTTCAATGGCACATCTGTAAAAGTGGTCAAAAGTACAAAGGCAGCACTCTGATATACAGCATTAAATTTACATAAAATATAATGTGATGAGATTTTGCCCTCAGCGAAAACTATTTGCTCTGAAACAAATGCTAGATTATTGAGACCCAAAACTAATTATATCTCATGTTTAACCACTCTAAAGACATCAGAGCCAGCTGCAAATTCCAGAAGATCTGTCAGAGGTAAAGCTACTCTCAGCAGGTTCATGAGTGCTGAATGGGTGCTGATGACCTGGAGCTCACATCTCCCGAAAACATTGAAGCAAATTTTCAAATAGACGTTATTATTAACGAACAGCATATTTGAAGTCTAAACAAGTATATTCTCACCTAAAAACTGTTCAAACTACATTATGTGACACAAAAACAGTATTATTTTTTTAAATTATAGTGGATTTGAGCATCCGCCATGACACTCGCAGTGAGAAAAAACACAAGCGGAGTGATATAAACAGTGAAACGGTTGGAGTTCCAATATAATTAGAATATCGATCGCACCTCTCTCAGCTAATCAGATTCAAAGACCAGAAATACAGCTGAGGTCACAAGTTTCTTCAGAAAAATCCTTAGGTCCCACAGATTCTTTGGTTTTCCAGCATTTTTGTGTATTCAAACCCTTTCCAACAATGACTGTATGATTTTGAGATCCATCTTTTCACACTTAGGACAACTGAGGGACTCGTATGCAACTATTACAGAAGGTTCAAATGCTCACTTGATGCACCAGAAAGAAAAATTATGGGTTAGGAGCCAGGGGTGAAAACTTTTGAACAGAATGTACATTTTTCTTATTTTGCCTAAATATCATATTTTTTTTCATTTAGTACTGGCCTTTACAGGGAACATAAAGTAGTTACATGTTCCCCAGAAGACAAAATAAGCTTACAAAATAAATGTATCCTAAAATTCAGAGGGGGGTGGGGGATGGGGGGTGTACATTTTTCTTATTTTGCTTAAATATCAATTTTTTTTTTTTTTCATTTAGCACTGCCTTTCAGACACTACAGAAGATACTTACATGTTTCCCAGATGACAAAATAAGTAAAATCTTCAAATTCACAAGTTTTCAACCCTGGCTCTTAATGCATTGTTTTTCCTTCTGGAGCATCAGTGAGCATTTGAACCTTCTGTAATAGTTGCATATGTGTCTCCCAGTTGTCCTCGGTGTAAAAAAAGATGGATCTCAAAATCATACAGTCATTGTTGGAAAGGGTTCAAATACACAAAAATACTAATAAACCAAAGAATTTGTGGGACCTGATGGAATTTTCTGCAGAACAGCAGCCAGTTTAACTGTTCAGAACAAACAAGGGACTCATGAACAACTGTCACTAAAACAAAAAAACACAGCTGTGGATCATTCAGGCAACAACAAGAATCAAGGGGATGTAAACTTTTGAACAGGGTCGTTTTTATAAATCTATCTACTGTTTTCTCTCGTGGACTATATGTGAACATCTTTTATGTGAAATATCTTACTCATATCTTATTCAGGTCAGTACTAAATAAACATTTTGCAGATTCTGAATGGGGATGTAAACTTTTGACCTCAACGGTAACTATAGACAAAAACACCCAACAAAATTCCTAAAACTTTAAATATAGTAAAAATGAAAAAGGAACACATAAAAACTAACTATAATACTATCTCATTGCTATTAAAATAACACTGTTCCTGTTTATGCAAGCAGTTCTTGGCCAGTATAAGCTGTGATGTGGACCAGCTCTTTTGCTTTTTGTCAAAGATCTGGCAACGCAAGACTAATGAGTTGGAAGCATTCATCTCTGTCCATTTGCATGTGCTGTAAAACAGTAACGTGAATACATCTACTTCTGAATGCCCAGAATTCAAAACTTATGGCATCTCAGTATTAGTCACAGATGACAACCCAAGCTTGGCCTTCCCTCAGCTAAAAAACATTTCAAATTTCCCAAACCTGCTCCAAAGTCAATGTGTTGCTGCAGTTTTCCATTGGCACCATTTCTGTTGCTATTAGAAATGCATTAGAAAGATCCGCAACATATTGTCAGCCTCTCATCACTATCTCATTTCTCTTCAAATGACGAAAAATACCATCGTAAATAATGCAGTGCCTATTTTTGCTGTGATGTATGTTGCCATGTTTCTCTTGAGGAAGCCCTTAAGAACCATTTCATCAATCATAGGTGGCAAAATTGGCAGCGATGGTCTCCAAGCACAATTTTCTCTGTTATTCCTCAAATGAATACGGTCTATGTTTTCAGTGATGTTGTAAGACGTAAGAAGCAGAAATGCTTCACTTCCGCAGCTGGAATAAATTAACATGTCAGAAAAATGTAGCATTTGAGACGTTTTGAGAATTTCAAACACAGATATGGCAATCAAGCACTCAACAAGCTCCTTATCAATGAACAGCCATGTTGCTCGCCTCAGGTTCCTTGAACTTTGCATGAAAAAGCTCTTGCTGGCCTGCTAATTGAGCATTCAATGAGGTGGTTTCCCTGTGCTTTTTATTAGCTCCTGAGAGGGACTAGTCACCACAGCAGCTCTGTATATAATGACAGCTATATACAGCTAATAGGCTCTTGCACTAAAACAGCCAAGCAGTATCAGGAGATTGATCAGATAGTTTTGTGTCTGTGACCATCAATATATTGGAATCACTCAACTTATATCTGCAATATGACCAGCTGGTTGTATTTTTGTGAACCCCTGGTTATGTCACTACTTTAATTTACAGGAAAGAGGCCAAGAAGACATTATGACAGCTCTTGAAATAAAAAAAGAGGATCAAATCTTAAATATACTTTAGCATCTAGACTGGAGTAAAGATTGTCTTTCTCTTTTCAATCACTGCAAGCTTAAAAGCCTCATTGGCTGCAGCTCTTTTCATAGCATTCACAGGATTTTCAGGGTTGTCTCCTACAATAACCTCTCTTATGATTCTGTGTTTTTTCATTTAACAAACTGATTACCACACTGGGAATAGGGAATGTAAGGGGGAAATTTATTTCCATCAGTGTGCACACTGAGAGCTACGATTAGCTTTCTCTGCCATTCGACAAAATCGCTCCAGCCACATCGACCAACACAATCAAGCACCAGTACTATCTGGAAGAAAACTGATATCTATTTTTCTCTCTCTCTCACTTTTCTCCTATGTAAATGTATGGGTATCTTGACCTTGCTGTGAATATGTTAATCTGTGTTTAAGAACTCATTACAGCAAAGGACTCAAATAGTTTCTCTTTTACCTCACCTAATAAATGTCTGAGAATATCTGAATACTTATTCATGCATTTCAAACTCAACACAATTGAAAACTAAAGTTTGATTCTTGCCAAACTAAACGGTTGCCAAGGTCTCAATCTGCATTAGTACATCTATAGCAGATAAGTGAATAAAATCGCATAAATTGAAAAGAATTTTTAAACTTTTAATATTATAAATGAAAATGTTAATACGAGACTAGAGATACGCACAATTCTAAGGTATGATAAGTTATTTATTATTATGTATATGTTTTATGTCTGAACTCCCTTCATTTGACTATGCCTACAGGCACAGCAGGCTATTCAAGGTTAATGTGTGTCTATGGCCAATACAGCTACAGGCAAGACACTAATGTGAGCGACCAATCCATAATATCCCAAAAACCATAAATACAGCATCGCTCAATAAATAACCATCAAAATGTCTATAGTGCATTACCCCATAGCTTTCCTGCAGAATTTGCAAATAAAAACTGCTTAACAGTAGTTTGCTGGTCTTAAGATTGTATTCATTTGGTTTGCTAGTCTGGCCAAGCTGGTCTCCAAGACAAATCTAATGAAAAGTGCCTGAAACCCTTCTTAACCAATTATCTCAAAAGACCAGCATGACTAGGTTTGAAGACAATATAAGACCGCGAATGCAGTTTGGTCTGGTTTGAGATGTTTTTTTTTTTTTTTTATAGATATTTGTGACCAATGGACCACAAAACCAGTCATAGGGGTCAATTTTTTCATTTCAATTTATTATCTCAAAGCTGAATGAATAAGATTGTTGTACGGTTTGTTAGGATATGACAATATTTGGCCGAGAAACAACTATTTGAAAATCTGGAATCTGAGGGTGCAAAAAATCAAAATACTAAGAAAATTGCCTTTAAAACTGTGCAAATGAAGTTCTTAGCAATGCATATTACTAATCAGAAATTACGTTTTAATATATTTACGGTAAAAAAAAAATACACAGTATCCTCATGGAACATGATCTTTACTTAATATCCTAATAATTTTGGGCATAAAAGAAAAATCGATCATTTTAACCCATACAATGTATTTTCAAATATACCTGTGCTACTTATGCCTGGTTTTGTGGTCCAGTGTTACAGCTAATAGCTGGAACAAGGTGCAATGCTTGATATTTAACCTATCAAATCATGGTTTAAAAATGCGTTTAATATTTTTTCACGCGGATAAAACGAACCAACTCTTTCCACAAGACTGCCAAATTAATTACAAAAACAACTAATATTTCACAAGCATATTAAATTAGTTTGCATCTTCAGCTTGTTTACAACACTGAATCCAGTCACATCTGTCAAGAGCATCCCTTGTCTCACAGTCACAGCCTCCGCTGACACAACTTCTTGCCCGAGCTCAAAGGAAAGCTGTATGAAATGCATTTGCAGCCTAGAAGTTAGTATGAGCAGTACCGCTAGTCTAAAAATCACAGCATTAATGAAACCTGACGAAAGCTGTTAGATGAGAACGGACACTGACGAGAAGACGATCCGCGCATCTCTTACCACTCACGTCGTGCTGAAATATTCCTCAATAAAACACGCATGGACTCGATCCAGTAAAGTTGCTATCTTGATAGTCCTGCGGTTCTCGAGTTTGCCCACCTATATCAGCCAAACGATACGTCGTGTGCTGAGCGTCTGTATTAAGTGACAGATGGATAATGTTGGCTTTCTGTAAAAGCAGGGGGTGGGCACCGCGCGTGGATAACCAGTGGGGTTTTCTCTTCCTCTGCCATTGGTTTGTCTGCGTTCTACCTTCACTCAGTCAGAGGGCATTAGGGAAGACAAGAAGTTTCTGGTTGTTTGTACCTGACGCACAAACCAGTTGCTTCTTTCTTTCATTAAGTAATTAAGACACTTATTCGCAAAGTGTTTCTCATTTTTTATATTGACTCAGCTTCATGCCGTTTATGACTTTCTTCTATGAAAAACACAAAAATTAATTTCTAAGTAGGCTATGTAATGGTCATTGGCATATTTTTCATGCAACAACAATGAATGGTGATATGACTCCCATATAAGTGGGCGCGGCCATTTGTAAATTTTATGGGTCTGGCTAAACCAGGGGCGGCTGGCCCATGGTGGGCGATAGTGCATCGCCCTCCTTGAGCCACACGAAAAAAGAGAGGAGAAAAAGACTCTTATTTTGCTAGTCCTAGTCTGCATATTACTGTACAATCAACAGCCTGAATGTCACTTTCAAACCTAAAACCCCGCCCCCTTGGGGCGATCTCAGTCAGATTGAAAATCGCCCCAGCCGGTCTCATAGAGTTATATTGTGAGATTTTTTTTTTCAAATTTTGAACCCTACAATGCATTTCAATGGGCACCGGGAGGGCTCGCCCCAACGTGATTTCGTAATACGCACTGATGCGTGCTCGAAGATGTACAGCACGCACGCGTGTAGCGAGACGTCTGAATGCATTGGCCATGCTTTCAATGGAGAGGGAACTTATGAGGAACATGCCTGATTTTAATGAGAGGGTAATTGATCACTTTGCCTGCTTAAAAGAGAGGCGAGCAAAATTTCAATACAAGTGATGTGTGTTATTAAATGGTGAATTGTTTATGTTATCGCGGCCGTAGCCAGCTATGAGGTCACCGAGGTCCGGACCTCGGTCATTTTTTATATTCAAAAATAAAATGTCAAGCTCTTAGAATGATTATTTAGCCGTTTAAACCACCTCATATCACATGAGTGTTTGCAATTCATGTTGCTACGAGAAGCTAGCGCAGTGATAGGGGCTTGAGAACGCGTTGAGTGAGAGCGCGGGTGCAGCAGCCTCCGTTTGTTGCCAGATCCACCTATTATACGTGTTTTTTGACTCGTTTGTCCAATTTAGTGTGACACTTTGGGACGTTTATAAAGTGGAAAGTTGAACGTTAGTTTTATGTCAGTGTCATTATTCTAACGTTATTTTTATAACTTGTTATAAAATAAAAATTCCCTCAGCTAAAAAAAAAAACGAACTTTCCATGTAAAACATTATACTGAATAAAAAATCTTTCACAATCATCTACATGTCTGTCTATTTTGAAGTTTAGGCTATATGTAGTGCATTTGTGGGTGTTATTATAGCACAATTCTTAACACCTCACTAATTTTCAAACCCTGGTTACGGCCTTGTATGTTATATGTTGTATTCTCCAAATGTTGAATTTTAAATAGTTGTATTGATTGCATATTGGCAGCCAAATTTATACTGAATATGTTCTGGAAAGATTTGATTAATTACAGTTTTAATATGAGAAATAAAAAGTCTTTAATTGTAAAGCAGTATGGCTTTTTTTTTTTTTTTTTTTACTCTTAGAGGGCTAACTAGTTGATGACAATGTGTCTCTTGATGGCCATGGTGGAAGTGTTTCAGTGTATTTGAGACCATTGCGATAAATTTAATATAGCTATTCAAAATACTGTACAGTTTGTACAATTCATGCCTGATGTTGCCATCTAGGAACAGGGAAACCAAATCAAACAATGCAATGTAATCCTGTAAAGTTGGCTATCTGAATTTTATCATTTTACCCATTAAAGCGGTTATCTTTGCCAAAATCGGAACAGTTGCCCCCCCAGAGATATTTGTCAGGAGCCGCCACTGGGCTAAACTATGTTTAGCTGTACAAAGCAGCTTGTTTTGCTGCTTGATATTGCAATTTGGTGTGTCTAACCATATTATTTGAATGTATTATCTTAATTATGATCACACTGGTTTGTAATGCAAACAGTTTCACCAATTACTGCACCTTGTTATTGTTCTCATTATTACCCTTACCCTTTAAATTGCGCAAATTGAAATTGCGAATTAAAATACGCCTAATGGAAATGCATTAATTGCACGAAAACTCCCATATATCGCAAAAAAAGTTTTTACGCTCACATGAGGTGGTTTTTCAGGCTTTTTAAAAAAGGAATATTTCGCAACACAGCAATGGAACTTTTTTTCCGCATTTACAGGTCACATTCAATTAAATATAGCCAAAATCCCACACAAATCAGTTGACAAATCAGTTGTGACTTATCGCGTGAGGAAAAAATTAGGTTTCAGTCGAGTAACATTGGTTAATGGAAACGCTGTAATTTCGCAATACTTTTTAATAGACATGATTACCTACACAACAGTAAGCCGTTTAATGCAAGAAGGCGTCTTAATTAAGACACACAAATTTTGAGCTAGATTTGAGTAGCAAAAACTGGCAACCTGGCAGCATAATCTTGAATGGCGTTTAGTACCACAGTGCGATTAAGATACTTTTTCCAGACTATCTAAGGAACTTGTTTTGCTGCTTGATGTTACAAATTGGTGTATCTTACCATATTATTTTAATGTATTATCTTAATTATGAATACACTGGTTTGTAGTGCAAACAGTTTTACCGTTTACTGCACGTTGTTATTCTTCTCGTTATTTCCCTATAGCGGCTGATGAACCAGAAGTCTCACCCATTGGCTTACTTCCATGTAAGGTGGGTAAGAACGTCGTTTAATTGTTTAAATGGCCACAAAAAACATGTTTTCGGATAGCTTTTTTCCCACCTCCTGAGAAAAAATGCAGATTGTTTTTTTTTAAACAAGCAGTGAGTAAATAAATAGAGTAAGTCTAAAAAGGCAGTTTTTTTTATAAAGAATAGAATAGAGGGTACTAGAGTTAGAGGATCAAATAAAGATGTGTTTTTAGCCGATTCTGTTCGGATTGAGTTGGGCAGGTCATTCCACCAGGAGGGTACATTTAATGTGAAAGTTTTTGAAAGTGGTTTTGTGCCTCTTTGGGATGGGCTACTAGAGGGCAAATAAGTCTGAAGTAATGAATTTAGGTAAAGGGGTGCAGAGCCAGTGATGGTTTTGTAGGCAAACATTAATTCCTTGAATTTTATACGAGCAGCTAGTGGTAGCCAGTGCAAACTGATTAGCCTGATTTGGATTGGGATCAGAATGATTTGACTCTAATAAATCTGTTTACTAATTGGACATTGCTAGTTCTCTTATGTACTGTATGTTCATGAACAATCCAAGAGAGTTTAGGGCAAATGTAAAGATATTCAGTGCAAAATACCTAATAGAGAAATATAGAAATACAGAAAGCTCTTGTGTTCCAAAGGCGAATGAAGGTTTGGAACGATTGGAGGGTGAAAAAATTAATGGCAGAATTGACGTTTTTGGGTGAAAAAAGGTACAAGTATTTTACGTTAAGAGCACATATTAACACAGACAAAACCACTATGATGCCTATTACAAGATCTCACTAAAGGTTTGTCTTTACTGTCCCTACAGCCACCAAAGGGGGAGCTGAGAGACCCCAGATGCCAGGCTTCAAATCACTTCAGAGGAGTTCGCCACCAACACAGAGCCTGTAGAAAGATAAGCACAAACACACACACACACACACACACACACACACACACACACACACACACACGTTGGGGACATTCCATAGGCGTAATGGTTTTTATACTGTACAAACCGTACTTTCTATCGCCCTACACCTACCCTACACCTAAACCTAGCCCTCACAGGAGATTGTGCACACTTTTACTTCATCAAAAAAACTCGTTGTGCATGATTTATAAGCCTGTTTCCTCATGGGGACCTGAGAAATGTCCCCACAAGGTCAAAATCTACTGGTATTCCTATCCTTGTGGGGACATTTGGTGCCCACAACGTGATGAATACCAGGTACACACACACACACACACACACACACACACACACACACACACACACAAATACCCACGCAACAAGCTAGGTGCAATAATTACCCACATAGCATGCAGGGAGAACAAAATGCAGCCCATGGCAGCAGGAAACTGAACCTGCAAGTCTACAAACACCCTAAGGAGGCAGTGTACACAAGAAGACTAGGAGAAAAAACATTATTTACACTAGGCAGCTGGTCCCATAAAAAATGAACAAAAAAGCCACACAATACTTCAAAAGAGAAATAGTAAACATTATGAAATCAACAGGATGAAAATAAATTGACTATATACTACAGGGCTGTCAATTGAATGTGCAATTCAATATTTAAAAAATAATTATACTCCCTGACCCATAAGTAAATTTCATAATGAGGAATTTTCATACCAATTTAAGCTTGAAGTACCACCTGCGTGTTTTAAAATCACCTTTTGCGTTGTCTAGTCAATGACGTACTGTATTGGTAATGTTGTCAATTATTCTAAATTGGGGATTTCCTCATTTGAAAACGAAAATACTATTTAGCATAGTATGTAACTAATTCAGTTAAAATGTCAAATTGTTAATAACCCTGCTCTTAACACGTTGATTGATTAATATTTCAGGTTTGTCAACCTCATTCATCATTCGAACAGCCATTATCTCACCTCGAAGCCTAGCACTCGTCACATTCTTGTTAAAATTGTTTTAATTGATAGACATTCCTGATGATCCTTTCTGTTTAATTTCAGTCCCCAAGAGGACTTAGTGGCTTTTTTGTCCTGGAAGTCACTCCTAGCTCATAGTGTTTGTGTGTGTGCGCTTTTATTGAGGTTCCAGGGCTATTTCAGGGGGCATATCCTGTCTGCACAAATACTCTTGGTTGGTTGAGTTTATTAATGTGATTTGTTTGATTTAGTGTTGCTGTACGGCAAAGTCACATTGCCTCATGACACATATTTGAGTTATAAACACGGCTCGTCTCTAGGAACCGATATTTTTGGAAACAGTCATTTATGTGTCATGTTTAACATGTAATGCTTTATGAAAGAAAAAAGAAAAAAACTGTGGGCTCATAGGTCAGTGAACATTGTGTGTTTCCCTTTCTTTCTGAAAAGAAACTCAGCATTGTTTAATACATGAATTTTAATACAAAATGTTAAAAAATCAATAAAAGATCATTCCTGTAAGGTTTAGATTGCCACAAACTCAGTTTCATTTTCTTTACGAATACAACACCCCCCAGTGGACATGCACTTCATTACAGGCCAGATCAAATCTTGCAGATGAAAATTGCAGCTATTTTATCAGCAGGGTGCAGCAACTATTATATCTGAGGGATGAGAGTTGTCTTTTTCTATCCTTTAGATAATGTCTGTCAATGCATGCTGTGGTTAAATAGGTTTTTAAACAAGACAAGACCATGCAGAACCCAGATAACATGGGAAATATTAACATAAAAGACGACCTAGTCAGAGTGAATCCTTTAGATCAAATGAAGCTTAATGGTTACAGAAGCCTAAAAGTTTTAAGGCAAATACAAACGTGTCTCTGAGCACAAATGACACCCATGAAATACGACTCTTGCCTCTTGGCGTAATGCATAATGACAGTTAGGGAGGTTGACAGCCTATTTTGACAAGTGAAAGCAGACATGGCCCATCAAAAAAACCTGCCTGTCGAACTGGTCTTCATTGCTGGATGATTCACGGTTAGGGACTTCGTTATGAATCACTGACACATATCAAAAGAAAAGAAAACAGTAGAGTAGAGATTAGATGTGTCACAGTGGCTTCAATCACGCAAAGGCACTCTAATCAGTTGTTTTCAAAAACAAGCACCGTTTTTATTTAGCGGTAACCATCAACACCTCTTCAAATGTGGCTTTGAGTCTCACTCAGCATGTTCTGTTATTATGGTTATGTTGCTATGACATGTTCAGTTAATTATCAAGATCGTTATATGTTCCAGAATCACCTTTTTGAAACATTTGACAGCATTTTTGAATGCAATCAAGCTGTTATTATACAAAGAAAACTCCATTTACAAAGCGCTGGATCATTTATATCCAGTGGATACATTGAGAACGCACCTGTGTTGTAATAAAAACACAAACATGGATTAAAGCTTTCAAACAATTCCAACCATCCCATTGTAACTCAAATGATTTTAATACCTATTTAACAAAGATAGTACTTTGGCTCTCAGCCCAACCACAGCAAAACACATTGGTCATATTTGGCATGCACATTTACACAGCTCTTTCCCTAATCTGTGTTACCACACAGGACCACCAGTGCAGTTTTACATGACATTACCATGTCCATCAAATCCACACATTGCTCTCTAGACACAGTCAACTCCTGGTGTTTCACAGCCAGCTGTTAGATTTCACATTAATGGAAACCGAAGAGAAATTAGAACAGGAAATGTTCTACACATCCCCAGTCAGAAGAAGAATGAAAATGTTTACGGATATGTATGGAAGTAAAATACTGACAAATGTTTTTGAAGCAAAATAGGGTGCTGTATAGCACTAACTGAAATAAAATGCATCGTATTAACAGTGCTTGCATTTTAAGGTTGTGCAATTCAACATGGGTGGATATTTAGGCTGTGAATTTTTCACGTGGAAACATAAAATTTCATTCGTAAAATTTTCAATGTTAATAATACAGATTATTTTAAAATACAACTTTCACAATTGCATTGTTTACAATTTCAATATTAAATATTCATATTATTTTAAAATACAAATTTAACAATTGCAGTGTTCAAAATTTCAATACTAAATAATTTCAACACAACCTTTGATACTTCACAGGACATTTCGGTGCGTATTATTTCGCTTCCAAAAATTCAGCGATTCAAATTCGCCAAGCAATTCGATGCTACACATCCGGGTATGGCAGGAAGAGCAATTGAGCATCGATACAAAATCGACGCCTGTTGCTTTCCGCTTCACCAGCAGGTGGTGAAAGCGAGTCTTGCTGAGACCATTGCGGTCCGTGTACGTATTTTTTTTTTTTTTTTTTTTTTTTTACTAATTCTGTTCACAGAAATATTTGTTTGTTTAGTTAAATGTTTAATTTTGCGGTATGGTTTTTAATCTGGTAGCCTGCTGTACCCAGTCAGCTCAAAGGAGAACAGATCAATGTTCAGTCAAGTGTTTCTTTTAGACATTATGCTCAGTTTTGGATAAGCGATGGTAAGTGCAAATACTGTAATGCAAATAGGCTGAATACGAGGGTGGAGAATTGAATTTTACTGTACTATTATAGCCACGGGAACGTTTCATTTTGCCAGCTTTGCCAGTTATTATAAATGTGGACAGTGTATATGCTGAAGTAAAATGTTGGTATCAGTTATATAATAAGTAACGCTTAGGCTTGAAAAGTCGGTGTTTCACGGTGCTCGGCCATCCACCAACCTAGGCTACTTGCTCACGTCCCACCTTTCGTTTTTTGTAAAAATTGTATAATGAAATAATTTTTATAGAAATAATATCAATGTAGTTAAGCGGAACAACAGACAATCGTCCGCTTCAGGACGATACAGCGCACGAGACGAGTGATCCTGCGAGATGATTGACACGCGGATTAAGATAGATAGATAGATAGATAGATAGATAGATAGATAGATAGATAGATAGATAAAGTGTAAAATAGAAGGTTTTTTTTTTTTTCGTTTAAACTGTCTTTTTTAACTCTAGCCTAATATTTTATTTCCCTGGGCCCACCCAGTAAGCAATCGGTGGATGGCCGAACACCGTGAAACACCGATTCTGCACAAGCCTATCTAGCTGTCAACATTTTAATTAAGCATCTAGGCTGAGCACATTTAACCCAAATCTCAGCTAAATAAAACGTTTCTGTGGCTATATTGTTATATGTATATTACCTACAGGCACCTTTATTTTCTTCTTAATTAACAAAAGTTCACTTTGCGCTGGTTTCTGCCTCCTCTATGGTCCTGTCAATCATCTCGCTGGATCGCTCGTCTGGCGAGCTGTTGCTCGTGCTGTATGGAACACCGTGAAAAGCGACTTTTTAAAGTGTTATTTTTATCTAGCTGATGTCAACATTTTACTTGAGCATCTGTGCACACTTATAATAACTTAAATCCTGGCAAAATGAAACGTTCTTGTGGCTATGATATACAGTGCATACAGTACAAATATAATTTCCCACCCTGGGTAACCTTCAGTCGATTTGCATTACAGTATTTGCACTTACCATCGCTTGTCTAAAACTGAGTATAATGTCTAAAAGATACTCAGATTAAAAAAAAAATAAACATGCTGGAAGCAGATTAATATTTATGAAATAAATATTTCTGTGAAAAGAGTTAGAGAAGAAAGCCTAGAGGACTATCGTCTTGTTGACTCTCCTTTTAATAGAAACAGCCATGTATGCGATCGTAAAAAAAAATCAAGAAATAACGCGACACAAGATGTAAATTATTTTAAAGCCTTTTCTAATTGCTTTTCCATTTTTTTTTAACCGTCTTAGTTATATTATATTTTGATGTAATAAATGTTATTGCACTTGTATGTTTGTTGTTTTAAAGATTGCAAAATAATTAAAATAAATAAACAACGATCTTTTATTTTGTTGAACGAACAATGGATGGGGTCTCTATGGCTCTGGATGGAGTCACCGGTTTTTCGTTTTCTGAGCAAATGAAAAAACGAATAAAGGAGCCGTTTTCTTATTTCTGCTTATTTCATTTCAAATTAAAAATCAAATGAATAAAACGTACACGGCCCGCAATGGTCTCAGCAAGACTCACTTTCACCACCTGCTGGTGAAGCGGAAAGCAACAGGCGTCGATTTTGTATCGATGCTCAATTGCTCTTCCTGCCATACCCGGATGTGTAGCATCGAATTGCTTGGCGAATTTGAATCGCTGAATTTTTGGAAGCGAAATAATACGCACCGAAATGTCCTGTCGAGTATCAAAGGTTGTATTGAAATTATTTAGTATTGAAATTTTGAACACTGCAATTGTTAAATTTGTATTTTAAAATAATATGAATATTTAATATTGAAATTGTAAACAATGCAATTGTGAAAGTTGTATTTTAAAATAATCTGTATTATTAACATTGAAAATTTTACGAATGAAATTTTATGTTTCCACTTGAAAAATTCACAGCCTAAATATCCACCCATGTTGAATTGCACAACCTTAAAATGCAAGCACTGTTAATACGATGCATTTTATTTCAGTTAGTGCTATACAGCACCCTGTTTTGCTTCAAAAACATTTGTCAGTATTTTACTTCCATAGATATGTTTGCGCATCTGTTGTTTATCATTTCCAAGATCTCTGTCATGGGAGAGATGATGTTCTAATGGTAGCAGTTCAGCAGTGCTAAATACCTTTTTGCAGTTGCAAGTATGGGATGCATGATTAATGGAGGTGTTTTTACGAGTTGTTGCAAATGCAGAAATGCAAAGTAATATGTGACCCTGGATCACAAAACTAGTCATAAGGGTCAATTTTCTGAAATTGAGATTTATATATCACCTAAAAGCTGAATAAATAAGCTTCCCATTTGTTAGTATAGGACAAAATTAATGGCCAAGATGTGATATTTGGTAGAGATATTTGAAAATCTAGAGTCTGAGGGTGCAAAAAATCTAAATATTAAGAAAATCACCTTTAAAGTTGTCCAAATGAAGTTTTTATGCATATTACTAATTAAATAAGTATTTTTTTATAAATTTACAGTGAGAAATTTACAAAATATCTTCATGGAACATGATCTTTAGTTAATATTCTAATGATTTTTGGCATAAAATAGATCATTTTGACCCATACAATGTGTTTTTAACTATTGCTACAAATATAAACCAATGCTACTTAAAGGGGTCATCGGATGCCCATTTTCCACAAGTTCATATGATTCTTAATGAAAAGTCTATAATATACTTTGGTTGAAAATTCTCAATAGTAGTGTAAAAACAGCCTTTTACCTTGTCAAAATCAGCTCATTTTAAGACATGGCCCCTTTAAATGCAAACGAGCTCTGCTCGCCCCGCCCCTCTCTGATTATGAGACGTAATGTTTACTTTAGCCGCATTTAGCCGCATTTAGCCTGCTTTAGCTGCGTTTAGCCGTGTTCAGTGGTGGACAGTAACGAAGTAGTTGTACATTTTTCAAGTATCTGTACTTTACTGGAGTAGTTTTATTTTGAGTAACTTTTACTTTTACTTCACTACATTCCAAGGCATAAGATCGTACTTTTTACTTCACTACATTTCAAAAACATGTCGTTACTCCTTATAATATATCACGTGTTCCGAGACGCAGAAGCGGTGTCTGATTAATGAACAAACTGATTCTTTTCAATCGGTTCGCAAATCGCAACAAACGATTCATTCACGAATTGGACTGATCCAATTGCAGCTGTTCTCGAGTCGACAACTTTTTGATTCAAATGAGCCGTTTAGAGCGAGTCTCCCGTCAACTGGATTCACAAACCAGAACCGGGAGATCATGTGAGCGCGTGCGCGAGTGATGCTGCGAAAAGTAAGTTACAATGTCGCATTTTAGGATTAATTATTGTAACTGTCAGTTGTTTGCGAACTAAATCTGCTGTAGAGGGTGATGTATTTAAGCCCTCTGAAATGCTTGAATGCAGACACATTAATTTAACATCATTGTCTCTTTTTAGGTCAAAAAACATTAAAACAACGGATTAAATAAAATAACTCATGCCCGTTCATATTCGCTGCTGTAACATTAACAGTTTTATTAAAATGCTACGTATGTATCCTTATGTGACGTCTGTTTTTAAATTGTTTATTAACGGTATACTTTTTTATATTGTTCGGATCAACTAGCCTAGTAGACAGATGTTTATACAAATGTTTATTCATAACCATACTGAAAATAAGTAAATATAGCTGATGCTAACTTCCTAACAAACAAGCTTGCTGGTGCTAAGTTGAGGTAATTTTCAGATATGAAGTCCACATATTTATAATCAACCACCTAGACAGTTTACATCTGAGGGAAAAACAAAAGATGTGATGTTCAGAACATGGTACAGAACTACAGTAATTATCAAAGTGGGAAGTAAAGCCCTCTGTGGGCATTTGGCCAGGAGTGTTTTTTACACAGACAATGTTTGAGAAAAAAGAAAAATATTATGAAAAATAATTACATTTTTCTTCTTAACTTCAGGCCTTATTCTCCTATAATTTATAACTGTGCCGTTCTGCAAAATAACAAGCTTTAAAAATAACACCTTTTCTTACTGGTTGAAATGAGATGGTCAAATCAGTTTTCTCTTCTCTTCACAGTGAACATCACTCTTGTCAACGTTGTCCATATCAACAACACTTGACTCCATGTAGGCTAGTGATTATTTTGGGAAAATCCAAGGCTTTTTGAACAGTAGGATGTTTAAAAAAAAATAATAATAATAAATAAATAAATAAATATAAATAATATATATATATATATATATATATATATATATATATATATAAAATTAAATTAAGTAACCTTTATAAAATATCAAAATAGTTCAGTACTTTTTTACTTAAGTACACAAAAAATGTATTACTTTTGTACTTTCACTCAAGTAAAATTGAAAAGGGAGTACTTTTACTTTTACTGGAGTAATATTCTATTATACGTATCTGTACTTTTACTCAAGTACTTGATTTGTGTACTTCGTCCACCACTGGCCGTGTTTAGCCATGTTTAGCCGTGTTTAGCCGCGAAACTTGCCAACAAGCACATTATTAAGAAAGGCTATTCACAAAGATGCATAAAAAACCTTCATACTCACTTCTGCTGTGGGTGAAGCTGCATCAGAAACGATTCGCACGAACATAGAGGCATATGTCGATCGGGATCGACGTTTTCCTTTTAAAAACAAAAGTAACATTTTTCTCTGCAAGTTAAGAGTTAATGCAGTAAATGACAACTGCTGTGTTCATTGTTACATCCAACAGAACACCTCAATCGCACATTCTTGTCTGCACCGGAGTCGACATAATGACGATCGAAGTCGGACTGTTTCAGCTCGGTGAGGGCGGGTCTAAGGTAAGACTCTCATGTCAATCAACTGTGTTTCGTCACACCAACAAGAAGCTGAGAATGACCTGATTTTAAAAAGGGGATATTACTTTTAAAGATTAAAAAAATACTACTGGGTGGATTTTTATCATTGTAGGGTGGTTGTGTACACAAACTAACCAACACACATTAATGTTCAAACAACATGTAAAAGTTAGTTTTGCATCCGATGACCTCTTAAAGGCTGGTTTTGTGGTCCAGGGTTACATATATATACGAATAAAGAATATTCTGTCGTTATTTACTCACACTAATGCCATTCTGAACCTGTATGACCTGTATAATTTTTTTTCCCCACAGAAAAAAGTTACAGGTTTGAAAGGACATAAGGGTGAGTGAATGATTTTTACATTTTGTGTAAACCCATATGTTTGTCTTCCTGCGAAATCAGCTTTGATATAGGCTTTACGGCGTGTTTATTTTTAAAGCACCATTTGCTTAGTGTGTACTCAAGATTTGACAGGGAAACAAACCAGCTGGTCTTGTCTTCGTTGCTCAAGAAAATGTCACGCGTGCCAGTAGCTGTTTTACATTACCCTCATGCCTGAGTCGTGCTGCGTGATCACCCCAAAGACACTCTTGTGATCCGTTTCAACATTTACAAGAACAACAATCGTCAAATGTGTCATTTTGAAACTGAACACCCTTTTGCAACACTTGAATAGAGTATTTTTTCTCATTCACGTACAGTATGAAGGTGAAAATAGTTTCACTGGATTTACTTACCCATAAGAGAATATATTTGAACTTTTTATTGTATGTACAAAAAAAATAAAAAAATAAAGCATTGAGACATTAAAAAAGCAGTGAAAGCAAAAACGAGTGACCTTATACTCTACGCTTTTGTTGATTTAAGTGCTATTCCTTCCTCTTCAGATCGTTTAAGACTTCCTCCTTGAATAGCAGACCTTTTTTTAGCTCTCACTTTTAGAATCACCACAATACAGATCACAGCTAGGAACAATAGGCTTGCAATCCCTGCATACACAGCATACATTGGCAGGTTATTCTCAGGTTCAGGTTCAGGTTGAGGTTCAGATTCAGATTTAGGCCCAGGTTCAGGTTCAGGTTCAGGTTCAGGCTGAGGTGTATAACCCCCCTTTCGTTCTGTTTTAGATTGGTCAAACTTTAAATTGGTGACCTGCCTGAAGAGACACATGTCCATGTATTCTTCCTCCATTATCCACGAATGAGGTTCCACCTCATCATCTTCATTACTGCCTTCCTCACCCTCGTAAGCATCCTCATCGTCACCCTCATCAGTCTCCTCATTATCCAGCAGCACCACGCACCAGTACGTCCCACTGTCCTCCTTTTTAGGTCCAGTAATGATAAGAGACGAATTCACCCGTGATAATTTTACGCGACCTTGTAAATCAGTAGGTGGGGTTAAAGTAGGATCACCTGAATCCATTATCAGGATGTCCTTCTGACCATTCTTTTGATACCACAGAACGCTGGCGTACTCGACTTTGTCGCTAAATGCTGGTAAAGACATGAAGTTACACTGGAGGAGCACTTTCTTATCACGTGCCGAAAACGAAACAACGGTTGATTCAAGCAAAGGGCACACATTCAGAGCATAATCTTCAACGAGGAAGGTAGAGAAACATTTATAGCTCCCGGAATGATCTGAAGTGAGAGACTTAATGACGAGGGAATAGTTTTTAGTCATGCTGATCTGATTTTTGGTTGCAGATGAGTTAACTTGTCCGAAGGGTGTCTTCCAGTAATTCTGTCTGAGGGGGTCTACTGAACATGTAAGAGCTGCGTCCTCTCCTACAGAGCGATAAATAGTCTTCAATTCAGGCTCATCTGGTAGTCCTATGGTTTGGAAGCTCCTGCATTGCTCTCCCTCCATGACCAGACAGAAAAACCGAGGTCTGTCCTGAATAAACTCATCTAAGACGTGTAGAAATGACCCTTCGCCTTGAACCCGAATCATGCTTTCAAACTCCGCTTGCAATGGCTCCAAAGAAACCTTAGTATCCATGAATAAAGATACATTGTGCACATCTCTGTACCATTTAACTGTAGCATGTTTTATGGAATCCATGTTGCATTCCAGATCTGCACCTGTGCCAGGTGTGAGTGATATTTCCTTAAAACCGAACTCTTTGTCACAAACGTAGAGATAGTGTTTGCGGTAATTCTCCATCGTGCTATCACTCCAGCACTCTCTGATGTAGATGCCAGAGTCAGAGTACTGAAGATTTGTGATCTTCAGACCAAGCAGTCCTTCCACGTCAGTGGAGAAACTGATTCGACCTTTAAAGGAATCAGGTGGTGGATCTGAGGCACTCGAGAACTGACCCAACAGCTCCTTTCCATCAGCAGTCAGTCTATACACAGCAATGTCATCTCCAAAGCAATAACCCATTTCTAGTTCCCCACCAAGAGCTTTAAAAATAGGCTCTGGGTCTTCTACTGCAAAAGTGCTCACCAGCAAAAGAGCGAGAAGTATCACAGTGTTCCTAATTCGGATCATCCTGGTGTACTCTGTCCATCCGTGAGGCTGCTTTCAGTCTGTTGCCTTCCACATACTCAGAAATTTGAGTAACCTGTTTCTGAAGTTTGGCATTAAGATCCACCCACGTTGGGATGTTGTCCTTCTCAGGTGCAGTTTTTCTTGCTTTGCTTTCCTCATGCCTATAACCTCCCTTATAACCCAGAGCACATGGTTATCGTTTATCTTTCCATTTAAGGTTCTTCTTTTAATCTTGTGTGCTGTCGTCAAAAGCTTTATCTCTTGCATCAAAAGAAATTTTGATACACTGCACAGACAAACTGGTTTATTTTCTCACTTGTGCTTTTCCTCTTTAGGCTGTATTTTGTGTGTTCAAGAGACACTATGCATGCCACTTTAACCACTGTGGTAATGAAGCATAGCAGAAAATGCAATGTTAGTTCATTTTTAAGTGAAACTGAAAAAGGAGTCACAGCGTCAGTCAACCATTTCGGCAATATTATGCAAGAACCTGATTGTTTGCATACAGGGGGGAATGCAATGTGTAAAAAATTGTCTGGGTTAGTTCATTCTCACATGAAACTGAACAAAAAAAAAACACATCTGCATTTTTTTTTTTTCAGGGAGTCACCGCTTCAGTCAACCATTTCAGCAATGCTCTGCAAGAACCTGATTGTTTGCATACAGGGAAAAACCTTTACATGAGTCTTCAGTCTTGTACTACAATGACATACTGCAATATCTGGCAGAGTAATTCATTAAATAACAGCTGAAATGTGTAATTGATTTGAGTTACATTTATATTAGAATACACACATATAAGGTATACAGTACCATCAAAACCAAAGTTTTTAATGTCTTCTTTTTAAGTGTCTTCTGCTCACCTGCATTTATTTGATCCAAAGTACAGCAAAAACACTCAAATTTTGAAATGTTTGTTCTATTTAAAATAACTGTTTTCTATTTGAATATATTATAAAATGTAATTTGTTCCTGTGATTTCAACACTGAATTTTCAGCATCATTATTCTAATATGCTAAATTGCTGTTCAAAAACATTTTGTAATATTATTAGCAGTATTTAAAACAGTTGAGTAATTTTTTTAGGATTCTTTGCTGAATAGAAAGATCTAAATATCAGCATTTGTTTGAAATAAAAAGCTTTTGTAGCATTATGCACTATACCATTCAAAAGCTTAGAGTCAGCATAATTATAAAAATGAATAATTTTAAGTAGCAAAATGCTTTAAATTGATCAAAAATGATGATAAAGACATTTATAATGTTACAAAAGATTTCTATTTCAGATTAATGCTGTTCTTTTGAACTTTCTATTCATCAAAGAAGCCTGAAACCTGATCATGTGAATGAAGTAATGATGCTAAAAATGCAGCTTTGAAATCACAGGAATAAATTACATTTTAAAATATATTCAAATAGAAAGCAGTTATTTTAAACAGTAAAAATTCAAAACAGTAAAAAAAAGTTCAAAATTGTACTGTTTTTGCTGTACTTTGGATCAAATAAATGCTTGGTGAACAGAAGAGACTTCTTTAAAAAACCATTAAAAATCTTACTATTCAAAAACTACAGAATCAATATGCCTGCAAAATGTATGTTTTGTTAAAAACCTAAAAACTTTTCTTTTTAAGATCTCAGAGATAAGTTTTAGTCCATAGATGCATTGTCTTAAACTGTACCGTGTCGGCCTACTACAGGTACCTAATAGTCTGTGGGGGCTGTCTGAATGCAAAGCTCTTTGTAAATCGCCAGATTGTAGAGACTTCAAGGGTGGGCTGAGTGAACAGTTTGAGTAGGCAGACATGATCCAGCATTGTGATTAAGCTCCAACTGTGACTCACTCTCCACTGCCGTTCAAACTAATTGCTCTCAGTGCTGATTATAGAACTCACAGTCCCTGATGCCATTTTAAGAAACTTTTCTGTTTTGAAAACACAGAATGACTGCTGCTTAAAATAGGATTATCTGTTAGCTAGAAATAGTTTGGCTGTCATTGATATATTAGTGCTAGTGCTATTTTGTAGTTTAGGTGAGTGGTCAATTCATATTTCCCTTTGCTGTGCTAGTATTATTTATAAAACTCTGTAAATCAAAATGTTTTTATATTTACAGTTTTCAGTTTTCCTCTTGTACTAAGGGTGGCGCTGTCGTGCTCAAATTCACTTTTACATGGTGTTTGCATATGCGTCTTAGCAGTGTGTGGGCACAACCACCCTACAATTATAAAAATCCACTAACTTCTTTTTTTCAATCCCAAAAAACCTAAACAGTCTCTCAATTATGAAGCATTGTGATTTTCTGAGCAATAAAAACAGAGCGCATTTGGGGGATTGCGGGAAGCAGGCTCCTTGTCATTTTTTATTTATAACAAAAATCAGAACAATGTTTAAAAGCTGCTATGTGACAAGGTGTACAGTAAACAAGCTAAAAAAAACATAACTACGTTTTTATAAGCTGTCAACTCAAAAAACAAGTGTAGGACACAAATAGTTGTAAATGTCAGGGAATTTCATGTTGGGACATTCAGTTTAATCATTTCGCCAACAAAAGGAAGGCAAGGAAAAGGTGCACTGATATAGACTAATAAAATTTAGTTTCTCAATATATCTCCTCCTTTCAGGGTGATAATCCTTTGACATGGTTAAAAATAATGAATGTTTACTGTTGCCATTAAAGGAACACTCCACTTTTTTTGGAAATAGGCTCATTCTCCAACTCCCCCCGAGTTAATTAGTTGAGTTTTACCGTTTTGAAATCCATTCAGCCGTTCTCCTGTTCTGGCGATATCACTTTTAGCATAGCTTAGCATAGATCATTGAATCCTATTAGACCAATAGCATCGCGTTTAAAAATGACCAACGAGTTTCCATATTTGTCCTTGACTCTTCTGTAATTATATTGTGTACTAATACCGGCGGAAAATGTAAAGCGGTGATTTTCTAGGCCAATAAGATTAGGAACTACACTCCCATTCCGGCGTAATAGTCAAAGAAGTTTGCTGCCGTAATATGGCTGAAGCAGGCGCAGTAATATCACACAGAACATGTGCAAATACTAACCTAGCTGGGAACTCATTTCAGGCGCCTGCTTCGGCCATGTTATGGCAGCAAACTTCCTTGACTATTACGCCAGAATGAGAGTGTAGTTCCTAATCTTATCGGCCTAGAAAATCATAGCTTTACATTTTCCGCCGGTATTAGTACACGATATATCTACAGAAAAATCAAGTTTTAAATAGGACAAATATCGAAACTCATTGGTCATTTTTGAACTCGATGCTATTGGTCTAATAGGATTCAATGATCTATGCTAAGCTATGCTAAAAGTGATATCGCCAGAACAGGAGAAAGACTGAATGGATTTCAAAACGGTAAAACTCAACTTATTAACTGGAGGGGAGTTGGAGAATGAGCCTATTTCCAAAAAAAAGTGGAGTGTTCCTTTAAATTTCTCTCCAGCGGGCAGTAATAAGACACATTGCGCTCTACTTTTGTGTTCTTAAACACTCTTTTTTTTAGGTCGACAGCTTATAAAAATGTAGTTCTGTGTTTTTTAGCTTGTTTACTGTACACCTTGTCACATAGCAGCTTTTAGACATTGTTCTGATTTTTGTTAAAAGTCAGAAATGACAAGGAGGCAGCTTCCCACAATACAAAGTCAATAGAGAGCGTTGGTTTGTTTTCCTCCCCGCTGGGCGTGGTTTTCAGATTACAGATTTTCTCTATATGTTGTCATATTGCTCATGCCCTGCCGATGACCGCTGTTGTACTGTTCCATATTTGTAAACTGGACAATACAAGCAGCTGTAACAACAATATTTGCTGTGTTCGAAATGCCATACGATCATACTATTACTATTTCATTATTACTATATTGCAGTATGCTATGTGTATACTGTGAATTGGTGAATTTTCTGTATCCATGGAATTCCCGGATTACCTACTACATATTCTGAAATTTGATGTATGCATCTGTAAACTACAAACTATTGCTGTGTATCTAAAAATGATATCGTTAGTAGGGCATAAATTGTACCTTTACTCTGTCCACCAAAGTGTAGCTGTGATAAACAGCACTGCAAAATATTCTTTTTTATCAGAAGTATCATTGGCGTAGTGAGTAAGACGCAAAATTATTGCCTTTGATGTGATCGATAAATATGATATTTATCATTATTTGAACTTAGTGTAAATATATTGCTTTTTCCACTTAAGAGAAAATAATGTAGTATATAAGTTCAGTTAAAGAAGCTCAGTGTTTATTCATTTCTGTTCAATATGTAAAGTTCATTAATTATGAAATGAGGTAATTTGGGCAATATAGCGTTTTATTAACAAGCCTTATTTGTATATAGCATTCTTTCAACAAGCATTTGTTTTAAATAAGGGAAAATATCTTATTTATTTGGGATACAATGCCAGTAGCAGGCCTATATGTTCACTTTTACATCCAACTACAAAAAACCTACATAGACTAATTTAATTAACAGCAGTTGGGCTTTTGGATCCGTCATCATAGTGTCAGTCTTCTTGCATTTCAATATTAATTTACTCATACAAACCATGTTACATACACCGTAAGAAAGTTCTTGACAGCAGATCTCAGAATATGTGAATATGAAAACAACTTTACCACAGTAACCAAAACCACCACCTATCCCGCAGTGGAAATTCTCATTTCAAGTTGAGCTCAAAAGTTGGCAGCCATGCTTTAGATTGCGTGAGAATATTAGAGTTGTTAACTTGTCCGAAGGGTGTCTTCCAGTAATTCTGTCTGAGGGGGTCTGCTGAACATGTAAGGACTGTGTCCTCTCCTACAGAGCGATAAATAGTCTTCATTTCAGGCTCCTCTGGTAGTGCTATGGTTTGGAAGCTCCTGCATTGCTCTCCCTCCATGACAAGACAGAAAAACCGAGGTCTGTCTTGAATAAACTCATCTAAGACGTGTAAAAATGACCCTTCGCCTTGAACCTGAATCAGGCTTTTAAACTCTGCTTGCAATGGCTCCAAAGAAACCTTAGTATCCATAAATAAAGATACATTGTGCACATCTCTGTACCATTTCACTGTAGCATGTTTTATGGAATCCATGTTGCATTCCAGATCTGCACCTGTGCCGGGTGTGAGTGAAATTTTAAGCTTGACTCCTGGTCACAGACGTAGAGATAGAAATGTTGAACCACTGCATAGACAAGCTGGTTTATTTTCTCTTTCCTGTGGTCTTCCTCTTTAGGCTGAACCTTGTGTGTAGTATTTATGGCACTATATATGGCATTTTAACCACACTTTGACCACAGAGAAATGCAATGTGTAAAAAATTAGTCTGTTAGTTTTTTTCTTTTTTTTTTTTGCATAAAGTTATTTTCTCTGTGCTTATTATAGAACACACAGTCACTGATGCCATTTTAAGCAGCTTTTCTTTTTTCACAGTCCCGAATGACTAACAAATACTGCTTAAAACAGTATTTGTTAGCAAATAGTCTGGCTGTCATTCTTTAATGTTCATATTATATTAGAAGCAGTTTTGACTGTTTTGTAGTTTAGGTGAGGTCAATTCATATTTTCCTTTGCTGTGTTCTTATTATCCATCAAACTGTAAATCAAAATGTTTTTATATTCAGTGCTTTCAGTTTTCCTCCAGTACTAAGTGTGGCACTGTTGTGCTCAAACCGCTTGGGCGTCACAACCAGAAGAAAAGAAGCCCTCGTCTTCCCCATAGACTGTAAAAAATAGGTCTTCCCCAGGTCCAGTACTGAAGAAGATGTGACCGCTGTCACAGCAGAGGTACCGATAAGTTTGTCTTATAAACACGTTTCAGATATGATATTATTGCTGACTAATAAATGCAAGCCGCGTTTAGACTAGGCTGTTCGTTTCTTTACCTGGATGTCATGACTTACGTTTCATAACACTCCCTCATGTCATGTTGAGGTTGACTTTCTTGTGTTTGTGTGTGATGTAATAATAATTAGTGTAATAATAATAATAATGATATAATTACAAAATTAACTCCCAACCTATATTTATTACATACGGTTGAGGTCAGAAGTTTACATACACCTTGCAGAATCTGCTAAATGTTAATTATATTATCAAAATAAGAGGCATCATACAAAATTCATGTTGTTTTTTATGAAGTACTGACGTGAATAAGATATTTTACATAAAAGATGTTTACATATAGTCCACAAGAGAAAATAATAGTTGAATTTATAAAAATGACCCTGTTCAAAAGTTTACATACACTTGATTTGTAATACTGTGTTGTCATCTGAATGATCCACAGCTGTGTTTTTTTGTTTAGTGATAGTTGTTCATGAGTTCCTTGTTTGTTCTGAACAGTTGCACTGTCTGGTGTTCTTAAGAAAAATCCTTCAGGTCCCACAAATTCGTTTGTTTTCCTGCATTTTTGTGTATTTGAAACCTTTCTAACAATGACTGTATGGTTTTGAGATCCGTCTTTTCACACTGAGGATAGCCTAACTAGAAGGAAAGAGCTGGGGGTGAAAACTTTTTGAATTTGTAAGTACCAAAATCAGTACTAAAAAATATATATATATATATATATATATATATATATATTTAGACAAAATAAGAAATGTACACATCTTATCTCTGTTCAAAAATGTACACCCTTGGCTCTTAATGCATCGCTTTTCCTTCTGAAGCATCAATGAGCATTTGAACCTTCTGTAATAGTTGCATGGAAAGATGGATCTCAAAATCATACAGTTGTTGGAAAGGGTTCAAATACACAAAAATGTAAAAAATCCAAATAATTTGTGAGAACTGAAGGATTTTTCCAAAGAACATCGGGCAGTTTAACTGTTCATGAACAACTATCACTAAATAACAACAGCAACAAAAAACAGCTGTGGATCATTCAGGTAAGAACACAGTATTAAGAATCAAGTGTTTGTAAACTTTTGAACAAGGTCATTTTTATAAATCCATTATTTTCTCTTGTGGACTGTATGTAAACGTCTTTATATGTGTAATATCTTATTTAAATCAGTACTAAATAAAAAAATAACATGCCCTTTGTGTGATTACTCTTATTTTGGTAAAATAATTAACATTTCGGAGATTCTGCAAGGTGTATATAATCTTTTGACTTCAACCATCTTTTGACCTTGACCATCGCATCTTTTGGATGCAATTAATCGATTTGATAGCACACATTTTAATGCATTTATTGAACAAAATTTTTGATGCCCCCCTCAGTGTAATATGTGTCATTGATAATTGGTTGTTTCTACAGAAGCTAAAAACTGTAAATTTTTAATGCGTATACTGTATCTTTTTTTCTCAAATAGTCGATTAGTATTGATTGCCTCAAAAAAAAAAAGTCTAAACATTGATTTATATGGGCTGAAAGACTCCAAACAGAGCATGAGGGTTAATAGTGTTGTCTCATGAATGTCATTCAGAAACTATTGGGATATCCTTGACCCTCAAGCTATCTGGTGTTTCTCTTGGCAATCTCAAGAAAAATATGTCATGATCTCATTATAAAGAAACGGTCTAACTTGTTTGTACTTTATTCTATTTGTGTGTTGTGGGTTTTCTCTAAAGATAATATCTTAAGTGTTGATGTAAAATAACTAGTCTATTCTATGATATTGGTAGTTTGCGGATGTTAGCGATTTGATTTCTACTGACAATTCTGTATCTTGTGGTTAGATGGTTTGTAGTGTCTGAATGCTAATTCTGTTCACTCGAAAGACTGCATGTGATATCAGCTTTGCCATATTAAATAGGAATAAGGAAGTGTTTAAAACTGTTTGAAACTTGAGGTAGATTTTCTGATGTTTTTCCAATTGTTTCAGGGACGTTACTTGCATGCAATGCAAACAATTACCCAACAGCCCCGCCCACAGATCTGTCAATTGTGCAAACATGTTGAGATTAGTCACGACATCACTGTGTCTTCACTGCCAGCGGGCTCAAGTAACACCTTTGCTTCTCACGAGGCCCCGCTCCGTGATCGTTCAAGAAGAGAACCAGCTTGCCGTAAACGCCCTGTACGACTTGTCCGTAGACATCACTAAAGTTCGGAAGCTGAAGGGTTGGGTGTTACGCCAGAGTCCCATTTACGTGAGCGAGACCGCCGCCCTGCTGAGGGACATGGGGGCTAGTGGGCCTGTTATCGCTCGTGTTTTGGAACTCCACCCTGAGGCCATCCTCTGCAATCCTGATCAAATGGAGGCACAGAAAAACCTGTGGATGTCAGTATGCACCAGCCAGAAGGATCTAGTAGGAATCATTGAAAAATTCCCTGCTTCGTTTTTCACCTCATCCACCGATCACGACAACCAGAAAGCTAACATTGCATACTTCCAGACGTTACATCTCAACAAGCGCATCATTAGCAAGCTCATGGCCAGCGCCCCTCAGAGCTTCAGCCGACCCGTGAAGCAAAACGAGGAGATGATCCAGACCTTGCAGAAGACCTATTTGGACTTGGGCGGGAAGGAGGACAATATGAAGATCTGGTTGCAAAAGCTGCTTACACAGAATCCCTACGTGCTTCTAAAGCTTCCAGAGGCCTTGAACGATAACTTGGCGTTCCTACGCAACGTGGGCTTTATGGGCGATGAGCTCTTGCGGCTGCTTTCCAAACTGAAGGGATTTGTGACTGAGCTGAACCCTGAAAGTATGAGACTCACCCTCAGCTACTCCCAAGAGACTTTGGGATGTACAGAAGCAGACCTCAGGCAGATTGTACTTCAGTGTCCAGCCTTGTTATACTATTCTGTGCCTATACTAGGTGATCGCTTTAAAGGCCTCCTCAGTGCTGGAGTAAGTATGGAGCAGATCGTGGAGACTCCCACAGTTTTAGAACTGACAACGCAGATTGTTCAATATCGCATTCAGAAACTGCGCTCTTTTGGTTATGATGTACGTTCAGGTAGCCTGGAAGTCCTCAACGGCACCAAGAAGGACTTTGAGATGAGCTACGGGAAGTTGCGTCTTAGGCAGGAGAGACCGCTTTTTAATCCAGTAGCTCCACTTCGAACAGAAGATTAAGCGTGGAAGCCTATTTGTATCATTGAAAATAAATTAATTGATAAAGTAATTGTGACTTTTTATTTTAGTTCTGACTTTATTTCTCACAATGCTTGAGTTTATATCTGGCAATTTTAAGTTAACATCTCACAATTCACAAATGTGAATTTTTAAAGGAAATAGGCTAATTCTCCAACTCCTCCCGAGTAGTGTTGTCAAAAATATGGGGGCTAGTGTCTATCCAGTGAGCAAGTGAGCATTGTTTTCGCGTGTGATGCACGCATGTTTGCCTCCATGGATCGGTGATTATGAATCCGGCATTAAAATCTGTTCATCAGATAATGTTAATCTATTAACCAGCATTTATGAACGATGAGCAATGCATTTGTTACAGTATATTTTAATCTTTGATAACCGTAGGTAATAAAAATACAACGGATCATGTTAGCTTTGGGCCAATAAAAAATATTAACAGATAGAACTTTGCATTTTAATTAGTTCATGTATTAGTAAATGATAGTTTAAATTAGCTTTTAACTAAGATTAATAAATGTTTTGGAAGTATTTTTCATTGTTTATTCATGTAACTAATGTTAACAAATATCTTTTACCATTAAGGTAAGTTCTAAGATTAGTTAAGATAGTTCAGTTAATTTTAAAAGTGTGGTCTAAAAAGAAAAAAAAAGTTTACGACCTACACTACCAGTTGTATTTGAACAGCAAAGAAAGTATGAAGCAAACTCAAATGAAGCTAAGAAGCTGAACAGGGCTGTAGCAGGGTACATATGCTTTTACCTCATTGTCATGTTCTAGACTTATTATGTGTTATATTTATCTTTAATTTAAATAGAATAATATTGTGGCAGTTTTTTTCTCTGTGGTATCGAAAATAGTATTGAATATCGATATTTTTCAAGGTATCGTATCGAAGTTAGAAATTCCAGTATCGTGACAACACTACTCCCGAGTTAATAAGTTGATTTAAGTTCTCCTGTTCTGGCGATATCACTTTTAGCATAGCTTAGCATAGATCATTGAATCCTATTAGACCAATAGCATCGCGTTAAAAAATGACCAACGAGTTTCGATATTTGTCCTATTTAAAACTTGACTCTTCTGTAGTTATACTGTGTACTCAGACCGGCGATTTTCTATGTCGATAAGATTAGGAACTACACAAAAGAATGAGCCTTTTCCAAAAAAAAAAGTGGAGTGTTCCTTTAACACAATTGTGATTTTGTCTTGCAATTCTGAGTTTGTATCACAAGTTATATCTTGCAATTTTGACGTTCTCTCAGAATTTTGATTTTAAAACACAATTCTGATTTATTTCTTGCAAAAGACAGAAATGTAAGAAGTGAAGTCAAAATTGTGTGTTACAATTATGGTGTGTGCACACCAAAAAGCATATTTCATTATTTGCGCAAGAAGATTACATACAGTCAAAGATGCGAATAGATGCACATTTGCGCCAGGGGTGGCAAATTACACAAAGTGGGTGGTGTGTTTGCTGCAAACGATATTCACCTCAAACATTTCAACTTGAGCAGAAAATTTGTATGACGTGTTGTCACGCAAGCCAGTCAGTAAAGAGCTTATTGACACTTCTGGTTGTATCAGCAAATGGTTTTATTGTTTTGTTCATTTTGGTTAACATCTCACAGTTCTGACTTTTTTCTCAGAATTGTGACTGTATTTCTTGCAGTTCTGAGTTTGTATCTCACAGTATCGAGTTAATATCTCGCAATTCTGATTTTCTTGCTCAGACCTGCAATTTTATAACACACAATTCAGATTTATTTCTTGCAATTCTGAATAAAAAACGTTCAAAATTTGAATTGTGTGCTATAGTAGAATAATGGTGTGTGCAAATCAAAAGCGAATTAAATTCAGTTGATTACATACATAGTCAATTTAATTTGAACTGGGTGCACGATATTTACCTCAATTGGGTCTTTCAAGTTGAAAAATTTTAGCTTGCAGAAAATTAGCATGAAGCATCACACAAGCCAGTCAGCGAAGAGCTTTTTGACATGTCTGGTAGTATCAGAAAATGTTTACATTTTTTTTAAATGTTTTTATTAGTGTGAGTAACATGAAAAACATCCTGTGAGTAGAGCGTGCTTATATTTGCTTGGCTTTTGGTGTGTACACACCATAGTATATGTGTTACAATTACACACAATTGTGTGCAAGTTTGTAGCAAACAATTCTGACTTTATTTTTTGCAATTTTAAGTTTAAATTTTCCTATTTTGAGTTGTCATCTGACAATTCTGACTTTTTAAATCAGAATTTAACTTTTTTTCCCTCACAAAATTTGGATTTAACACCTTGCAATTTGGACGACTTTATCAGGATTTTGAGGATCTCACAATTCTGAGAAAAATGTCACAATTTGCAGGAGCAGATTACATACAGGGTCAAGGCAAAGACACAAATAGACGCAAATTAGCACCGGACGACCCCAATGGCACAAATTGGGTGATGCATTTGCTGTGAACATGCAATATTTGCCTCAATCACGTCTTCCACACAAGTAAAAAAATATCAACTTGTGTGGAAAATTTGCATGACGCATTGTCGTGCAAACCAGTCAGCAAAGAGCTTATTGACATGTCTGGTTGTATCAGATTTTTTTTTAAATTTTGTTTTTGTTTTGGACTTCTCACAATAAACACTGCACAAAAACCCACCTTCTTTAGTTACTGTTGCTATGTCCTACAAACTGCTGCTTTCACATTACACATGTTCTCACGCAGTGCAAAATACATTGAAGAACAAAGACGAAACTGACAACACGCCGACAGACAAGACAGAGCAGGTTACTTCTGGTATGAAACAATGTCATTTTTTTTTACATTCAAATTAAAACCATTACAACCAAATTAATACCATTTTTTTGGCTCTTTACTGTATCATGACAGATTACTGTATTGCCTCACTAGATCAATAAACAGGTGAGCCAATTGTCTTATTTACTTAAAGCGCAAAATAAACATGAATGAAAATCAGAACCTAATTTATTTCAACCACGTAAAGACGTCAATACAATTTTTCAAGTTTAAATCCACCTTAATTAATCTACACACCTGTTTGATTTGTTTGTTGGACAAAATGGCGGATCCGTCTTTATGATTGTCAGATCGCCTGTCAACCAAGCTGTTTGCGAAAGGTCAATTGGGTGATGCGTTGCTTGCGAATCCACAATATTCGCCTCAGTTGGGTCTTCCGAGCAATTAGAAAAATCAACTCGAGTGGAAACTTTTCATGACACGTTGTCGCACAAACCAATAAGCAAAAGAGCTTATTGATACTTCCGGATTCACATGAGTGACACGAAAAACATCCCGCGAGTAATCTAGTGCGAGTAACGCAATGCAAATATTCGCTTTGATTTTGGTGCACACACCATTATAGTGTATGTCAGGGGTCACCACACTCGGTCCTGGAGGGCCGGTGTCCTACAGAGTTTAGCTCCAACCCTAATCAAACACACCTGAACCAGCTAATCAAGGTCTTAATATGTATACTTGAAACTTCCAGGCAGGTGTATTGAGGCAAGTTGGAGCTAAACTCTGCAGGACACCGGCCCTCCAGGACCAAGTTTGGTGATCCCTGGTGTATGTATTATAATTTTAAAATTGTGTGCAAGTTTGTAACAAACAGTTCTGACTTTATTGCTTGCAATTTTGAGTTGCTATATTCCAATTTTGAGTCAGCATCTCACAATTCTAAATTTTTCATCGGAATTGCGATTTTGTATATCTTGTAAGTTTGTATCTCACAATTTTGAGTTAACATATTGCAGCTAGGACTTCTCTACCAGAACTGCGGGTTTCCATCTCACAATTCTGAGAAAAAAGTCACAATTACCTTTTTAAAATAGTTTATTATATAGCATAATCACTCTTCCATAATTAAGATTCTAAGTGCAAATCAAACAGTATTTTAACAGTGGTTTCTTTTGTCTGTTTTCTGTATGAATACTTTTATTTCAATAATTCATCTGCATAATTATGCATTTATGTAGCTTTTGAAATTCCTCATCAAAGTCTCTAATAATGAGCAATATATAATACCTCTCGGAGGTATGCATTATGCAGATAAATATTCAGATCAATGAATGTTTACCCGTGTGCTGCCGTCAGAATCTCATTTGCAAGCATTTTCCAATATTTTGGCCTCTGGGCAGCATTTTCAGATAATTTTACGCTTTTTAATGATTAGACTAAAGACTTCACTGGTATCTATAATGAAGTTACATTACGTGTTGCCTCGTGGCATCTGCTGTTTACGCAGTGGACTTTATGATTTCTTTAATGGTAAACTATTAAATTCCTCACAAGCTTCTCGTAGCTTCAAAGTAATGGATATTTTTGAGCTTGATTAGAGGTGATAATTAAATTAATTTATGCATCACCTTTTTTTTGGGCAGGTTTCATTAATATTTATTGCTGCTCTGATTTTTCTACATCTCTAAATTCTTGCCTTTCTCCTTTGTTCTCCATTCTTTGTCCACTCCTAGTGTACGGCTCCGACCGGATGACTGCGTTATCCTGCAAATGACACTTTGAGTTATATCCGAACACATAGGAGGTTAATAAGCGAGGATATAAATAGGCCTTTTTCATTTGAAATGTGACAGTGGGTATTATTAGCAAATGTTACACATTGATTTTATGGGGCATAACTCAGGGAAATTATGAAAATAGAGGACACATGCAATTAAAGTCTATAATTTCCTGCCTTGGACTTTGCATGCTAGAATATTAAGGTGGTAAATATTCCATGTCTGAGGTCATGCTGAAGTGCAACGCTGTCCTCTGTGCAATCTGCCCTCAAATCTCCTAATCAGAATGTGATGTATGCGACCATGATATAGTTTTCATTCATGTTATTGTGGACATTTTAGATTTAAAAACCACCAATAGATTGAAAAATTCAGGAATATTAATTTACGATTTATTATGTTCATCCTTAACTAGTATTGGAGGATATTAGTGTCACCATTTAGGTCATGCTTTGAGAAAGCTTAATCTTATCCAGCTTATTTTTCAACTAAAGTAACCCTATGGGCGAGACTTCCAGTTTATTACATGCTATGGAAAAACAATGTGCAGTGTGTTCATAATTAAGATAATACATTAAAATAATATGGTAAAGCACACCGATTTGCAATATCAAGGAGCAAAACCAGCTGTTTTGTGCAGCTTAAAATAGTTTGATGCGGATAAGACTGGAAGTCAGACTCATAAAATTGACAAATAGCCACTCGTGTGGCACTTTTATTTCTTACTCCTTCTGGTCCCACAAATTCTGTGGTTTTTCCAGCATTTTTGTGTAGTTGAACCCTTTCCAACAATGATTTTATGAATATGAGACCCATCTTTTCACACTGTGGACAACTGAGGGACTCATATGCAAATATTACAGAAGGTTCAAACTCTCATTGATGTCCTAGAAGGAAAAACTATGCATTAAGAGCCGGGGGTGAAAACTTTTTGAATTTAAATATCAGGGTAACTTTCAATTATTTTGTATTCTGGAAAACATATCAGTATTTTATGTAGCTTCTGAAGGGCAATACTAAATTAAAAAAGTGAGCATTTGAACCTTCTGTAATAGTTGCATATGAGTCCCTCAGTTCTCCTCAGAGTGAAAAGATGGATCTCAAAACCATTCAGTCATCGTTGGAAAGGGTTCAAATACACAAAAAATGCTGAAAAACCACAGAAAATGTGGGACCTGAAGGATTTTTCTGAAGAACAGCGGGCAGTTCAGTTGTTCAGGACAAGCAAGGAACTCATGAACAACTATCACTAAACTAAAAACACAGTTGTGGATCATTTAGGTAACAACACAGTATTAGGAATAAAGTGTATGTAAACTTTTGAGTGGGGTCATATTTTTTTTAAAGGATCTTGTGTTAAATGACAGGTGGGCCAAACTCGTCTTTGTAAAGACCAGTTATATACCTTAAAAAAAAACTTAATTTATTTTATAACTGCACGACTTCCTAGCTGCTGGCTCCATCTAGTGGGGAAAGTAATTCACTGTGACGATGTAAACACAGGATATTTACTCAAATATATAAAAAATAATATCCCATATATGTGGTCAATAAGTTGCTACACGTGTAACATTTTAATTTGAATTATAAACAAACTTTATTACAGCACCAAAGATTTAATTTGACAAAAACCAAGTGTATAGAATGATATCGCAAAATACACTGCCTACAAAACATACCTGAAAAAAAAATTAATACTAACTGAAGTAAGGCACTGAGCTCACACAGCAGATGGTATGTATACACAAACCATATACTACTCCTACTGTGTCCCATCCCCCTGATCTGCTTCAATTCATCACTCTCGTGTCACCATGGTGACAGTGAGATGAGTAACAGTGGATCTGGTGAGTGGTCACAAACTGTTGCATGTGTAATCGTGAGAGAAGTGGTGCTCATCACTGGCAGCATTGTCTGAGTCCATCTGTTGTTTTAGACTGTGTGTGTGGTGTGACTTCTTATGGAATGAAAAAAGATGACATTAGGAAAATGATCTTCATATGATTTACATAAAGAACTAGCTTCTTTGAAATGCTTATGATTTAGAAAGCGGTAAAGTACCTCCAGTTACATACTGTAGCTCCTAGAGTTGGGGTACTCGGAGTCCGGTCTCGAGTACAATTTTTAGCGGACTCAGATGCATTTTGACTCGGACTCGATTGGTTAAAGTCTCGGACTTGACTCGGACTCGATTGGTTAAAGACTCGGACTCGACTTAGGTGGACTGGAACCCAACACTAGGAGCTCCCAACAAAGTCTTTCAGATAAAGTGTTCTTCTGTGCAATACTGTTCGATTCTACAAAGCTGACATAACTGTATTAAAACCAATGAAATACTGGTAAATACTGTTTCATACAAAGCCTTCAAGGCAGGGGTGCCCAATCCTGTTCCTGCAGATCTACCTTCCTGCAAAGTTCAGCTCCAACCATAATCAAACACACATGAACCCGGCTAATCAAAATCTTCAGGAACATTTGATAATTACAGATGTGTGTTGGAGCAGGGTTTGCTCTGAACTCCACAAAATCTTAAGGAGAAGAAATTGCCACACCTGCCCTATGGGGACGTGGTAATAGAAAACGCAAAAGTATTACATTCCCTTAAGAAACGCTGTGTTCGCTAGCAAAACTTATGGGTTGTAAATGGTACGAAGTGGGAAGAAAATGCAAACTTTTTGGGGGAACACAGAAAGAGAACTAGAGAACACAAAAGAATGCAGAATGTCTCAGGGGAACGTAATACTTTTGTGAGAGAATGCAAATGTTTAGTAAGTGAGTGCAAAATGTTTTGGGGGAACAGAATGTTTGCACAAGAACAAATGTTTTGCAAGAAAATGCAAAGGTTCTCAAAAGAATGCAACACTTTTGTGAAAAGGTGCAATGTTTGCAACATGTTTCGAGGGAACGCAACACTTTTTGTGAAGGAACACAACGTTTTCTGGTAGAACGCAACACTTGTGCAACATTTTTTCGGGGGAACGCAATACTGTTCTAAGAACAAACGCAATATTTCGGTGGGGAACGCAACACTTTTGCGAAAGAAGAAATGTTTCCGCGAGAAAATGCAAACTTTTATTAAAGAATGCAATGTTTTTCTGGGAACACAATACTTTTTGCGAGAGAACGTAAATAGCTGCGTTTCCATTACCCTTTAAATTCAGGAAATTGAAATTGCTAATTGAAAATACGCCTAATGGAAATGCGTCAATTGCGTAAAAACTCCCATATATGCAAAAAAGGTTTTACGCTCACATGAAGTGATTTTTCAGGCAATTCAAAAAAGGAATATTTTGCTAAACAGCAATGAAAACTTTTTTTTCGCATTCACATTCGATTAAATCTAGCCAAAATCCCACAAAAATCCGTTGCTATGCTATTGCGAGAGGAAAAAATTAAGTTTCAGTCGCATAACATCGGTTAATGGAAACGCCGTCATTTTGCAACTTTTAAATCGACATTTATAAAATAGCGCCAAAGTTTTGTACAAATCTGTAATGGAAATACAGCTAATATTTTGCGAAGGAATGCTTTTCTGTTGCTAGAGAATGCAACGTTTCTTGGGGGAACGCAACACTTTTTGCATTAGAACAGTTTTTCGAGGAACATAACACTTTTGCAAAAGAATGCAAATGTTTCAGGAATGAATGCAATTTTTTTTGTCCCAATATTTTGCAATATTCACATTCTAACGTAATTGTTTTGCGAGAGAGCTCAAAAGAGAATTCGATACTTGGGGCAGGAATACTTCTGCAATACTCGCAAAATGTTCCTTGGAAACGCAAAGATTTTGCAAATGTTTTGCTAAAGAATGCAATGTTTTTGGGGGAATACAAAATCTTTGTGAGAGAACGTAAATGTTTTGTGAAAGAATGCAAAGGTTTTTGGTAGAATGGAACACTTTTGCGAAAGAATGTAATTGTTTTGCGAGAGTGAAGAACTTTTGTGAAAAAATGCAAATGTTTTGCAATAGAATGCAATGTTTGTAATGTTTTTTGGGGGAACATCATACTTTTGTGAGAGAATATATATGAACACAAAATGTGTTAGGGGACAATACTTTTGAGAGATACTGCAACATTTTTAGGGAAGTGCAAATGTTTTGCAAAAGAGCACAAAAGGGAATGCAATACTTTGGGACAAGAATACTTTGCAAGAGAATGCAGAATGTTTGGGAGTGAATGCAGAATACTTTTGCACAAGAACATAAATGTTTTGTGAAAAAATACAAAGGTTCTTAAAAGAAAGCAAATGTTTTGCTAAAGAATGCAATGTTTGCAATGTTTTCCAGGGGGAATGCAACACTTTTGCCAGAGAACACAAATGCTTTGCAAAAGAATGCAAAGTTTCTCAGGAGAATGCAGTATGTTTGCGAGACATCTTCATGTCCCCTTAGAGGCTCCATAGTTGATTATGTAAACATAAAACAATTCCAGCATCATGTTTGTCAGTCATGTCTTCTCGCGGCTTCAGTTTTAACCTTCTTTCTTAAAGACTTGAAATTGGAATTTAATACCGTTTTCTTCATGAATTTCATCTGGTACTCCAGGAAAGCTTTTATAAAGAAAATTAACAATTAATAAGACTAATTACAATGCATTTGATACACAATATAAGGCAAGTATTTTCAATAACACTTACAATATGGTTCCACTTGTTAACATTAATGGAGTAGTTCTCTTTCAGAACATAAAATTATAAATAATGTACCCCCTTGTCATCCAAGTTGTTCATGTGTTTCTTTCTTCAGTCGTAAAGAAATTATGTTTTTTGAGGAAAACATTTCAGGATTTCTCTCCATATAATGGACTTCTATGGTGCCCCTGAGATTGACCTTCTAAAATGCATCTTCAAAGGGCTCTAAATTAACCCAGCCGAGGAAGAAGAGTCTTATCTAGCAAAAGATTGGTTATTTTCTAAAAGAAATTACAATTGATATACTTTTTAACCTCAAATGCTCGTCTTGTCTAGCTCTATGTGTACCGTGTATTCTGGTTCATGACAGTTAGGGTATGTCGAAAAACTCCCATCTCATTTTGTCCACCAACATCTTGACAACGCTGTTTAACCTTTTTTGTAAAAGGTGTTTGATCTTATTTGCATGTTCACTTTGTAAACAATGAGTCGGTACTTCTGCAGTGATGTAGAACGATTTTGAAGTTGGAGGAGAAAATGAGATGGGAGTTTTTTGACCTACCCTAACTGTCATGAACTGGAATACAATAGTTTACGCAGAGCTAGGCAAAACGAGAGTTTGACATTAAAAAGTATATAAATTATAAATGTTTTTAGAAAATAACCGATCGTTTTACTAGTTAAGGCTCTTTTTCCTTGGCTAGGATCATTTAGAGCCCTTTGAAGCTGCATTTAAACTGCATTTTGGAAGTTCAAATTCGGGGGCACCATAGAAGTCCATTATATGAAGAGAAATCTTCAAAAAACTGTATTTCTTTACGACTGAAGAAAAAAGACGTGGATGACAAGGGGGTGAGTACATTATCTGTAAATTTTTGTTCTGAAACTGAACTACTCCTTTAAGTAACTACAGTTAACTTGAAATATATGTGTAAAGAATGTAAATTTTAGCATTTACTACATTACTGAAATCAAAAGTTAACAAAGATGAATAAATACTGCAACAAATATATCGCTCATTGTTAATGTTAAATGATGCATTAACTGATGTTAACAAATAGGACCTAATTGTAAAGTGTTAGCGTATTATCTCAAATAATAAATGAGAGGATAATCCTACCCCTTTTGTTTTCTGAAAACGTTGCGGTCAAATTTTGGGAAAAAGACATCGCAGTCAAAGTCGGCCATGATGTCGGTGAGATAGATGAGATCACACCATGGATGCTCAAGACTTTCCTAAATAGCACAGTTACAACATAAAATAAACTACTGTATTAATTAAACCTTAATATATATGTTGCATGGATCAGGCTTCTCACCTTATACACCCCTGGGCCTCCTAAAATCCAGATGGTCTCCACAATGTGACATAAGGGAGGCTCAGAAGCCAGGTGAATTACTGACCCGAAATCCTTACACAAATAGTGGGCACGTGGAGGCACTGCACTGAAGTAATGAGGAAGATAGTAAATAAATACAGAAATTATAATATACACTCGTTCTTTAAAGGTCTGTGGTCAGTATATTTTTTAATACTGTTGAAAAGTCTCTTATGCTTACCTAGGCTTCATTTATTTGATCAAAAATACAGTAGAAAATAATGTGAATTATTATTAATATTATTATTATTAATTTTTAAAATGTATTTATCGTGTGATGGCAAAGCTGAATTTTCAGCAGCCATTCCATTTTTTTTTTTTTTTTGTGGAAACTGCTACATTTTTATAGCTTCTTTGGTGAATATATAGACCACCAGTCAGTTTTCTTTTTAGTTTTATTGTTTTTCATTTTTAGTCTCTTCTGTTCACCAAGCCTGCATTTATTTGATCCAGAGTGCAACAAAAAAATTAAAATTTTTAATATTTTCACTAATTATTATTATTATTGTTGTTAAAAACAGCTAAGTTGATTTTTTAGGTTTATTTGACGATTAGAAAGTTCAGAAGAACAGCATTTATGTGAAACAGAAATCTTTTGTAACATTATAAATGTCTTTACTATCACTTTTGATCAATTTAAAGCATCCTTGTGAAATAAAAGTATTAATTTCTATAATTCCTTTCCCTCCATTTTTAAAAGATTCTTTGATTAATATATAATTCCAAAGCATACACCATTTTAATGAAATCTAAATCTTTTATAATGCATAAATGCTTTACTGTCACTTTTGATCAATTTAATGCATCCTTGCTGAATAAAAGTATTGATTTCTTACAAAAAAAAAAAACCTTACTGACCCTAAACTTTTAAATGGCACATGCATACAATGTTCCTAAATGAATATGCTTACCTCAGCTTCCTGCTTAACACCAAATTTAAGCAGTTAGCCAAAGGGAAGATCATCTCAGGACAGGAGAACCACGAGATTCGACCCCAGACAACCAGATTTTTTTTCCCTGATGTGCAAAAAAAGGTTATTTTTTCATCATACTGTTAAAATTACATCAACTAGAATATAAATCAAAGCAAACATACATTTTAAAGCCACGTACCAGGTGCTGACACAGCTGTAATCGTATCCAGAAAGAACTGAAATTCTTTTCTGTACACAACATGAGCACATAAGACATATTGTGCGCCATTTGAAAAATATTAATTCAACTTTGATAACTGAATAGTGTGCAAAATGCAATTAGAGCTGCATGACAAAACTCTTTGATCTTGTTTTCAAAAGAGCAGGGCTGTGTGCCCAAATCAGAGTTGAAACAAGGTCATCATACTGCATGCACTGATCTTATTCAACATGTAAGGCTGAAAAGCCTCATACCAACATAATATTATATATCAGAAAGATAAAGTAATTCCCAATAGTCTATAACCTATATGTGACCCTGGACCACAAAACCAGTCTTAAGTCGCTGGGGTATGTTTGTAGCAATAGCCAAAAACACATTGCATGGGTCAAAATTACTGATTTTTCTTTTATGCCAAAAATCATTAGGAAATTAAGTAAAGATCATGTTCCATGAAGATTTTTTGTAAAATTCCTACTGTAAATGTATCAAAATGTAATTTTTGATTAGTAATATGCATTGTTAAGAACCTAATTTGGACAACTTTAAAGGTGATTTTCTCAGTATTTTGAATTTTTTGCACCCTCAGATTCCAGATTTTCAAATAGATGTATCTCGGCCAAATATTGTCCTATCCTAACAAACCATACATCAATAGAAAGCTTATTTACTGAGCTTTCATATTATATATACATCTCAGTTTTGTAAATTTTAACCTTATGACTGGTTTTGTGGTCCAGGGTCACATATGCTATGCTGCACTTGTTGTTATCTCTTATCTCAAAGGGGGCTGGCAGCGGGAAGCTCTCTAATTCAAAACCTGCTGACATTGAGTTGTAAAGGTCTAAAGATCAGTGACACACTCCACAAAAAAAAAAAAAAACAGGAGTTCACAATGACAAGGTAAGAGGTGAAGATAAAAATCTCAACATGAAATTTCAAAATAAAAAGATCTAAATAACTTCATGTCCGCTGTTTTATTTATATGATAGAGATTCGATGTTTATATAATATCTTATCTAATTGGTTTCACATCAAAACACTGAATTTGTGCCTCGAATGCTAGCAAAGCAATGGGACACCAAAGTGTAACGTAAACGTTACGTCTACCGTTTCCAAACATATCACATGTCACGTTGTTTATGAATTCATTTGACTGAATTAAATTATTCATCCATATCTAACTTATTTGATAAAATACATCGATTCCAACTGGTTGAAATCACTGTACTGAATTATTTTTGTAATTATGTCTTACGAAAGGCTCCAGGGAAGCTGTCCGTTCTTTCCTATGCCCATGTCACTGCAGGCAGCCGCGATGAGGCGGATTGGTTTGCGCATCTCCTCCCCCTCGGTGTTCATCGTGTACGACTTTGGCTAAAAGCAGATTATCAGGTTTATGTTACAAACTACCTTCGTCTACTGGGTTTAGGATGAGATGTTCGCATCCTTCTCGACCTCAACCCCAGTTAGATTATGGATAGAGCTTTTAAAACATCTGCTTGGCTCAACATGTGACAGCCAATGGGAGTGGTTGTCTGTAATCAATGCTGTTTACATAGAACCAGATAAATAATAGGGCACGCGCGCTAAATTGTGAATTATTGCATGACATGTTTTGATAAAAGTAGAATCTTAATTGTTAACACCCCTTTCCTTAAACAGAAGTGAACTAGTTTTGTGGCTAGTCTGAAGTAATGGCTAAATTACTAAAATATATTTAAATATACACTACCTGTCAAAAGTTTTTGAACAGTAAGATTTTTAATGTTTTTAACGTCTCTTCTGCTCAAGCCTGCATTTATTTGATCTAAAGTACAGCAAAAACAATTTTGGAAATATTTTTACTATTTAAAATAACTCATTTCTATTTAAATATGTTTTACAATGTACTTTATTCCTGTGATTTCAAAGCCGAATTTTTTTGCATCATTACTCCAGTCACATGATCCTTCAGAAATCATTCTAATTATTCTGATTTGCTGCTCAAAAACATTTATTATTATGTTGAAAACAGCTGTAGTAGAATATTTTCAGGTTTGATGAATAGAAAGTTCAGAGGAACAGCATTTATCTGAAATAGAAATCTTTTGTAAAATGGTAAATGTCTTTATTATCAATTTTGATCAATTTAAAGCATCCTTTGCTAAATAAAAGTATTACTTTCTATAATTTATAGAAAAAAGTATACAGACTCGCTTTAGAATGGTATAGTGTATAAAGTTACAAAAGCCTTTTATTTTAGATAAATGCTGATATTTGGATATTTCTATTCATCAAATAATCCTGAGAACTACTATTACAACTATTAGAAATATTGATATTAATAATAATAATTTAAAAAAATGTTGTTGTTTTTTTAACACCAGATTAGCATATTAGAATGATTTCTAACACTGAAGACTAGTAATGATGTTGAAAATTTAGGTTTGATCACAGGAATAAATTACATTTTAAAATAGAAAGCAGTTATTTTAAATAGTAAAATTATTTCACAATATTACACTTAATGCAGGCTTGGTGAGCCTCAGAGATTTAATAAAAACATTAAAAATCTTACTGTTCAAAAACTTTTGACTGGTAGTGTATATAATAGTTATTTCAAATTATAGTGATATTTCAAAATATACTGGTTAAATTTAGTTTTATTTTTTACATTTGATCAAATAAATGCCTTGTTAAAATATAATTTTATAAGATATTATAAAATTTTACCAACCCCAAACTTTTTAATAAAAGCGTATACTGTCAGATATTAATGTTTGGAAGGCAAGAATTGCATTACTCAGATATTTTCAGTGTGTCTTTACTGTGTATATATGTACATTTTAAAATGTAGGTTTACGATCAGTAAATTACACATGAATTATCTGATTTACTGCCGTCGCCTGACAGGTCATGCAACCAATATGTAATTCATACAAACAAAATAGTAATCTGATAACTCTGTTAATAGCCAACACTGATAATGAATGTTAAGAAATTTCAAATTTGTTCGGTAATACTGAATACAACACCATAACAGCTATCATGTTTTAATGGTGATTTATAAAGAAGAAATTACAACATTCAAAAAAAGGTATTGTCTCTCATATAAAAAATATAACAGCGAGTCTGTAAATAAGCAAGAAAAAAGTTATGTACATTGGTTTTCAGACTGAATTACTTACAATATACGCTTATATACATAGTAGGCTTTGTTTGTTTTTGAAACAAATCCACTTGTGCTTAAGAGCCACAGGCCTCAATCATTGTTACTCCATTACAAAACGCAAAAATCTGATTTAATACAAAGATTTTTGCTCTAGACTTCACAGACATTTAATGTGTCTCTTTATAAATTAGAATTCAACATACAAACCAATCAAATTATTTACGACTAGTTTAGAGATTCTCAATTAGTGGCTTGCATGCTTCAGATTAAGATATGAATTTCCAAATAAATCCCTCTTAATATTACATAGCATTGTTTAAAACACAGCTATTGCCAAAAAAAACCACTGCACACTTGGACCTCAAATGGTATGCTAGACACACAAACTCGGAAAGAGAAACTGACGTCTGACGTTTGGATGGCGTGAATACCACAAAACATTTTCCTCCACAACATACAGCTTGCAAAAACATAGACATCTTAAATGCTGTAGCTACATACATTATATCATGTCGAACGGCTTAGTTTACAGTTTCCCAGGCCACCACATTTGACCTTAATGCTAACACTCGAGCTCTACAAGCAGAATGACAACATGGCATAAAGCATAAAGGGCAAAGCTAAACATGAAGGAGTTGATATGGCATGCAGAGACATTGTCCTTCGTGCTATGGTCCAAGACAGGTCCAAACACTAGTCTAAGGAGGGGTGTGTGTAAATCCTTGCTTCCGACGCAGCTAGTTACTGTCATGTCTCTGAATCTTTGATGCGCCAACTGACGCTCTGTCTTCGTAGTGTCGTTTTAAAGCGATCGCCCCTCTCCCTGAAAACAAAAACAGTAAGGTTATACAGTTGAAGTCAAAAGTGTACATGCACCTTGCCGAATCTGCAAAATGTTAATTATTTAACTAAAATGAGAGGGATCATATAAAATGCATGTTATTTTTTATTTAGTACTGACTTGAATTAGATATTTCACAAAGAAGTGGTTTTCATATAGTTCAATTTAATAGTTAAATAATAGTTAAATAAAAAAAAAATGACCCTGTTCAAAAGTTTACATACACTTTATTCTTACCTGAATGATCCACAGCTGTGTTTTTTTTTTGTTTATTGATAGTTGTTCATGAGTCCCTTGTGTGTCCTGAACAGTTAAACTGCCTGCTGTTCTTCAGAAAAATCCTTGAGGTCCCACGAATTCTGTTTTTTCAGCATTTTTGTGTATTTGAACTCTTTCCAACGGCGACTGTATGATTTTAGGATCCATCTTTTCACACTGAGGACTCATATGCAACTATTACCAAAGATTCAAACACTCACTGATGCTTCAGAAGAAAAAAAAAAAAAAAAAAAAAAAAAATAGCAAAGCATTAAGATGCTGGGGGTGAAAACTTTTGAACTGAATGAGATGTGTACATTTTTCTTATTTTACGTAATGTTTTTTTTTTTTTTTCATTTAGTACTCCCCTTTAGAAGATACAGAAGATAAGTACAGAAGACAAAAATAAGTAACATTTACCCTGATCTTCAAATTCAAAAAGTTTTCACCCCCGGCTCTTAATGCGTCATTTGTCCTTCTGACGCATCAGTGAGCATTTAAACCTTCTGTAATAGTTGCATATGAGTCCCTCAGTTATCCTCAGAGTGAAAAGATGGATCTCAAAATCATACAGTCACTGTTGGAAAGTGTTCAAATAGACAAGAATCTGTGGGACCTGAAGGATTTTTCTGGAGAACAGCAGACAGTTTAACTGTTTAGGACAAACAAGTATCAAGAAACAAAAAAAAAAAAAAAAAAAATTATATATATATATATATATATATATATATATATATAGACTCACTTCAAAAACAAGTAAAACATACTACTACCGCCCTTAAATTTGATGAATAGCCCTGATTTTAAAAAGGCTGTGCTTTCATCAAAATATAATCCTTCACAAACATGAGGTAAACCCTCTTTTTAATCCATGATTGGGTGTGTTTGAACTAGTCTGTCATTGACTTGTGTTATATACAAATCACAGCAAACAAGTGTAGTTCAGTTAAATAAAAACATTTGAGGCCACACTGACTGAGACATAAAACAGCATTGTGATTTAAGACAGCTTGAGTTTAGAGTCCTCTGAAAGAGTTTGGACAGAACTCACCTCTCTGTGACTGTTTGCGAGCTTGTCCAACCATACCAACACCCGAGTAACCTAGATTAGAAAGAAAGACATCCTGTTAAAGCAGCCAAAAGCCTGTTTGACACTTCACATGTCAGCAGCGTTTATTATATTTTAAAACCCATGCAGCTGAATCAATACACACCTGGTTGTGGTTGCACAATGTTTATAGACTGTTGATCACAGGACATTGGAAATGGTAAGAACTCTGAATGAGAATTTGCTGGTGATGGATGCACTGGTAGATAAAAGGTAAATAAGGTAAATGAACCAAACTGACAATATGCAGTGTCAGAAAGCTCTCATATTTAATCAAAAATATCTTAATGTCTGTTCCAAAGATGAACGAAGGCCTTACAGGTTAAGGGTGAGTAATTAATGTCAGAAGATGACATCTACAGAGATGGATTATAAGATGACAATGTGCTTGTTGGTATACCTGTAATTTGATTGGTCTCCTGTGTGTTGTCTCCTGAGGAAGGACCTGCTCCGTTACCATCTCCATTATTGGTTATGTTGGATGGAACAGTTGCAAGGAGCCCTGAGAAGCATCATGAGAAGATTCAATAAACCCAAGCCACAACATCCGCTTTTTAAATAGGACAAATCAATCAACAATAGAACTAAGGGTGTGTTCACACTTGTCATGTTTTCTTCTATTAAAACAAACTCTTGCGCGATTGCTCTGTTAGTGCAGTTCGTTAGAGTAAGTGTGAACGCTGCCATCCGAACCCTGGTGTGCACCAAACAAGCGGACCGAGATCGCTAAAAAAATGGGTCTTGGTCTGCTTCCAAACGAACTCGGACTTAAATTTGACTTAAAGCGGCAATCAGCAGACCTATCAGTGAATGGGTACTTTTTGATGTCATACACCCGCCGCGCCGCTTTAAGTCGAACACACATTTAAATGTTTTTTGGAGTGTTATATACAAAATATACGCCATTCAACCGACTAATCAGGTTGGAAACATATCACTATGTCTTTAGGTTCAGTATCTTTAGGTTTGCTGTCAAAAATGCCAGTGTGAACACTAAGTAGACCAGGACCAAATGTATCCTTTTCCTTTTCGGTCCGGACCAAATTAACTTAAACCGAACTACAAATGTGAACTCACCCTAAATCAAGTTCAATCATTAATTTAGATCTTTAAAACTTGGGGTTTTGAAAACGGTCTGCATTTTCTTACCGAGGCCCCGGTAGCAGGACAGCTGCTGGTAGATCTGCTTCATTCGCTCGATGTTTATCCTGCTGGCCTCAGCGTGATTAACCATGGGTTTGGGGTAGTGCACTCCGATTATGCACTTTGCGACCTTCTGAACACTTTCTGGGGCATTCCATGGGTCATAGATGAATTTGGCAGGGAAGCCCCTCAATATGGGTAAATAGCGTCTGTAATGATAATAACAATAATAAAAAAAATCAGCTTTCAAAGATAATGATCTCAGTATAGAACGAAACTGGTCATTCATATTGAAAGATTTTTTCACTCCTGGATTAAAATTTCCTGATAATTTACTCACCCCAATGTCATCCTAGATTGTGTCTTTTTTTTCTTCAGTCGAAAAGAAATTGAGGTTTTTGAGAAAATCATTCCAAGATTTTTCTCCATATAGTGGACTTCAATGTGGATCAGCAGGTTGAAGGTCTAAATTGCAGGTTCAAAGGGCTCTACATGATCCCAGCCAAGGAGTAAGGGTCTTATCTAGCCAAACTATTGTCCATTTTCTAAAAAAAAATAAAAATGTATATACTTTTTAACCACAAATGCATCTACGTCTTCGAAACATTACGTTATCAAGTTGGAAAGGTCACACATGGTTAGTTTTTGCGTTTGTGTATTTTGGTTAAAAAAAAAAAAAACGTAGGGTAGGGCGAAAAACTCCATGTCATTTTCTCCTCCAACTTCAAAATCATCCGACATCATTGTTTTAATTTTTGTTTTTGTTTTTTTGTTAAGGGTGCTTTACTTTCTTTGCATGTTTGCTTTGTAAATACTGGGTCGGTACTTCTGCTTATGTCACATGTGACCTTTTCAACGTAATGTGTGAGGTTGTGGGCGCAGAGCTAGCGCAAGATGAGCATTTGTGATTAAAAAGTATATAATATTGTAATTTTCTTAGAAAATGACAGATTGTTTAGCTAGATAAGATCCTTATTCCTCAGCTGGGATCATGTAGAGCATTTTGAAGCTGCATTGACGTTGCAATTTGGAACTTTATGGAGAAAATATGGAGAAAAATCCTGGAATGTTCCCCCAAAAACCTTTCTATCTTTTTGACTACAGAAAGAAAGACAAGAACATCTTGGATGAGTAGAATGAGTAAATTTTAAATTCTGGAGTGAACTAATCCTTTAAACTGAATATGAAGGGATCAAGAGTGGCACCTTATATAGTCTCCATTAGGGTCAGTGCGTCGACCGAACCCTACTGGACAGTAACAGTGAAAGAACTGCTGGAAGAATGAGCTGCACGAAAGCCACATCCAGCTTCCAGCATTGACACTCCAGTCTGCATCCAGCAACAACTCCTCAAACACCTTCAAAAAAAAAAAAAAAAAAAAAAAAAAGTCAATATACAGTCTAACGCAGAAAACAACAACAACAGATCTTTTACTGAAATCCAGTATTGCACTACCTTCATGCCCTCTTCCCAGCTGATCCACAGGTCTCCACGTGTGAGGAAGCAAGCAACAGCATGTCTGGCCAGATGGTGGATCCACCCCTCCTGCCTCAACTGGGTCATTATGGCATCAATCCACGGGAAACCAGTCCGGCCCTCTGCCCATTTTGCCAGAGCTTCGGGGTTCCTGTCCCAGGGGATCTGCACGCAGATGGGATTGAACTCCATTTTGTCAAAGTGTGGGTTGTTAGTGGCAGCCGTGTAGAAGAACTCTCGCCAGAGCAGCTGACCATAAAGAGACAGTGGTGGGAGGCTGTTTTTCTTGACCTACAAAGCATGAATAAGGTAAATTGTCCGCCACTTATGATCAGTTAGAACAGTAACTTAAATGTCAGAGTAAGACAGTGCTGTTCTCTTTACCTTTCTGTAGAGGTCTGTGAGTTTGAAATAGAAAAGTCTACAGGAGAGGCAGCCAAACCGGAGGTAAGGGCTCAGACCTGTGGGGCTGGCCAGCAAGGAATTAGCATTCATTCTGGGACGCTCGAAATTAGCCACCCAAGCCTGAAAAAGAGCCCCAATAGAATGTGGTTAATATATAAGGCTCATATGCTCACCAACACTGCATTTATTTACAGTAAATACAGTAATATTGTGAAATATTGTTACACTTGTTGAACTGTTTTCTATTTTATTATACAATTTAAAATGTAATTTATTCCTGTGATCCAAAGCAGTATTTTTAGCGGCCATTACTCTAGACTTCAGTCACATGATCCTTTAAAATCATTGTAATATGCTGATGCTCAAGAAACATTTCTTAATATCCATGTTAAAAACATTTGTGCTGCTGAATATTTTTGTGGAAACCATGATATTTTGTTTTAAGGATTTAATGAATAGAAGTTTCTAAAGAAGAGCATTGATTTGAAATGTACATTAATATGTAACATGACAAATATCTGTGTCACTTTTAATCAATTTAATCCATAAACTTCAATGCATTAACTATATTTAATGCATATAGTTTATGTTTATATTTTGAATTTATTTTATTTTTTATAATTTCTGCATTCGTGTTAAGTTTAGTCAATTGTGTTTTTGTCTTCTATATTATTCCCCCCCCCCCACCCCCCAAAGATATTTAAAAGTGGAGGAAACCCTCCCTTCTGGGTCACACTCTGCAGCAACCTGTGTTTCTGTACGACTGTCTGACCTTTCTTGCAAGAAATAAACCTTTAAAAAGACCCTAAGAGTGAATTTGTCTCTTAAGTGATGAGTCGTTTGATTTTTTTGCCACGACACTAGTCAAAAGTTTTTGGACAGTAAGATTTTTGTTTTTTTAAATAAGTCTCCTTTACTCACAAGCCTGTATTTATTTGAACCAAAATTCAAGTTATAGAGTACATGTTTACCTTTCTCTCCAGGTGTCTCTCTAGTCGAGTCAGAGCTTCAGTCTCTCCACCAGGCCACACAGCAGAGGACAGTCCATCCGTTTCAAAACCTGAAGACACAAACACTCGTTCAAAACCTCATTTACAGCAGACACTTGCACACATATGTAAAGAAAGGGAACACAGGTGTCTCACCAAGCTCTTCCAGTGAGGGAACGCCAAACTTGTCGTCATGGTCGTCGCTGACTGGTGTGGCGCATTTGCCCATGACTTCGGCCGTTATAGTCTCCGCTGGTATTTCCACAGGATCCATTCTGCTAATGAGCGTCTGGAATCTTTTATAGGTGAGAGGAGATTGTCCTCCATTTAACTCTATGATCCTAGAAGCACAGAGAGAACACATGGGACAATTCTTAGAATATGCACACAATATTATGGCTTTTAAAGGTTGTCATGTATTACAATATTTAGTATATTAAATGCTATTGCTTTTTGATATTCATATGGAAGATTAAAACAACTCTGTATCTGTGACGTCTCAGTTTATGTTCTTACTAAAGAGTTAACTATCAGGCATGATGGGCAACAGCTTCCCACAGAACTGCTGGTAGCTATGTGGGAGTCACATGGGCATATGGCAACGATTACAGATACTAACTTGTCCAGATCATATAGTGTGTGGGAGATCCTGACGAAGACTTCTACCCCTGCCTCAGTGGCCAGCTTCTTAATGGCTGCATCACGATCCTTCCCGAAGGGCTCGGAGTCGTACTCATATGACAGCCTGGTGATTTTCCACTCCTAAAAAAAAAAAAAAAAAAGAGAGATAGAGAGTCAAATAAGGGACAGACACAGAACAACATGTACTGGCAGAGAGTTTACACTAAACTGTTGAATAGGCTTTAAGCAGTCTGTTCGCTGACCTTAAAAAGTCTTGGAAAGACATCCGTTGGTTGTCCTCTGATGACAAAGAGGCGAGAGTTAAGTTTGCGAAGACTGGCATCTAGGTCTTCAAGACACTGCAGCAAAAACCTGTAATATAATAATCAAATTTGAATTAATCACAAGGAAATTAAACAGTAGTTTAGATAGACAAAGTTAATCGTAATCTCTTGCAGGAACAGGAGAGAGATTTTTATGACTTGTCCAGCAGAGGGCACTAACAGACTAAAAGTATGAAAAACACAGTGGTTATTTTCTGCATTTCATGATCTGTGTTCAGTGTACTACTTTACTGCCTACTATTTCATAAAATAGAAAGTGAAAACAGACATTATGCAGCAATAAAAGCTGCTTAATAGGGTGCAACACCTGTGTTTCTTAAAGGGACAGTTCATCCAAAAATGAAAAAAGATATTTTGAAGAATATTGACAGTAGCCATTAGGGTGATAACGACAAAAAAAAGATATCTCAATATTTTCTGAAATTTTGTTGATAACGATAATTAGTTGATATTTTTGCTGAGCCTGTTATTGTGCTGATATTTTAGCAGGTTTAAGACTGCCGTGGTCAGCTGACTCTCAGAGCTTTTGATATTTTTCATATTCTGTGCAGTGGTTATTTGACAGGAGTAACAGAAATTAACTTTCCAAATAAGTTTAAATTGATTTTTTACCTTTTATGGGTATTTTACCTTTATAAGGCCATTTTTTCCCAACCTAATTAAATGTATGCATCATCTTTTATGTCAGATTCTTACATTTAATTAATAAATTGAAACACTATAGGGCTGTTAACAATCAAATGGAATCAGTGTCTAGAAAATTTGAGTTTGCAATGCAGAATCTGCATCTGAAGTGGCAATTAGATGCATTTACACACACCGTTTAATGCAGGACACGAATGCAGCTAACCTGCAGTTACAAATGCACAAATAATGTTTTTATGTTTAAAAAAACAAACAAACCTGGATACTGATATTTGAAAAGATTTGGGGGGAAAAAAGGAAAAATATACTATAAATATAAAGCTAAATCACCATTAGGTGGCAGCAAATCACTGAGTCATTCAAATGACGCTGCCGTGTGTTGCTCAGAGGTGATATTAACTATAACAGATGATGTAAATATAAAAGACATTTAAAAGTCGTATTGAATTTGAGGAATTCTAAATGTATTTTTTATTTTTATGACTAAATCACGCAGTGAAAGCGTGAACTCTAAATGTGCTCATGTAATAGTCTAACCTACATCTCAGTGCATGCATGTGTGTTTTTACGTGCTTTCAGGATGTGTCATCACTGGACGTAAAGCAACCCTGCTGAAAAAAACTGCTAAAACCAGCCAACCAGGGAGACCAGCTAAAACCAGCTACTTCCAGCTTAAACCAGCTAAGACCAGCCAACCAGCCTAGGCTGGTTTTAGCTGTTTTTTTCAGCTGGGAATGCCACTGAACTGAAATAAACGCTCATATTTTACTGATTATTGCTACTGAAAATGGTCAGTTATTGTCATGTTTTGGCCTTTACTAATCAGTCTGACCAAAAAAAAAAAAACATTTGGAGTACTATAGACTGCCAAAAATTACAAAAAAATAAATAAAGGAGAAGGGTGCGAAAAACTGTGAGGAACAAAATGTGTTTGTGGTTGGCCAAACTGAATCAGGATTTCAAGAATCTGGACAACATTCGGGTTTGTTCTTTTCATTTCCAGTCAGGTAGGTGAAACATTAGGCTAATATTTTAATTATTACTGCTTGTACGTATCTTTACCACCTATTAGTTTGTCAAAACATTGTGCCCTTTCCAGCTTACCAAGTGCTTCTCTATATGACTTAGCAGCTTCCAAACATCTCTATACTTAATAATGTCAAATCACATAATGTTTAAACTACGATATGGAAAAAATACTATGTAAGGCAATGGCTGCCATAAACTGTTAATAACATTCCTAAAAATATCTTCTTTTGTGCTCAGCAGAAGAAAGAATATAGGTACAGGTTTGGAACAGCTTAAGGGTGAGTAAATGATGACAGTATTTTCATTTTTGGGTGAAAAATCCCTTAAACCTTTTAAACTTCAAGGCCCCTTCATTGTCCACAACAACAGTCAAAAGCCCTTACACCAAATTTTGCTTTCGAGACTTTATTTGATCTATTGGAGCTCCTATATTTGGTACATTAAAAGGTAATTATACTTCAAACTAAAACAATTCAATTTTAAGACTTTTTTAAGAAGTTTTAAGAGCTGAATGTGTTAACCCAGTTAAAAACTCTACCTTGTATCTGGTCCTGGACACATAAAATACTACGCAGGATTTTCTTGTTGGCTGCACTGAATATATAACATAATAAGGGCATGATATAAGAATATAATCCTGTCTGAGTGAGAGTTAAGAGTTCCCTCTTGTGGGACTGTGTATCAGCAGCATTCAGCTGAGCTTGTCTGCACCCCTTCCTAAAGACGTCTGAGCTGTTACAGCACACCCGCGGGTCAAGATGATGAATCAGCTCTCACATTCTCAAAGTCACAGCCGGTTTAATTTATCTGTATATGAAAGCACACGTACAGCTTGTTCTACACGTCAGCATTACATGGTTTGTTTTCCAGTAGAAATTTTGGCTTGTTAAAAAAAATGATTGAACAGCAAACCTTTTCAACATTGATGATAATAAACATTTAATCAACAGCAAATCATTAGAATGATTTCTTAAAGATCACGGGACACTAAAGTCAGAAGCAATGGCTGATGAATATTTAGCTTTGCCATCAAAAAATAAATATTTAACAGCTTTTAAATTGCAATAATATTTTGAAAATATTACTATTTTTCAGGTAGTTTTAATCAAATAAATGCAGCCTGGGTGAGCATCAATAATATTTCAGAAAAAAAATCATACCAGACCTGCAAACTCATCAGAGGAAAAAAGGTGACAGTGACCGCGGTGGTGTGTGTTTGTGTGTGTGTGTGTGTGTGTGTGTGTGTGTGTGTGTGTGTGTGGGGGGGGGGGGGGGGTTAATGGGGGAGTTCAGTATAAATTATATTATACTGAAAAACATTATTTTTTCCTTCTTGGCCTGGACAAGGGTTTCACAAACACATGCACGCAAACGCCATGGAGAGAAACTGAAATACATTCACAAACTATTTAATATATTTTACAGTTATAAAGATAAAACTTAAAAGATGTAGTTATTAAATTATATGAAATATTTCAATATATAGGAATTATCGATTCATATTGAGTGCATTATTTAATTTTTATACCATCAATATTTCACGTATTTGTAGTGAACTATATATAAGTATTTAAATAATTCACCCTTATAGGCTGTTTGTGTGTAAGCTTAATGTCTTTCTGCACTTGCTATATATATATATATATATATATATATATATATACACACACACACACACACACACACACACACACACACACACACACACACACACACACACACACTTAAGGGAGGTAAAAGTATTACAATTTATTATACTAGATATTGTATAATAAATCAAAAAGAAAGCCGTCTTGAAAAATATAGGGAGTTTAAAAGGCAGCTGCATAATAAATAATCCTCTGCTGCCATCTATTGGTTATATGGGTCATTCCATATTATTTTTAAAAAGACGTTGTTTTCTGCGAAAAGTCATTTTGTCCGATGCAGTTTTTTATGAATGAAAAATGAGTCCTTGAAGTACATTTTATTTCACAGCTGTAGAGTTGGAAAATAATAAAGGCTTTAAAATATTGTGATAAGATTTTAAAAATGTGTTCATGACTTTGAAGGCAAGTTAGTGATTATCAAGAATACGATTAAGATGTCCTTGAAGAGAAGTATGGCTTGCTAGCTAACGTTAGCCTAAACACGTTATGATAGTGTTTAGCTGTCAGCATTTAAATGTGCAACTATGCAGATATGGAGAGTACGGGATTGCAAGGCTCCGCATTTAATTGATGTGTTGTTAAATAATAAGAAACTGAATGTTCACGCCGCTAACATTGTTTATAATGTTGCAATTATCATTTTTCTCAGTTTCTGATAAGAACGAGGCAGAAGATCAGTCTCAAGAGTGTCCACATAATATATAGCACATATAAAACGAGCTGCTTATCTTTATGCAGAAGTCCTAAAGAACGCTCCGTGCATACGGTCATTTAAATTTCCATCAGAGTTTCCACATTAGGTCAGGTGTCTCTTGACAGGCGCGAACACAGATGGCAGTGTGTTTCAAGATACTGAAGCAAGCGCTGAGATTGGTCCAGGAAAAATGTCATTTATAAGAATTGTCCAATAATGGCCTACATGGCACGCAAGCCCACCCCCACCTCCCTCTCTTGACAGGCGCGAGCTCAGTTGAGATTCCCGATCGGCCCAGATGTCAACTAACGCAAGAAGACCACCCCCCCCCCCTCCCTCCCTAAAAAAACTCTCCGGTTCTACACGATTCACGTGAATGACCCAATTGACAATGAAAACGGCGATTGTCGCCGAAAAGCGACTAGTTTGCAGGTATGTCATACAGACTCAAAACTGAATGGCAGTGTATATACATATTTACCACTTAAAGTAAAATTATTAATACCTTCAGATTTTGTTTTAGAGCTTTTCACTGTAAAGATAGCAGCACAGTAGAAATAAGTACAGCTTGCTGTCGAGCTGGACTGAACAAAAGGCTGTACACATGTACGTAAATTCAAAGGTATTACTAGGACATCAGCCAGGGTGTCTTTGACACATAGACCTATTATAAAAGAACGAAAGCTTTTCAGGGCAATTCAGAGGACCTTTCAAAAGAAGCCTATGTGTGGGCTGTAATTTTGGTTACAGTTTATCAACAATAAATAGGAGTGATGGCATACCGTAGGCGAGAGGCTGTTTGAAGGAGGTGGAAATGTAGGTCAGTGCTGAAAGGGGAATGAGGTAATAGCATCTACTACCACACTGACCTACTTCCTCACGTCGTGCACCGGGGGAGAGGAAAGGTGGCTGAGCTGTACGTTACATCACAACTCTGCCATGAGGGTGACCGCTCAAGCATCTCACAAGGATATCCCACCGCATTGTACACTCTTGTAAAGATACATCCACTCAGCTCTAACAGTATAGGCCAAAAGAACGGAAGTTTCATACTGCGACAATACCACTGGTATTGTACAAGTCCTTCCAAAGGGACAAAACCAACTCAAATTTAATTTAATTAAATGGTCTTTCAAATAACTAGATTAAAAAAGGCTACTCATGGACAACAAATATCATTTGAATTGAAAAATAAGCTTACAGCTAATAAATAAATAAACAAACAAATTGGCAATGTAAAGCTTCTTCAAGCTATAAACACAAACTTCCTTATTACACAGCTAACTCTGCTACATACGGAGCTATTCACATTCAACCAATAAAACAAACAAACAAAACAAAAACAGGTCATGAAGAGGTCATGAAAGATCATTTTCACCATTCAGATGCACCTGCACACTCAATTCAGCTTTTAAAATCCTAATCTCAACCTACATTAAAAAATATGCAGAAGTTATCATCACTAATGTTTAAACACTAATTCCATAAAATTAACTAGTATCTTTATTTTTGTTACTAGTACTTTATAGGAATAATCCAATACCGGCTAGTACTTTTTTTTTTCAGTAGTATCTATTGATTGAGAACTAGTCACTATCAGTTGAAGTCAAAAGTTTACATACACCTTGCAGAATCTGCTAAATGTTTTTTACCATAATAAGTAGGGCTGGGTATCGTTCCAAAATGTTCGATACCGATACCGATACCGATACCCTGAATTCGATACCGGTTCCGAACGATACTTTTTTCGATACTTTTATTTTAAGAAATGTATTTTAACAAGATTACTTTTTCAGGATGTTTGTGTCACTTTCACATCAGGCTTATCTCTAAGACCAATAAACAAAGGAACAAAAGCACAAAATGAACAAAGTGTAGTTAACACAATATATCAGTGAACAGTTTTAACTCAATCAGATTTAAGTATTAGTGATGCTCACTGCTGCTTAAAGGTTTAGTTCACCCAAAAATTTTAATTCTGTCATTAATTATCTACAAATGAAGATATTTTGGATTTAATCCAAGAGCTTTCTGATCCTCCCATAGATAAATCTTTGAATAAAGTTATTTTTGTTTACTTTGCACACAGAAGTATTCTCGCAGCTTCATATAATTATGATTGAACCACTTATATCACATTGACTTATTTTGACTATGTTTTTGGTTCCTTTCTGGGCATTGAAAATGCATATCCAGTAAATATAGGAGGATCAGAAAGCTCTTGGATTAAATCCAAATGATCTTCATTTGTGTTCTGAAGATAAACAAAGGTCTTATGGGTTTGGAACAACATTAGGGTGAGTTATTAATGACAGAATTTTCATTTTTTGGTGAACTAACCTTTTAAGATCACCTGAAATCACTCAACAGTTCTTCTTCAGAAAAAATAGCATGTAGCACCGATATTGATTCTTCGTGGTCGATTTTGATTGCTGATGTTTTACAAGCAAATGGGCTGATTCTGAAAGCCTTTTTAATATATTTAGTTACACAGCAAGGGACAAGAATGAATGATAATATGAGTACATGAACAATATGTTTATTTTCTCTATTATAGGTACAGCCATTTACATTAGAGGCAACCACTGCATTAAGATTAAAATCTAAATAAGTGACAAAATATATTATAAATAACAAAAAATAAACGACACAAAATAGGCTACTCTTTCAAAATTCAAAGTGCAAACAGAGACCGAATCTTCAAGCATGATACAGAGCTATTAATAGACAACTACACAACTTATTAGCCCACATACTAATAACAGCTTCGATATTTTATGTAGCCTAATTTGCGCGCATTGGGGAGATCGTTCTCTAAACGTGGGGCATTAAAAATGCTTTAAGTGCGTGTGCGCGTCTTACTTTTGGTTTCGTTTCAATGATCCCGCGAAACTCGGCGGTGATGAGCGTGCATTCTACAATACAAGAGATTACTTTAACAAAACCTTTTGAAAGTGGGAGGACACAAACGGGATTTTGAAAAGCGTGTCCCCAGTGAAAATTATGCCCCTGCGTGAGTGCAACTCTGCCGCTGAGTTATCGTTTGATGTGAATGTATGTCGCGTTGTACCTATACTGAGATTATATTGAGACTGAGGCGCCAGAATTGTATCTGACAGAATGTGTCAGGTGCGCGATATCCTTTTTACAAATATTGCATCGCACGCTGTTGCCGTCAATATTGGCATAATGTAGCAATACTTTTGATCGCTTAAACATCGTTTGCGTTAAATGTATGCTATGCTTTAAAGTATAGTGTACATTACAGCCTCATATTTGACATGCTCTGGGCGAGTGGGCGTAACCGCCGTAAACTATTGATTTTCAAGGCAGCCTCGCCGCAGCTAATCACCAGCATTTGATCCGGGCACGTTAAAGATACCGTACGTTTTCTAGCTCACTGACGTTGACAAGATTATATCCTTGGGTATCGAAATTTGGTACCGAACGAAAATGATTTTTTCGATACTCGATAGTATCGAGACAATTCGGTCGGTGCTTAAAAAGTATCGAACTCGATACCCAGCCCTAATAATAAGAGGGATCATACAAAATGCATGTTATTTTTATTTAGTACTGACTTGAATAAGATATTTCACATAAAATACATTCACATATAGTCCACAAGAGAAAATAATAGTTGAATTTATAAAAATGACCCTGTTCAAAAGTTTACATACGCTTGATTCTTAATACTGTGTTGTTACCTGAATGTGATAGTTGTTCATGAGTCCATTTTATTTCTCCTGAACATTTTAACTGCCTGCTGTTCTTCAGAAATATCCTTCATGTCCCACAAATTATGTTTTTTAGCATTTTTGTGCTAAAACGCTCACTGATGCTTCAGAGCCGGGGGTGAAAACTTTTTAAAGATCAGGGTAACTTTACTTATTTTGTCTTTTGGAAAACATGCAAGAATCTGTAGCTTCTGAAGGGCAGTACTAAATGAAGAAATATGCTATATAGGCAAAATAAGAAAAATCTTCATTCTGTTCAAAAGTTTTCACCCCCTCTGGCTCTTAATGCATTGTGTTTCCTTCCGGAGCATCAGTGAGCGTATGAACCTTCTTTAGTAGTTGCATATGAGTCCCTCAGTTGTCCTCAGTGTGAAAAGATTGATATCAAAATCATACAGTCACTGTTGGAAAGGGTTCAAATACACAAAAAATTGCTGAAAAAACACAGAATTTGTGGGAGTATTAAGAATCAAGCGTATGTAATTATTTGAACAGTGTCATTTTTATAAATATAACTATTTTATCTTATGGACTATATGTAAACATCTTTTACATGAAATATCTTATTCAGGTCAGTAATAAATAAAAAATAACATGCATGTTGTGCGATCCATCTTACTTTGGTAAAATAATTAACATTTTGCAGATTCTGCAAGGTGTATGTAAACTTTTGACTTCAACTCTCTTTGAAATTGAAATTGAAAATGGTCCCAATTTATATTATGTATGAATGAATGAATGAATGATGCATTTATATAGCGCTTTCGTTGTGTATTGCCGTACACCCAAAGCGCTTTACAATCATATGGGGGTTCTCTCCTCAACCACCACCAGTGTGCGGCATCCACTTGGATGATGCGTCGGCAGCCACAGTACAACGGTGCCGGTGCGCTCACCACACACCAGCTACAGGTGGAGAGAAGAGAGTGATATAGCCAATTCAATGAAAGGGGATTATTTGGAGGCCATGATTGACTAGGGCCAGTGAAGGGAATTTGGCCAGGACACCGGGGTTACACCCCTACTCTTTTTACGAGAAGTGCCATGGGATTTTTTATGACCACTGAGAGTCAGGACCTCAGTTTAACGTCTCATCCGAAGGACGGTGCTTTTTACAGTATAGTGTCCCCATCACTATACTGGGGCATTAGAACCCATATAGACCACAGGGTGAGCACCCCCTGCTGGCCTCACTAACACCTCTTCCAACAGCAACCTAGTTTTCCCAGGAGGTCTCCCATCCAGGTACTGACCAGGCTCAGCCCTGCTTAGCTTCAGTGAGCAACCTGTCTTGGGCTGCAGGGTGATATGGCTATGGCATTATATATATTAGGTGGCATTATATATATTAGGTGGCATTATATATATTAGGTGGCATTATATATATTAGGTGGCCTTAACTACTATGTACTTAGATTTAAATTAATAATTTGGTACAATGCACTTATTACGTACATACATGATTTTACATTGTACTTATAATTAAAAAAAACACCTGCATGTAATTACGTAATTAATTTTGAATTTATAATTACACTGTTGACCCATCCCTTACACCTTAATCCTCCCTTAAACCTACCCATACCACCAAACCGGTCCCTAACCTTACCTGTATCCCTCCCTGTATCCCTGAACACAATAAGTACACTGTAATGGTCAAGGCCACCTAATATAAAGTGGGACCTCAATCAATATTAGCCTAGTATTGATTATATAGTAGTAGTATTCATACAATAGGTACTAGTGAAATCACTCAAGTTTACTGAATAGATGATATAAATATTGGCACCAGATAACTACTTCCACTTCCACAAACTGTGCATTTATGCCACTAAATTTTATGTGGGTCTACAGTTATTCACTTTACCAGCACATATCCCAGTTTATGCTGATACCGTACACTAGAAATTGTACTAGTACTTCTCTTTAGTCACTAGCAACTATTCCAGTTTTGCTAGTGCTTATACCTTTTGTAACAAGACATGGGTACCAGTATAGAGCACGCAAGAATAAATATTAGCACTTGATGAGTAATGACTAGTAATACTGGAAAAGGCAGGCCTACCAACAACTGCAATACATACTAGATTGAAGTGAACAGTTATTATCCTCACCATAGATTGACATTGAATTTAATTGCTAAAACACTACTAATTTAAACATATTTGTTAAATCAGACAATAGAGAGTTTTCACGATGCATTATCAATCGGCCATATTGGCAGCACTGAACATAAACAACGAAACAAATAAATCTAGCATATTTTGCTGATTATTGCTGCTGAAAATGATCAATTATTGTTATGTTTCTGACTGTACTAATCGGTTGTATCAGGAAAAATATTTGGATTACTATAGACTGCTAAACGTTATTACAAATCAAGAACAAGAGTGCAAAAACTGTCTGAGGAACAAAAGACGTTTATGGTTCGCCAAATCAAACCAGGATTGCCAGGGCAAGAATCTTGACAACATTCATGTTTGTTCTTATCATTTCCAGTCAGGTAGGTGAAATATTAGGCTAATATACTCATTAATACTGCTTGTACATATCTTTACCACCTATTGACTTTAGTTTGTCAAATTATTGTGCCTATTCCTGCTTACTAAGTCCTTCTCTATATGATTAAGCAGCTTCCACACATTTTTTTCATGGGTTAGACAGCATAAGCTAGCAGAACAACGTATTCAGTAGTACATTAACCGTGCAATCCATGCTGTTGTTTACATCCGAATATCTCAGTAGTACATTAACCGTGCAATCCATGCTGTTGTTTACATCCGAATATCACCAGTATGGCCGTGTATCCGGGTAACTGACCAAATTTCAACTAGTAAATTGTTACCTAATATTGGTGGCTTGGTAAAACTACTAAATCCAAATGGAATATGTAATTTTTAATTATTAAAACTTGATGGTTTGTAATGGTGTTTGTAGTAGGAAGCCATTAGTATTTCTGTGATAGTTTTTATTTATTTAAGCAGGGTATAATTTAACAGATATCTGTCCCATCGAACAACTGCTAGTTAAAGTTAAAATATACATACTAGTTACTATTGTATTACTTAGTAATAAATAAATGCTATAATCATAAGTATAGACTTGGCTTGTCACATGATGTGATGTCTGCTCTCCTATGTTCTCTGCAAACACGCGTGAAGATCCAAATGAAACTCACCTCCATCGGTTGATTCCCACGTTGGACGATCCTGCAAACCAGGGGTCCAGTATGTAAACACATCTCAGGGTATCGCCTCCTATTATAGAGTCCCGCAGAGATGGGTTATCATGGAGCCTTAAGCCCTTCCTGAACCAGTGGATCGTATTGACCACCATTACTCCTAATGTTCCGCAGTCCCTTCTGAGATCACGAATGCTCCTCCAGCAACTTCCAAACTTGCCAACTCTGGACTTCTTAATTTAGGTCGGCTGTAAAGTTCGATCTGGTTAACGTACGTCTTTTTCAGCCTTGCTCAAGAAAAACTTTTCCCATGTTGAATTTGGATCTCTGCGTTCGTGCCTGCTGAATTACACAGCGAAAATTCATATAGTTGCTTTACACACCCTGTAATTGACACGATGCGTTTGCATCAGCGAGTTTACACTGTGTTTAAACTCGACGATTTAACAAAACACGCAGCACTAAGGTGTAAAACTAACGGATTGAAACTTAAAAATATCAAAAACACGCACCGTCAACAAAGAAAACACGCGAACGTCAACATGGACTCGCGAAGACACAACGGAAAAACAACAGGCGTTTAACTTCTTCCTAAAACGACAAATATGTACGTTTTCAGATTATATCCATATGTAAGAACATGTCCTCTATCCATACGACAGTACAAGCGTCGAATAGTCACACGATTGTTGTCCTTTAGTCGAATGTCAATTTTAATTCACCCCGTGAACCGTCAGCCATTAGTCGACTCCGCCCACTCACTGACGCAGTTGGCACATACGCAGCTGATTGGTCAGATCCGCATGGCATACGTAACAGAACATCACGTTTCCGAGGTGTGCTTTCGAAGACCCGCGCATTTTTGCGCTGATAACATCACAGATGGGGTAGATTTTGTCACGTTAGTGACATGTTCTCGAGTACATTTGACAATGAAGTGTAAATTAATAGTGCATTAAGATAAATGCGTGGAAAAAGCTTTTTGTGCTTATCTTACTGCTCGACTCTGATTGGACAGGGCGGTAGTACCCGGATAGGCACATGCACAGAGGCACAAGGGAACAGATGAGTTTTGTTATGGTAAATGTTTGTGCACTAGTGGTGGGACGTAACTTTTTTAAAGTGGATAAAATATTAAGGTCACATAATCACTTGAAATTTGAGGTAAACTAATAGCAATCTAATAATAAATTAGGCTTTGTAATTGTTATATAATAAATAATAAGATACTAGTAATGACAGGGGATGGTTGTCACAAGGGCTTTATATCGCGGTAAAAATTTTGAATCAAAAGTTTGATAACATAATATATTTTGTTGTTATTAATTTAGTTGTTTTTTAATAATTTTGTCCAAACTAAAATTACAATGTGACCCTGGACCACAAAACCAGTCGTAGCACGGGTATATTTGTAGCAATAGCCAAAAATACATAATATAGGTCAAACTGATCGATGTCAAAAATCATTAGGATATTAAGTAAAGATCATACTCCTTTAATATATTTTGTACATGTCCTACCATAAATATATCAAAACTTAATTTTTGATTAGTAATATGCATCGCTAAGAACTTCATTTGCACAACTTTAAAGGCGATTTTCACAATATTTAGATTTTTTTTGCACCCTCAGATTCTAGATTTTCAAATAGTTGTATCTCGGCCACATATTGTCATAACCTAACAAATCATACATCAATGGAAAGCTTATTTATTCAGCTCAACTTGTTTTGTGGTCCAGGGTCACATATTAATATATTATATAGATATGGGCAATCAAGTGAAAATGATGAAACCACACTGGCATAACTACAAAATTGGTGGGAACATGTTCTAGAGACTAGAATGTCAGTCATTAATACCAGGTTGGCTTTGTTGTCACATATGTTATCCACCTTTTTCTTTCGTAAGAGTTGGCGTGGCCATTTTGTAAATTTTATGGGCCTGGCTTCTGTTCTCTGCATCCAGCTATTTTTATCTGTACAAAACTACACGTTTTGCTGCTTAATATTGCAAATTGTTGTGTCTTACCATATTATTGTAATGTATTATCTTAAATATAAGCACACTGGATTGCAGTGCAAACAGTACCGTTTAACTTTGTCCCGGAATTCTCACCCATAGGATTGCTTCTGCTTTAAAGAAAAAGGTGGATATACACGTTTTATAAAGCCTTGATTTATTAATTTCACTGCTAATTAGCCAAATCAATGCTTTTCCATTTTTGTTAGTTTCATTTTAGATATTCACTGTTTTGTTAATAATTATTTTACAGTTTAAAATTTGCTGCAAAATCTGTAATAGAATATAATAGCAGGTTCCATTGTGACAACTTACCCCATTGAACATAACTGATATGCCACACTATTGCTGCATGTTGTCACAATGACATTATTCATTGTATCTTTTGTCAAACAAATGCAAAAAGGTGTTGACATTCAAAACACCTAAATTGAGTTCAGATGCAGGACATAAAAATAACAAATAATAAACAAAGAAATAATAATATCCACACAAATCAGATCTTCATCAGGCACAACTGATGGTTTTGTTCATGGGCAATGAAAAGTATATGTAGCATCATATGTTGCAAAGTATTTTAATATTTCAGTCTGATATATGACTAGTCATAAGGGTAAATATTTTTAAACTGAGACTTATACATCGTCTGAAAGCTGATGTATGGTTTTTGTTGAAATAGGACAATATTTGGCCAAAATACAACTATTTAAAAATCTGGAATTTCAGGGTGCAAAAAAATCAAAATACTGAGACAATCGCTTTTAAAGTTGTCCAAATGAAGTTCTTAGCAATGCATATTATTAATAAAAAATTAAGTTTTTATATATTTACAGTAGGAAATTTACAAAATATTTTCATGGAACATGATCTTTACTTAATATCCTAACGATTTTTGGCATAAAATAAAAAATCTGTAATTTTGACCCACTGAATGTATTTTTGGCTATCGCTACAACTATACCCATGTTACTTAAGACTAGTTTTGTGGTCCAGGGTCACATATTACTTTTCTATCCACCTTTTTCTTCAACACGGAAGTAAGCTTATGGGTGAGACTTTCAGTTCATTCGCCGCTATAGGGAAATAACGAGAATAACATAGTGCAGTAAATGGTAAAACTGTTTACACTACGAGCCAGTGTGCTCATAATTTAGATAACACATTAAAATAATATGGTAAGACACATCAATTTGCAATATCAAGCTGCAAAACAAGCTGTTTTGTACAGCTAAAAATAGCTGGACACGGATGAGACCAGAAGCCAAACCCATAAAATACAAAATACAAATGGCCATGCTCACTCTTACGTGAAGAAAAAGGTGGATACATCAGCATTGATAGTTAATTTAGTGCAAATCTTGTATTTGAAAGCAGAAAATAGCCTAAAAGATCAGTATACTGATCAGTATGTTAAGAAAAACATTGCAATTCACAAAGGGAACTACTACATTGATCCAAGACATAATTAGTCTATTGATTAGGTGTGTGCTTTCCTTTAGATACAGAGAACATTAACATACAATCAAGTAAATGAGGTGATTTATCATTTAAAGATCAAGCCTCCCTGCTACTGCATTACTGTGATTTAAAATTATGGATGGTCATTTTAGTTGTCAATCATGGAAATTAGTCTGGACAGACCTAAATGTCAACCAACTTGAACCTATATCTTTCATCCCTTATGAAATTATTGACAGTCAGATTTCAGGTGAATGTGGGTAATAATCTGTAATGTCACTGACTGGTGTCAGAGTTCAAATAGGTATTATAGCTCCGTTTGAGTGAATAAGGCATGATGATTGTTTTGGTTGAACACTAGATGGCAGTATACCACGACAAAACGCTAAATCCAAGAGCATATCTTAAATGTGACCCTGGACCACAAAGCCAGTCATAAATAGCCACAAATACATTGTATGGGTCAAAATGATCGATTTTTTTATGCCAAATATCATTAGGATGTTAAGTAAATATCATGTTCCATGAATATATTTTGTAACTTTCCTACCATAAATATATCAAATGCTTGATTAGTAATATGCATTGCTAAGAACTATTGGACAATATTAAAGGCGATTTGCTGATGTTTTGCACCCTCAGATTCCAGATTTTGAAATAGATATCTCTGCCAAATATTGTCCTATCCTAACAAACCATACATCAATGGAAAGCTTATCTATTCAGCCTGGTTTTGTGGTCCAGGGTCTCAGATAGGCAAGTTTATAGATCTGATGCTTGTTAATATCATAATTATGAGATGCAAATTAATTATTAGATTAGAAATAGAATTCTAACAAAACTGAGGTTCAGTGCGTTTCAGATTCAAACTGTTAAAACCCTCATAGTCATAGTCTTTTTGAAGGAGTTTTGTTTAAAGAGGTCATTATTGAGTACATGGTCCCCTCTTTATTAAAGCAGGGTCGAAAACACTTATATGATAAAGCGTAGGCATATTTCAGCTGTTACAGTGACTCATTTATGCTATTGTAATCTCTTAAGCCTATAAACATAAATGCCTTTATGTCATTTTGAGTTAGGTCTATTATTTAGCATTTTTACTTCGTGCCATATACTTTCTGCATTAGTCAAAGCTATAAGAAAATAAGAAATGCTTGATGTCTCACTTTTATCCTTCATTTTACATTGAAAACATATGACCTTTTTCAGACTGTGGGAGTGAAGTTCGCAAGAAGCCTCCATTCAAGATGACTGATATATTATGCATACTCTTCATTATTAATGAGCAGGAATCTCGTTACTCCGAGCCCCATCTGAAAGGGAGAATGGGGAAGAGGACAGGTGTTCATTTGATCCCTTGCTTTTTGTCCTCAAACATGCTGCCCTGCCTGGTCTACTGGATCAGAGCAGTTTCATGCACACTGACTACTAGTTGTATAAAGTCTATCTGTTTGTTTCGGCCACCTAAGACCACTTGATCTAAAGCTCTGCTTTCACTCCAGAGAGCAATTACAGTTTATTTACTGATTGGATTCTTAGTAAATGGAGTTCAATCGGATCAGTCAAAGAGGTTTCTGGCAAAAGTGGCAAAAATCTATCCATCTATTTGTGACCCAGCACAACAAAAACATCTGGAAGCTGAATAAACAAGCTTTCCATTGATGTACGGTTTGTTAGGATTGGACATCTATCTATCAATGTATCTATCTATCTAAATAATGTTCAATGATCTTTATATCTTAACACTGTGAAATTCTAGACCTTGTTTTTATTAAATTACTTTGGTAAATACTTTATATAGCCTAAGTTGGAGTCAAAATGGGAGTTTTATTTTCACACGATCCAACATTTGTCCGTAACCTTTTTTAGAGGGGATCTCCGGATGACCAGAAGTGCACAGAAGCATCATGCAGCACCGTGAGAATTCAAAACCAACTGTACGCAGCAATGGTCCCGTCAGCGTATTGGATGCGGTACTGTATGTGGCTCCTCCTCCAACTGATGCTTCTCAGCCTTCAAACACACTAGTGTGTGCCATAACAACACCACTGCTCCTTCAAAGTTGGGGGCGCATTTTCAACAGTGAACGCAACAATTTGGGAACTCTGTGGCTTTTCAGTAACATTGTGGACAGGATAAAGCAGCCAAGCAGTGGCGTTTGTTTGCACAGGAACGTTTCCCGTTGCTTTCAGCCTTGTGGACAATATGAAGTGCAGTTATGGCAAAAAGGGGTAAATCCGTGGTGAGGACCCTGGAGGATTTGACGCTGGATTCGGGTTACGGTGGAGCCGCGGACTCCTTCAGGTCATCCAGCGTGTCTCTGTGCTGCTCCGAGGCGCACATCTCCTATGCGCATGGAGGGCACTGCTGGCATCTGACCGACTCCATGCGCAGTCGACACAACAGCCTAGACACCGTCAACACCGTCCTGGCTGAAGACGGCGAGACCCTGGAGTGTTCCGGACACTGTGCGAAACTTCCCGAGCTTGAGGATGTGCCCTGGAGCCTCGGGGAGGTGGAAAACGCGCTCAACAAGGAGGAAGAGTTGAGGTTCGGGACCGTGTCCGCGGATCTGCTGGCGCGCCTCTCCACGCTCGTAAGCCGCGCACTGGTGAGGATCGCCAGGGAAGCGCAGCGGCTGAGTTTGCGCTACGGCAAATGCACCAAATACGAAGTCCAAAGTGCCATCAAGATGATCCTGTCCTGGACCATTTCGGTCAACTGCATCGCCGCTGCGCTCAGCGCGCTGTCCATGTACAACATGAGCACCGAGGATAAATTCAGCCGGGGGAAATCGGAGAGATGCGGCTTGGTATTCTCCGTGGGGAAGTTCTTCAGGTGGATGGTGGACAGCAGGGTCGCGGTGCGCATCCACGAGCATGCGGCCATATACCTGACCGCCTGTATGGAGAGCCTCTTCCGAGAGGTCTTCACCCGGGTGTTGAATAGCTCGGTGGTCGAGAAGGATAACGGGATCCCCAAATTTACACTGGAATCCTTTGAGCAGGCTCTGAGCAACGATTCGGAGTTGTACGGCCTCCTTTTGCCCTATCAGCACCTCACATGTGGGAAAAATGCCAATGGTAAGTTCAGCACTTGAAAAGCAGTTCAGAAGAGATTCATTGATTGTTTTTTTTTATTCTTAGAAAAAATATCTTGGTCATGTCTTTGACGCTCGGGTCAGATTTTGATTATGGTAACTGAGGGAAAAACGGAACCAGCTATAATGTTTATACAGTGACCAGGCCCGGATTGGCTAATCGGGAGGACCGGGAGAATTCCCGGTGGGCCGGTCCGTTTTTTTGGCCGCGAGGGCCGGTGTCCCTAGCTGCCTGCACTCACAGCAGTCGCCAGGGGCGGACTGTCCATCGGGAGAATTTTTGGCCCGCTACCCTCCAATTTTTATTATTATTATTTAATATTGTTGTTGTTGTTTTTGTTGCCGGCCTAATGTACTAAAGTGGTTATTTCAGAATTAGCCATTCAATAATAAAACTCTAATAAATCATAAATCGGTTAGTCTTGACTGGCACGCGTTTCGTCTCGCGCGCGCTCCGCGCATCCGCGCGTCCGCCGTCCGCCAAAACGACGCGAGACTGAAGTAGAAGTGCCCAGGTGGAGCAGAGAGACAAATCTGTCCTGTTTAGGACCTAAAGCGCAGGTCTGTTACATCTGTAAACAGACTATTGTAGTTTTGTCTTTGTTTACTTAAGTATTGAACTGCTAACAAATGTTAATCTATAAAAAATATCGTTTTAAAACAGGTTTAGGGAGCTACCCTTATAAAAATTAACGGTGGTTTTACAAAACATGTTTACTATAGTTATACAATAATTATACAATATACAATGGTTTTGCTACACTATACTTTCACCATGGTATAAAATTATGATTATACTAATGGGAATCAATCCTAAAAAAAAAACCCAAAAACATGGTTACTATGTTTACCATAGGCTCAATAATATCATGGTTAATTTTCCTTAGGGCCAAACATGACCCATGATAATGCAAAACATGTTTAGTTTTAAGATTTTTTAATAAATATATATTCAAGATGTAGCTAATTTTTGTTGTTTTAATTTTAACATTACGACAATAACACATGGTCCTAATGTAGTGGCCCTCTTTTTTCTGTTGCCCTTTTTTTCTATCAAATGTTTTAGTAATAATCATAAATTATATATAATTTTGAAAGCTTAGAAGCTCAAGAACCATCCTGGTGGCTGTCTCCTCCCCCTTAGCAGCAATGTCAAGTGTCAAAATCACAACTTTTTACAATCTTGACAAAAACATGTCTTTAAAAAGGTCTCAGTATTTCTGCAATAATCTGCTGATTGTCTTCTTTAAAAAAGACCAACCTTAGATCTGTACTGTATAGGTGGTTGTAAAGGTCGAGATGTGTTTATGAAAAAAGTGACAGATACAAGAAAATTTGTTTAAAAAGTAAACACATGAGAGACAGAGAGATTAAAAGAGATTAAAAGGCAAATTGGAAGTTCAAGAGATAGCATTTAATTATTTTACCCAGTTGATTTCAACTTTTCTTTATGTGATAATGAAAAATATTGTTGTCCAGGGTTTCAAATTTTGGTGTGGGATGGCCTGGATAAGTGTGAGATTTCCCGGCCTGAAATTTTGTCTCAGTCCGCCCCTGGTTAACGTCAAGCTAGTTAGGAGCAGTGCAAAACAACGATGTCTGCAAATCACCGTTCATGTTTATGTATCAAACTTTTTCTTGTACTGTTGCTCTTCAGCAGCAGCAGCAGCCTCTAGTCCAGTTTGCTGCTAAGAGTGAAAAGCCAGGCCCCGTAACATTACCAAGCACCAGTCATGAGCCCAACACACTAGAATGGGCAGGTAGGACAGTGCAATACTTGTTCTATTCTTTATTTGTGTTTAAGGACTCAACAATTTTGCACAGAATATATATTCAGATATTGCAGAAAAGGACATTGTGATGTTTAAAAGAGTAGTGTTAGACATTTACCCTTTAATGTTCTCATTTATGAAAAATATTTGAACTTATAAAGCAGCTGTTTACTTGAAAAAGACATGATAGTGTCATTAGAAAGTTTAATACATTTTATTTTAATCTTTATTTTATACATATAGCTTAATATACATTTGTATTTATTTGATATTTTTTCATTTCAAGGTTTGGATATTTATGAGCACTAATTCTAACAGAAAATACATACTGATACTGTTAAACATTATATTGTGTTAACTGTTCAAATAAATCTTCACTGTGAAGCAACACTTAGGCTACTGTATTTGCACTGAATTGGAAATGACGTCATTTTAATATAGTCAGTCGTGAACTAAAGTGGGCCGGTCTAAGGCTTGAAACTCCAGGGCTGAAAAGGAGTCCCACTCCGGCCCTGACAGTGACATTAACTTTCAGGCCCATTGCCCAGAAACTGACATCATCTGTGTATATATTATTACACAGCCTCAATGACTGCGTTTACGTGCACAATAATATTACAGCATTAATCAGAATTTGCTCATATATTCTGGTTATGTAAGCACCAAGAAAATGCATTAACCTGATTGCCATAATCAAGCAATCAATAATCAGGTGAAATGTCAATCTTTTTAACACAATGTGCATGTAAAAATAGTCATTGACTTCATTTACATAAGTTTATATTCTGATACACCCTTGTGTTTTGTTGTTAAGCATATTAGTGGGATTTAATGATTGATTGAGTTACTGCTCAGAATTACAGCCATTAATGCCAGAATATAAACATAATCCAAAAATTATGAGTATGTAAATACAGGCCCAAACACTTCAGAGATGTCAGATAACTTAATTTATCAGCGATGTGGTTTGATTTATGTGTGTGGATGTATTTATAGATGTGTATTTGGCTGTGTGTGCTTCGCACTGTGCATAATGTAACTGTGTATTAGAGAGCGGTTCATTTTTAATACGGAGCTCAGCTGCATTTTCCATGGGTAATTAGCTCACAGTACCATCTTGTTCTTTTTAATGTATCATTTGTACAGTTATGGTACTTATGAATGTGTCATCCAGAATGTTTCCAGGCTGTAGTTTATGTGCAGGATGACATAATCCAAAAAAATAAAATAAAAAAATAAATAGACCCTGGAGCAAAGGGACTATTCAATGTATAACTTCCAATAATGCTTGTGCAACAATGTGGACTTGACAGTATTGCAGCAGCAAAGAGACTGATGATGTCATTGATTTAATACAGCTGCCTGGCAGAGGGGCTTTTTTGCAATAGTCTATTGGTGTCCATTTCAGGAATAAGTATGGACTTGTGCCACTTGCAAAGATATGTGACCCTGGACCACAAAACCAGTCATTTGTAGCAATACCCAAAAATACACTGTATGGGTCAAAATTATGCATTTATTTTTATGCCAAAAATCATTTGGATATTAAGTAAGAGATCATGTTCCGTGAAGATATTTTGTAAATTTTTCATTGTAAAGATATCAAAACTTAATTTTTGATAAGTACTATGCTTGCTAAGAGTTCATTTGGACAACTTTAAAGGCAATTTTCTTAATATTTAGATTTTTTTCACCCTCAGATTTTCAAATAGTTGTATTTTGACCAAATATTGTCTTATACGACAAACCATACATCAATGAAAGCTTATTTATTTAGCTTTCAGATTATGTATAAATCTAAATTAAATAAAATTGACCCTTATGTCACATATTCAATGAACACATAATATATAGGCCTATGTCACGCAACAATTGAATATCGAAGAACGTCTCTGAGTGGGGAGACGGCAGTTCTGGTTAGCTTTTTACAATGGCGGAGGCCGATAAATACCGCTGGACCAAGTCTCTCTGTAACTTGCCTGAAGTCACCTACGACGACGTGGTTCGGATTGTAAATTAACACTCTCAAGTAGAAACGTCCAAACTTAGGAATAGTTTGCCGAAGGTTTTAAAAAAGCACGCTAACATAAATTGTAAGTCTTTGAGAAGAAAATTAAACCGACAGGTCACAGCGGCTAGGCCTATAAGTCACATTTATTATATTCTGAAATACTAAATTGGCAGTTATATTTCCGATTTGAGCTTAAAGTATAGAAAAATATATAGCTTTTAGCTTTTGTTGACGCTACCGCGCTACTTGATCAAAAAAGAGCTTAGCTACTGAAAAGCTATTCGATTCAGAAAACAGCGAAGCTACCACCACGCTACTGAGAAATGTAGTTAAGCTAGAAACTAGCAATGACCGGAAGTTCTATTTCCCTACTCCGCGGTCCGGAAGCAGGAAGTGAGACGTAGGCATATTGTGACTATTTTAGCTATATATTTTTTCCAAAATAATAACTCAAGGCAGTAATAATTTAAATATATTTTATTTGTGAACTTATGTTCAGCTATTCTTTTTATTAGTTAACTTAAAATAGTGAACTATTTTTGAATTTGTCGGATCATCAGTCATCAAATCTCAGTAAATATTGGTCACAGAGGCAGAGATTTACTTTAAATTTCACCAAACTAATAACTCACTAAAAACTCCCACATATGTTTTTGTGCCGTTTTAAGTCTTATTTTGACATAACAAAGTGGTTATATCTAAATGTGTGCGTTGTTTACTTAGGTTTTTAAATTAGTCTTCCCATTAACGCCATTATATATTGTTCATTCGCGAACACAAACGCACACGAGCACAAGAGGGCGAGATTTATCGTATGAACCAATCACAGCCGAGGATAACCAGTCATATCCAATCATATCGGGTGTCGCTGTTAGACAAAGTTTCTGAAGAAAAACAGGTGATTTATACTTTTTAATGTAAGATTTTATAATATTGGCGTTGTTTTATTTTTGTATATATACATATACACACTACATATATACAGTAAAACCGAAAATTATTCAGACACCAGAGATAATTTTTGATATTTGTTTACTAGTGGGTGCAGGACACTATAGTTCATTTATGTAAGTGAGGATAGCAAAATAAAGTAAACTGTGACATATTATACCCAAGATATCTTGATACAGTGGACTACCAGTAAAACTGATACAAATTTAGGACCTAAAATTATCAGACACTTTAACCTGACCATGTTTTGCTTACGTGTTTAATTTTAAATTGCTAATGCAACCCTTTTACACCACAGACTGAACAAAATTAAGCATTGCTTGGTAATTGTTCAACAAAGTATTAACAGTCGTGTAAATATTGTCATACTAACAGTTGATTGTATTACATACCTCTCTATCAAAGTTATCTGACATTATCAAGATGAATTTGTTCTGACACCGTTTAACTCTGAACTTTTGTCATATTTTCTTACCATTTTCTAAACTATAGCAAATAAACCGTGATAATGTGAGAAATGTTGAATGTGTCTGAATACATTTTGGTTTGACTGTATGCTACTGCATACGCTATAGATGTAACAGACATGAAACGAAGGACTCTCAGATTAGTTTTAGTGTATAACGGACAGGCTTTAGCATCCCATTACTGCGTTTTCTCACCTTTGTCGGAATGCCTCGTTTTGCATAGATTAAGAGGTGAGCGTTTCAACAAACCAATTACATGGAGATTACATCTCCTCCACAGAAAGCTACATTTCTTCCTCAAGGGTTGGTATCGAGATGGGTTGCCAAATAATAACCCACCCTTTGTTCTTCTCCGGGGAGCTGTTTTAATTGCACTAGGGGTTCATTTTGAGAAATAAAAAAGGCTTTCTTCCGCTGTAAATTGCGTTAGAGTTACAGTAAGTGTGAATTTCAGACATGCAACTGTTACACAACCTCTTAATTTCCTTAAATATGTATAACTGCGTTAAATGCGTTCCATAATGCAATCGGCAAGCTTTCTCCAGTGGTGTAGATGTGGAGGCAGTTGGTTCAGCTGCAGCGGTGGCCTGCTCTGAGTTACCAGGTCTGTTGTGTGTTCAGTGCCAGGCACTGAGGGGTGTTTTAGTGTATGTTTTTGTGTGTGTGTGTGTGTTAAGGGAGGCAGTGTAAGTGAGTCCAAGCATGACACAGCTCTAGTTGTACCAGGCTGCTCCAGGTTCTTTACTGTTTGGAGCTTTGGGTGTCAGGGATTTCTTTAGCAGCGGGTTTGCTGGAGGCATTAGAACAGTTAGGGGTAATGTTAGAGGATGAGGTAACTGTGGAGTCTTGGTTTCACAGATTATCGTTTTTAATACTTTAAATCCATGTCTGTTTTTATCTATCAGGAATCGCTGAGACACATTCGTAGTCAGAATTCCACAAGCTATCAATCGTTCTGATCTTAATTACTCCATTCAATTTGTCACACTCGGAATCCATTGAGTCTTGGCTTTGAATCGATCTCTCAGACAAATTAGCTCTTGTCTTAGAAGAATGCAGGCAGTGTTGTGTTCATTTTTTTTTTCAAGGATCTTCTGAAAGCTCTTGGCCGTCAGATTCTCTGCCCACAGACTTTGCTGAAAGTGTAGATGATAACATCGCTATGAAATTTGCATTCTGCAGTGCAGGAATCTAGCAGGAAAGACAATACAGATGAAAAGCAAAGGTAACAATACAGAGACACCTCCTGGAGGGGAGATATCTGACTAAACAATTTAACACAAAGCAACAGGAAGTTTAATGTGGTTGACTTGTGCAAACCTGTACATCTTAATATTGCACAATGATGTATTTTAAAGAGGTCATAATAGGGTTGGGTGGTATGACCAGTATCTCACTGAATGACTAATGTTATGTCACAGTAACGGTTTGTATGAAGACATAGTTATTTTTGTTATATAGATAATGGTAACTACATTATGATTGTTTAAGGACAATTATAAGTAGACAATAATGACAAAACTGAATATAATAATAATAATAATAACATATAGTATTATTATTATTAATAATAATATTAAACCCTACATTTTTATATATATTATTTAATGATGCCAATTTGTGGAGACAAATAATATTTAACAACAACAACAACAACAACAACAACAACAACCATAATAATAATAATAATAATAATAATAATTATTATTATTATTATAAATAATAATAAAGATTTTTTTTATTATTTAATCACGCGTTTGGTTATTTTATTTTTATTATATAGATATTGTCACTACATTATGATCATATTTTTATTATAAGTAAAAAGCAGAGATTTATATAATTTTTTTGGAAGCATAATAATACTAATACTAATATCTATTTACTTAATATTATTACTATTATTAGTAGTAGTAGTAGTATTAGTATTAATAATAATAATTATTATTAATAATATTAAATCCTACATTTGTATATATCACTTAATGATACAATTTTGTGGAGACAAATAATATTTAACAATAATAATAATTATTATTATTATTATTATAAATAATATTATTTTCATTATATAGATATTGTCACTACATTATAATCATAAGTAAAAAGCGGAGACATAACAACAACATAAATAATAATAACAAAATCTATTTACGTTAATAATAATAATAAACCCTAAATGTTTTATATATTATTTAATGATGCCATTTTGTGGAGACAAATAATATTTAACAACAACAACAACAACAATATTATTATTATTATTAGAAAAAATAATAATATTATTATATTATAATATTATTAATATATTAATTTAATCATTGTCTTTTCATTATATAGATATTGTCACTACATTATGACCATAAGTAGAAAGTGGGGACATAACATCATTAATAATAATAATAATAATAATAATAATAATAATAATAATAATAATAATGTCTCTTTACTTATTATTATTATTATTATTATTATTATTATTATTATTATTATTAATAATAATAACAATAACAATAATATTAAACCCTAAATGTTTTATATATTATTTAATGATGCCATTTTTAGGAGCTAAATAATATTTAATAATAATAATAAATATTATTATTATTATTGTACATAATAATAATAAACCCTAAATTTTATAAATATTATTTAATCATGCATTTGATTCTGTTCTTTTCATTATATAGATATTGTCACAATATTATAAACTTATTTTTGTCAAAATTAAAAGTATAAGTAGAAAGTGGAGACATAATAATAATAATAATAATAATAATAAACTCTAAATGTTTTATATATTATTTAATGATGCCATTTTGTGGAGATAAATAATATTATTAATAATAATATTAATAATAATAATAATAATAATAATAATTATTATTATTATTATTGTAAATAATAATAATAAACCCCAACATTTTATATATTGTTAATCACGCATTTGATTATTTTCTTTTAGTTATATAGATATTGTCACTACATTATGATCATTTTTTTTTTGTCAAATTAAAAGTATAATTAGAAAGTGGAGACATAATAATAATAATAATAATAATAATATTGATAATAATAATAAACCCTAAATGTTTTATCTATTATGTGTTGGTGCCAATTTATGGAAACAAATAATATTTAACATCAACAATAATAATATTAATAATAATAAATTATTATTATTATTATTATAAATAAGAATGATAAACCCTACAATTTTCATATATTATTTAATCACGCATTTGATTATTTTCTTTTAGTTTTATAGATATTGCCACTATATTATGATCATATTTTTAATCATAACTAAAATTATTAAGTAGAAAGTGGAGACATAATATTTTTTATATACATTATATCTTTTAATTATAATAATAATAACAGAGTTATTTTAGTTTCATCACTCTTTCACTGCCACTTGCTCTATTCTTTCATATTGTCATTTTGTATATGTATATGACAATAGATACATTAGAACCTTAAAATTACAGACACTGATCTCCTGTAGGCATGTGATGTAGAATGCATGAGAGCGGAGCCCAAACGCACAGATGGCTCTCAGCGTGACCGACGTGGCAGGTCCTGAGAGAGGGAACACTCCTCTATTCATCAAATTTTACTGAACTATGAAACATAATGAGCTGAGCAATACACACTGTGTTTCTCACTCGAGCGCGAGCATGTGCGGATTCACCCACACACATATGCACGCGCACACATTCCAGCTCTTGTAAATAAACAGACACACATATGGATGCGTGGCAGGAGCGAGGGCACCCACATCCACACAAACACACACTCTCATAGACAACATACTGACAATATGATGTGACACTCAATTATATATTTCAATTAAATGATCTATTTAATAAAATCCGACCAATACAGACCATATCTTGATTTATGAATTTATATATAATGTACTATTTAAAAAAATTAATATATAAATAAAAATGCATGTTGACTTAAATATGAATTTTCTATAATGATTCTATAATGAAGAATTTCAGATTTTTTTATGAGGCAAAAAGGTCAAGGTTGTATAACTGTGCCTGAGATTGTAAAAAAAATCTCATTAAAAGGTTTTACTTAAATGTTAGTCTGCCATTCTAAATGCAGGAAGTCATTTAACTGTCACGTGACAATAAAACCAAGAAAAGAAATGTCAAAGTTGAAGGTCAGCACTTCTCTTATAGTAATAAATATTAAATAACTTCTGGCAAAGTGATATCATTCTGGCAAAGTCTATAGGCACATACAGTAAACATCTCTTCCATATTTCCCCCCAGACTAGACAGAGATTACTGGCAATCCTCACAGCAAAGATTCATGGCAAACAAAGAAGGAAAGACCAGATCTTTATCACTGTAATGCTCAGATTGAAGTTCACAATTCACCATTACAACATTCCAAAGGGAAAAAGACGCTTTAGAGATGCAGTCGTGGTGAACGCTATCAGCAGACGGTAATGACAAAGAAGAGTTTGTGGCGCGAAGTAATGAACACATTTCCACAAGCCCAAGGTCAGACAAAGGTCAGACAGCCTCCTTCAATAGCAATCGATACCACTAAGGGTTTCAGCTTACTAGTTTGTCGCTTTGTTCGATAGTTATAACAAGATTTTATTGCTGTATTTCATTTGGTATAGTTCCTATCACATATTAAAGAAATGTTCCGGGTACCATTCAAGTTAAGCTCTATTGATTGCATCTGTGTCACACTGTCGATTATCACAGACGACTCATTGACTCGCCCCTCGGTGGGTGAAAACAAATAAAAACCTTGTTTGCAGTTTACTTACAATAGCAGTCTATGGGGCAAAGCATTGAGTTAGAGGGTTTAAAAACAACAGAAACAAACAAACAAGCTTTATTTTTTTGTGCTTATACTGTTAGTGTCTTTTTAGTGGTGCAATGTCTTGACACATAGACTTCGATTTTAAGTGCATTCTGATTAATTAGTTATAGAGCTGTCAAACGATTAATCATGATTAATCCAATTGAAAATAAAAGTTATACATATAATTTAGATCATATTTATATAGATCATATAAATATTAATATTTTATATGTAAATCTAAACTTTTTCTTACATATATACACGCATGTGTGTGCATTTATGTATACAAAATAAATACACACAGCACACATGTATTATGTAAACACAAACTAGTATTTTAGATTTAAAAAAATTCATTCAGAAATTACTAAAATTCACAAACAATTACAAAGAAAAATCAAGTTTCACATTGAATCAAACTTGAAATTTTGAAGTAGAAAACTGAAATAGTATTGTACTGTAATAATCTGTTTTATTTACAACTGTGAAAATAATTGTAACATCTTCAACAGTGCAAATTATCTTAACATATACGTTGAAAAAATGGTAGCCGATTATATGTAATTTTACTGTTAAAAAAAACTATAAATTACCATATAATTTGTGGTGAAAAGAAGATTTTCAAGTAAATAAATATTTTTTTTCTTAAATATATACATGCATGTCTGTGTATTTATTAGGGGTGGGCATAGATTAATTTTTTTAATCTAGATTAAATCTTGGAATTAATCTAGATTAATCTAGATTAAAATGGCTAATTTGAATTCTGCTGAAGGCATTCAGAATATGTGTGCTACCCAAATAATAAAGTCTTTGAGAATGGATCATAAAGCTCATAAAGCTGTTCTATGATAATTTGTTGATGAAAATAAATTATGTTCAATTAGATGTACTTGTGTTTACTAACTAACTAACAATGAAATTATTTTTTCTCCCTATTAGATTGTGTTTTTTTTAACGTCAACACCTACCCAGCCCATTACATGTTACACCGTACTTTTATTTTGACAGGTTGCCGTGAAGTTTCTGTGTCATACAGTATGATATGATGCTAGTTTTCTCAAATGAAACGGTAAAAGTGACACTCACAGCAGTTTGGGAGATTGAGTTTATCTGTTCGTGTGAGATGAAAATGCCAAAAATTACCGGGAGCGTCACGTGTGTTTCAGTATGCGTGTAGTAAAAGCTCGTCTCCGCAATGCATACATACAGCTAGGCAAACGGAACATATCGGATTCATATTAAAACGGTATTTTTGCATTTCAGTTTTCACATACACTAGTCCATATCGCGATTTGAATTAAGTGACTGACCAACATTTGATTTATGAATCCAAAAAACGACGAATTTACGTGGCATTTCGCTATAGTAGATTCGGTTTTTATGAATGGAGGACGACGCGATCCCGTCTGTGTTTTGGCGGAGGAGACTTAAACGCGCGACCATATTCTACAGTCTTCGGTATACATCCGCGTTAAACTATCAAGGTGAAAGTCATCATAGCTTGCGTAGTTTAGACCCAGCTCCCAACCCAAATTTGAGAATAGATTAACGGCGATATTTTTTTTATCGCGCGATAAGAGTTTCACGTTAACGCAGCAAGTTAACGCCGATAACGGCCCACCACTAGTATTTATATATACATAATAAATATACTGTACACAGTACGTATATATTACGTAAACACAAACATGTATTTTAGATGCAATTAATCACGATTAATCGCAATTAATTGTTTGACAGCCATACTGAAAAGTTGGTGTAGAAACAATTTTCATTTAGAAATTGCTAGAAACATCAAGTTACACATTGAATCAAACATGAAATTTTGAATTAGAAAACGGAAATAGTATTATAATAGTACTATAATTCTGTTAAAATGTACTGCAAAAAATCTGTTTTATTTACAACTTTTTAAAAGTGTAAATGACCTAAAAAAAATTTTTTTAAATTGTAACATTATATGTAATTTTATATTGTATGGCATTTTACTGTAAAATGCAAATAAATACTATGAATTAACATATAATTTATGGTGAAAAGAAGATTTTGAAGTAAATAAATATAATTTTTTTCTTAAGTATATACATGCATGTGTGTGTATTTTTATACACATTATAAATATAAACAGTACATATATATTATGTAAAAACAAACATGTATTTTAGATGCGATTAATCACAATTAATCATTTGACAGCCCTACTGAAAAGTTGGTGTAGAAACAATTTTCATTTAGAAATTGCTAGTAAAATTCTCAAATGATAACAAAACATCAAGTTACACATTGAATCAAACAAGAAATTATGAATTAGAAAACTGAAATAGAAAACTGCTAAAATGTTCTGCAAAAATTCTGTTTTATTTACAACTTCGAAAAAGTAAAAAAAAAATTGCAATTTTTAACAGTGTAAATGACCTTAAAAATCTTAAAAATCTTACATTTTTTTTTACAATTTTTAACAGTGTAAATGACCTTAAAATCGCGATTAATCATGGTTAATCATTTGACTACTGAAAAGTTGGTGTAGAAACAATTTTCATTCATAAATTGCTAGTAAAATTGTCAAACAATGATAAATATGTAAAATATACTGCAATTTTATTTACAACTTCAAAAATCATTAAATTAAATTTTATATTGTATATAATTTTACTGTAAAATACTGTAAATTTAGTTTTTTTGCAAATAAAAACTATGAACTACCTTATAATGTATGATGAAAAGAGGATTTTGAAGTAGATTGGTGTTGTAAAATATACAGACATCAATCTTTTAATACTTGAAACATTGTCAGTTTTTTTACTGTAAATTTAACCAGATATTTTTCAGAATTTTAAACCCCAAATACAATCCCAAAAACAAAGGTTCAAAATGCAGTTCTGGATTCTTTTAAAGAACCTTTCTGTGAGAAGTTTATCAAAGAAACTTTTTTTTTTTCTTTGTGTGAAGAATATTTTAACAATGTGAAGAACTTTTTCAATATAAAGATCCCTTTGTACTTTGGAAAGGTTTCATGGATGTTAAAGGTTATTCATGAAACCACTTATGCCAACCTTAATTTTTAAGTGTACCGTAATGTAATGCTTCAAAACTGTCTGTATTTGACCCCAAAAAATGTGCTCTCAGTTTTTAATAAAGAGCTGAATTTTGAATACTCTGTGACATTCAACACCCACAACTAGACAACACATTCAGTCAGGCACTATTGCGGTGGACCTGTACCTACTCACACCTGTTTGTGGTGTCACTAGCTGTTCTCTGCTTCTCTTGAAGATGAAATTGCTGCTCACATCGAGTGGAGATCTCTTCTCTGCCAGTGAATAGATGGGTGATCCTGTAAAAGAGAAAGACATAAAGAATGAAAGAGAGACACAGACAAAAAGAAAGCCGGTGCTCAGATGAAGAGGTACTGCAGACAGCCAGCACACAAAAGCCTGATGAAATTCAGGGCTTTTTTGAGTGGAAGGATTCACAAAAAACACCTTTTTATGATGGCTACTATGGTTTGTGTGTATGTGAAAGATTTGTGCGTGGGAAACAAGATCACATTTGTAAATGTGCGTACCGAATCAAAACAACAGAAGCCATAGTTCATATTAAGGTGTACAGGGTTCTTTTACTTTCGTCATGGAAAAGCAAAAGTCTGTCATCCTGTGTGTGACCGATTGCTACAGCTTCATCCTGTGCAGTTGGCATATGGTTTATATTATTTCAAGGTGTGTGTGTGTGTGTGCATTCAAGTTTCATGACATTTTTATTACAAACACATGCTACTTTCAGAATAAGACGTATTTAATGTAAAGAGTGGGGCTGTTGCGAACACGATAAGGAATCCCGTGTATCATCATAGGTCACTTTCTAGAGAGGATGGACGCAGATGCATTTCATTAACAGCAAATTGCCACAAGTTACACCGCAGAAAATTAAGTTTAGAAAGAGCCGCCTACTTTTTTTCCAGTGACATAAACAGTGTGCAATCACTGAAGTTGGCCTGTGCTGTGCTTGATTCTGTTTTCCATTAATGTGGCTACTTATTACAGTACTACTTTGCTGTTTGCTCAAATGGCATTGAGTAAAGGTGGAGACATTTATGAAATTTAGCAACGCTCTTAACGCTTTTTATGAAGCTGAAAGCCTTCTGACCAAATTTGGGTTTAGTTTCTAAAGTCCTCTAGCACCACCAACAGTTCACTTTTAAAGCTATGGTTCACCCAAAAAAAAAAAAAATTACCCCATGATTTGCTCACCCCCAAGCCATTCTAAGTGTTTATGACTTTCTTCTTTCAGACAAATACAATCGGTGTTATATAAAAAAATGTCCTGGCTCTTCAAAGCTTTATAATGGCAGTGAATGGGTTTTGAGATTTTGAAGCCCGAAAAAGTGCATTGATCCATCATGAAAGTAGTCCACACGGCTCCAGGGGCTTAATAAAGGTCTTCTAAAGTGTATTGATGTGTTTGTGTAAGAAAAATATCCATATTTAAAACTTTATGAACCGTAATCTGAAGCTACCGCTAACTGTGTAACACGGACATGAGAGAGTGGCGTTCCAGCAGATAATGTAGGACAACTGTTCGATTTTGTTCGAATTCCTGACAAAAATTAAATATGGCATTATCCTATAGGGTTGGACATCACAATGTTGAGCCAGCCTCCATTTTGTTTGGAAGGGAAATTATGTGTACTAAAATATATATTTGAATACTTTCCCTCAATAGAGTGTTTTCACAACGCGTCATCAAGTTGGCCATATTGGCAGCACTGAACGTAAACAATGCCAGTGAACTGAACAAAACTCACATATTTTGCTGCTGTAAATGATCAATGTTTGTCATCCCTGCTGAAAAAAAAAACAGCTAAAACCAGCCTAGGCTGGTCTTAGCTGGTTTAAGCTGGTTTTAGCTGGTCTCCTAGCCTGGCCAGGCTTTTCAGGCTGGTTTTAGCTGGTGGTCTCCAAGCCTGACCAGCTAAAACCAGCCTGACCAGGAAAGTGGCTAAAACCCCACTAAAACCAGCCTGCTGACCAGCTAAAACCAGCCTGGTTGACCGGCTAAAGCCAGCCAACCAGCCTAGATGTTTTGGGTTGTACTAATCAGTCAGACTGACAAAAACATTTGGAGTAATATAGATTGCCAAAAGTTATAACAAATCAAGGTGTGCAAAAAACTTTCTGAAGAACAAAAGACAAATCTTGACAACATTTGTTCTTATTATTTCAAGTCAGGTAGGTGAAATATTAGGCTAATATCTTAATTAATACTGCTTGTACATATCTTTACCACCTATTAACTCTATATGGTTTAGCAGCTTCCATATGTTTTTTCAGTGGTTTAGACAGGGCAAATTAGCAGAACAACGTATTCAGTCATACATTAACCGTGCAATAAAGACTGTTGTTTACACCCGAGTATTTGGGTAACTGACCAAATCGTGACCTAAGTGTAACTAACCAAATCGTGACCTAAGTGCAAACCCTCTATCATCCCTGCTGAAAAAACCTATTATCCCTGCTGAAAAAAGGCTGGTTGGCTGGTTTTAGCTGTTTTTTTCAGCAAGGGTACTCTGTTTATACTACGGAGCAGCAGTACTTACCACACATTTTTCCAGATTAAAAGTTTGTCTGTGCTTGCCAGAATCTGCAAATCATTCACCATTGTCTTATCATTCATCTCACTTTACTCTGTTTATGTGGTAAGTTAAATTTTATGTAGGGTATTGTAACAGGCTAGTGCTAGCAAGCGGCTAACCATGTCCCTTTAGTGGCTCCATAGGAAGCGTTAACATTCCTTTTCATGCCTTTCCTAATATGGATTTACGCTTACCCCGATGTCAACGTCAATCGCGATGTTTCACTGTAGACATTGCCCAAATTAATTAATTTTATTAAAGCCCATTACTTTAGTGTTTAGTCTGTTGAGATTGAGGTTGCCTAAGCAGTGTAAGATCTGTGTGTGTATTAGTGCATATTGGTCATTCTACTGTATTCTTGCACTTTGTGTTTATTCATTGGTGTGTGTGAGTCTTAGCCATGGGGAAAGTTTTGTGACTGAGTCATTAGAATATTCATATTTTATGTCCCGTGGAATCCTGGCTGGCCTGGTGTGTGTGATTAAGATGATGGATGACAGAGGGTGTGATTTATGCAAACAAAAAATTAAATTATGGGTAAAATACTGCGGCACAGTGTTTGAGATTTCAAAGACGTTTGGATTACAGCATCGTTTTATTGTGGGAAGGTTTGAACATGACTGATAGGAAGGACTTTTTGTGACCTTTTCAAAATGATAAAGGGTAGAACTGATCGATGTGCTTGAATGTGAAAAAAGTTTGTGGTCAGTGAGATTGGGTTAGTTCACTAAAAAATAATAATTCTGTCATTAATTACTCACCCTCATGTCGTTCCAAACCTGTAAGACCTTTGTTCATCTTCGGAGCACAAATTAAGATATTTTTGATTAAATCCAAGAGCTTTCTGATGCAACTGACTTGTTCAAGGCCTAGAAAGGTAGTATGGACATTGTTAAAATAGTCCATGTTCAACTGTAATGTTATGAAGCTATATTTGTGATGTTTTTTTGTCCTAATAACTATTTAGCAATATATTGTTTATTTGTTGTTGTATTACAGCAAAAAAAATTGCTTAACTGTGTCACGACCCATTCTGTCATCTGTCTGTGGTGACTCAATTGCTCTCTTTCTGTTTTCCTCAGAGGTTCCCCCTTCTAATACTTTCCTCTTATAGCCCTGTTTGTCAGGAAAATTTAAGGAAGTCCCTCTTAGCTTTCACAAACATTTAAGAGAAGCTTGCGTAATTGTACTGGTTTCAGGTGACTTGCCTTTGATGTGATTAGAGGAAGCGCTCCACAAGCAGATGGCTCTAAATCATGTTGTGACCATTAATCACATGCACATGGGCATCGTGCCTAAAGGCTAATGCTGATTTACAGTTAACCAGTTGTTTGATAGTATGACTGATGGTTTTCATTTCTTCAGTTATGCAATATTCAATATAGGCTCAGCTTTAGGTGTCTCACTCTCTGAATTAAGTTTACAGTGCCGCCTTTGAGGAAGGAACCTACTGAGGGCCTACACAAAATAAAATTACAGCACGCCCAGGCATGTTTGCAGCATGCTATATAGGGCTGCATTAGTTAATATGCAGCATCAGAGATGTGCAAACTTGACAAATCTGACCCGCTTTAGCTTTTAGACTGTGTGCGGGGCCACGGGATTGCAATTAATTACTGTTTACACATACCCATAGGTGTACCATGGCAAAATAAAGTGCTGTGGATCACGTTGACTAAGCTAACTCAATGCACTGAGATTAGCTCTTATCTCCACATCAAAACACAGCCCTGATGTAGTTAGAGCTGCAGTTTTTCAGAAAGGTACCATCTGAGTCTCAAGTTACTCACTCTATCCTTGCCATCTGAAGCTATAAATAGGTTTCTACTCCAGTATATCCAGAAAAAAAAAAAAACTAGCCTGCCATTTTCTATTTGTCTTCAGAAAGTATGCTCCCAACTGTGTCTTGCGCATTTCCCTCAGGAAGTAGGTTGTAAGCGTCTGCATCGCATAAGAAAGAAGCAATCTTCCCGTGTGTCTGCCTGACCAACCAAAGGCCTTGTGGTGAACGGTCAGAGTTCCCCGCCTGCACAAACGAGTAAAAACGTTTCCATCCAATTTAGTCCATTCACTCTCATAGCCGAGGCCGAAAGTAGGGCAGCCAATGGCTAAACGCTGAGCTGCCTGGGTAAGCCTTTATGCGAATGGAACGACGGGTTGAAGCTGGCAGTGGTTTCGATCTGGAAAGGATAGTGACATAGTCGAATCAAACAGACGCACTGAAAATCCACTCACCGTAGCTTCGCATGCACCAGACCGCATTCTTTAATGAGCCTGTCAAAAAGAGAGTGACCATCTGGAAAACAAAGTATTGGATGGAGAATGTCATAAATGTTGAACTTTTCCTCTCCGCATGAGCTCAGGCGCGCATTACCAAGCTGTGCTTGACTTTAAAGGAGTTATATGATGAATTCTTAAGAAATTCTCCTTCATCTTCTGAGATAAAAGAGTTAGATGCGCTATGAAAACATGCTTCAGATTTCAAAACTTAAAACTTTGTTTCACTGTCATTTGAATCAGTCAAAATGCAATGCAGACTTTGCGAACTGGCATTTATTGAAGGATGGAGTTGTTAGAAACTATATTGGAGCTGACAGCAAACCCAAACTCTTGCTGCGAGCACTGCAAAGTGCTGTTATTGATATTTTATGTGAAAAGGGGGCTTTTGTATGCTGTCTTTTACTTTATACACTACCAGTCAAAAGTTTTTGAACAGTAAGATTTTTCGTGTTTTTAAATAAGTCTCTTCTGCTCACCAAGCCTGCATTTATTTGATCCAAAGTACAGCAAAAACTGTAAAAATCTGAAATATTTTTACTAATATGTTTTAAAATTAAACTTATTCCTGCGGTTTCAAAGCTGAATTTTTAGCATCATTACTCCAGTCACACGATCCTTCAGAAATCATTTTAATATTCTGATTTGCTGCTCAAAACCATCTTTATGTTATTATTATGTTGAAAACAGCTGAGTAGAATTTTTTGAGGTTTTTTTGATGAATGGAAAGTTTAGAAGAACAGCATTTATCTGATATACAAATCTTTTGTGATATTATGTGTTAAATGTCACTTTTGATCAATTTAAAGCATTTTTGCTAAATAAAAGTATCCATTTTTATAGTTTCTTTCCAAACAAAAGAAGAAAAGAACTCCATAATGTTACAAAGGCTTTTTATTTTAGACAAATGCTGATCCTTGGATCTTCCTATTAATCAAAGAATTCTGAAAAAATGTACTCAACTGTTTTAAATATAGATAATAATAATAAAAAATGTTTCTAGATCAGCAAATCCGCATGATTTCTGAAGGATCATGTGACACTGAGTAGTGTAATGATGCTGAAAATGTAGCTTTGATCACAGGAATAAATTGCATTGTAAAATATATTCAAATAGAAAGAAGTTATTTTAAATAGTAAAAATATTTCACAATATTATTACTTTTACTGTATTTTGAATCAAATAAATGCATGCTTGGTGAGCAGAAAAAAAATTCTTAAAAAAAAAAATCTTACTGTTCAAAAACTTTTGACTGGTAGTGTAGGTTCATAAGGTTATGAGAAATAGTAATGTCTGACTCATAAACAGCTGTGTTCTTTTGAATGAATCATTCATTCATTGCGAGCTGAATCATTCACAGATCAGACTGATCCAGTTCTTGCAATGATCTGGTCATAACAGTTCACTGGAAAGGAAGAAATAAAGTGAGACAATTGTTATTTTTTCTTGAACTTTTGCTTTTAAAGGTATAGTTCACCCAAAAATGAAAATTATTTCATTAATTACTCTCATGTCGTTCCAAACCCGTAGGATCTTTTAAACACATATTAAGATATTTTTAATGAAATGAGTTCACAAGAAATCCACATGCATGTGTGTCGAAGACTGACACAGAATAGAATAAATTGTTGAATAAAGTTGTTATTTTTGTTTTCTATGTGCACAAAAATTCTTGTAGCTTCATAAAATTAATGTTGAACGTTGAATGTCACATGAACTATTTTAACAATATCCTCACTACCTTTCTGTGCCTTAAACGTATCAGTTGCGTTGCTGTCTATGTACATATTGCACGTATTTGTACTATTTAAATCTCAGATGTTTGAAGCAGTTATGTTAACTGACATTTCTAAGTTCATTTGGCTCATTCTTTTAAGTCTGATAAGTTCGGCCAAGAAAAACTTTGATATTTGAGTTATCTCAACAAGTTCAACACTGTAAAAAGTGAACAGTTGGATCAACTTAAAAAAATTACTTCAATTGGTAACACCTAAAAAATTTAAGTTGATTGAACTAAGATTATTTAAATGTGATTGACCACACTTAGATAATCTTAGTTCAATCAACTTAATTTTTTTAGGTGTTACCAATTGAAGTAATTTTTTTAAGTTGATCCAACTGTTCACTTTTTACAGTGAATGCAGATAAGTTAACTTAACTCAAAATGTTAAGTTGTGATAACTAATTTGCGCAATATTTTTTTACAGTGAATGTCAGCTCAGAAAGCTCTCGGATTTCATCAAAAATATCTTAATTTGTGTTCTGAAGATAAACGAAGTTCTTAGGGGTTTGAAACGACATGAGGCTGAGTAATTAATGACAGAATTGCCATTTCTGGGTGAACCACCTCTTTTGTTTCACAGGTCAATAGTCAATAGGATTTTTTTTTAACTTTTTAAGTTAAGAGGGTGAATAATAAGAAAATTAAAGAGCAATTTTGGTTAAGTGTAGAAGGTTGAAGCATCTCATCAGTGACTCATATACACCATCCTCCCACTCCTACAGGCATTCATAGGAGGTGACAAACGTGCTGTTTTCTTATTTCTTCAGGGATGTTAGACATCATTACAATCCATGACAAAAGAAAATTCTATGGTTGCACAAGAACTGTCCAAAAAAAAAGTTACCATGGTTTTAAACCACAGTGCATCAGATGATTGATTGAATCACGCCTGATCTCTAAATGTGATGAAACTGAATGAAAAGTCATTTTAGAGGAAGATCTGACTCATTTAGAAACCAGCTTGTGTTTATCAGATAACCTATATTGTATGAAACTTCTTTAAAAGAAGAAGTAGGGGTTATTTCGAAACATACGAGAAGCGCCTACTGCTTGAATCTCCTTTTACGGGCTAGTTTTTATTCTGGGTGCTCCCTTGGAAGACAAAGTTGCATCAGTGAACATCAGTTTGTGTTGGCAAAGATAGATATGAGCATGATGACTGAGTTCAGTAGTTCAGCATTGATTTGTGTGAATGTCCTACCCTTTATAGAAACATTGTGATGTAGAATCTGCTCTTATGTCCTGTCAGAATAAAAACAGCAGTACATGCAGTGAGATCTTTGTTGTTTCTGTCAGCGTCCGCCGTCCAGTACAGTTAAGTGAAATGTTTCAAGGGTTGGTGACAGAACTGGTACAGATTTAATAAGTACTGGGTTTTCAGATACGTGGCAAGATATATTTCAATTGTCCAAGCCTGAGGTGATCTAAGAAATGCATCATTGTCATTTCAGATCGCTGGCTGGATCAAATGAATACTAATGAGAATGAATCCATTGTCCGATGATTGAACATCCACTGCACTGCAGCATATCCACACTCTCCATCCAAAACACAAACCAGTGTAATTGTTTATATTAATATCAGATCAGTTTTGGAATTGATTCATTAGGAGAGTTTTTGTTGAATGTGAATCTTACCACAGTTAATATTGATGGATAAGAAGTTGTACTACAATACTTTGTTAGTTTGCTTGTTTAATTTATATACAAAAATATTCATACTTTCATTCATCAAGGATGCATCAAATTGATCAAAAATGACAGTAAAGACTTTTACATTGTTACAAAAATATTACTATTTAAAAAAAACAACTGTTGTTGGAACTTTCTATTGATGAAAGAATCCTGAAAAATACATTACGGTTTCCACAAAAATATTAAGCAGCACAACTGTTTTCAGCATTGATAATAATTAATAAGAAATGTTTGGAGAAAATTCAGCTTTACTATTACAGGGTTTAAGCTTTTGAAACATCTGTTTTTGTACAGATATATTTTATTAATTTATCTTATTTTATTTAATTAATTGTTATGTTTATGATATAATTTACAAGAATAAATTACAGTTTTAAAAATATTAAAATATATATATATTTTTTAATTGTAATAACATTTCAATATTACACTATAACAAATAAATAAAGAATATGGAGTCTGTAATGCATGGCAAAATAAAATGTTTGTGGATTCTTTTTGAAATGTATATTAATAAGTATTATTTTATAAAATAATTTTTAAAATATTATATTTTAAATATTATTTTTGAGCTATGATCTATAAAGCATGAGCCTTCTGTTTTGTATAGATTTATTATATTTTATTTTATTTATTGTTATTTTTATGATTAACTTTTGTTTATTATTATTAATATTTATTCATTTTATTTTTATTCATATATATTTTTATAATATATATTTGCATTGTTGTATATTGATAAGTGTTACTTTTTATATTATATGCATACATATACATTCATTATTTTTCATATATTTTAATAACTTTGATAATAATAAATAAGAAATGTTTGAAGTAATGACCATTACAGGAATAAATTACTGTTCAAAATATATTAAAATATATAACAGTTTTTTTTAATATAATAATATTTCTCAATATTACACTTTAAAAAATAAAATAAAATAAAAATATAACAAAAAAATTAAATATTACTTTTGAGCTGTGATCTATAAAGCACGAGCCTCCTCTATACAGGCTTGGGAGAAACTTATAGGTTTTAAACTTTTGCAAACATTTGCTTATTATTATTTTATTTATATTGTATTTTTATATATATATTTTATTTTATTTTAATATTTATTGTTATTAATTGTTATTTTTAATGATTAACTTTTGTTTTATTTTTATTATTATTTATTAATTTATAAATGCTTTGACAATTGTATATATTTCTATAACATATATTTGTATAGTTTTATATTGATTTATATTACTTTTTATGTATGCATTCATGTTATTTTGAAAACTTTTGTTTAGAGTTATTAAAATATAAAACTGTTATTTTAAATTGTAATAACAATTCACAATATTACATTGTTAAAAAATGCATGGCAGAATAAAATGTTTGTGGATTCTTTTTGAAATATTTATTTTTATATTTTAGTATTGTTTTAAAAAATATTATATTTTAAAATTATAAAGCACAAGCCCCGATTATACAGGTTTGGGATAAACTTATAGGGCTTAAACCTTTGAAGCCATCTTTTTGTATAGATTTTAATTTAATTTAATTTAATTATTTATATGATTAACTTCTGTAATTTTATTATTAGTATCATTATTTATTTATTTAAGGCTTTGACAAAGCTTTGTAAAACAGTTATTTTAAATTGTAACAATATTTCACAATATTACACTATAAAAAAAAAATGCCAGGAAATTATCCTGCCATTTTATGGACATTTCCCTTAACAGTAACCCTAAAACAGAAATATATAAATAAAGAAAATTACATCATATTAATACAGTGCATTATGTCCTTTTTTTACAGTGTGCTGTTTTTACTGTATTTTTGATCAAATAAATGCAGCCTAGATCATAAGAGACTTATTTGAAAAATCTTTTAAAAATCTTCCAAACACAAGCTTATGAAAGGTAGTGTACAAATGAGAATTACATAAGATTTTACACAGCATTTCACACTGTTACACCACCATCAAATGAAGTCGTCAAACCTTGCAAGAGTTTAAAAAAAGGTCAGTGATTTGAGGATCCTTTTTGTTTTTTAGGATTCTTTAGTCAGAGTGTTCCTCTCGCTTGCCTCTCCAGAGACTTCTGAGTCTCTCCTCTGAGTACATCGATAGATGTTTACACAAAAAATAACTCAACACGCTAAAGGGCCCACATGTCAAAAGAAATCAGCGAACAATAAAGCAGTGCCCCTGCCAATCCCTCTGGCTTTTGTTCAGAACTCATGCAACCAGCCCATCTGTCCTGAGATGCTCCCTCTGAAACGCTCCTGCCTGGCTCCCTTTTATATTAATCTTCCTGCCAAGCGCAGCAATTCCCTATGGTAGAGTTGCACTGTCGATTGGAAAAATGTGTTGTGTGTATGCTAATGATGAACCATGCACAAGGCCTTTGTGAGACTTCATCTCCAGCTCTGAAGTCAGATGCTTTTAAGGCAGGTATGCCTGTGTATTACAGGCTATTTACTTTTCAACCTCCCGGCAGGTGCTTTATTCGCTATCGAGGGCATGTGAAGGGGATTCTGTGATCATCGCTTCAGAATAAAAATGCAAGACTGCGCTCGCTGACTGAACTCTCGCCAGCTGAGGGTCTTGTGCAGTTCCTGTCAGCTGTAATTCTTGCATTGATATTGTTGTTGAACATCGGTTTCTATACGCTGCCTTTGACATGGCGGCCCAGCGCCTTAGGATGCATTACGCAGAAGAAAAGAGCAAGCTTGTTTGAATTACGTTCTGCATGAGGGGTTATGCCACTGCAGCTTGTCCATGTCTGATGGACATTTTCTGGCAGCAGCCTGTACATTTTCCTACAGAATAATACAGATTTTTGTTGGTTAAAGTGTAACTTCACCCCAAAATGACAAGTTTGTCATTAATCAAACCTCATGTCGTTCCAAACCCGTAAAAGCTCCGTTCGTCTTCGGAACACAATTTAAGATATTTTGGATGAAAACCGGGAGAAACCGGGTGAAAACCATCTGCCATCAGTGGCTCAATCTGAATTTTATGAAGTGACAAGAATACTTTTTGTATGCAAAGAAATTAAAAATGAAGACTTTATTCAACATATCGTCTCATGTATCGCATCACTTTACGCCATTTTGGATAGTATCCCCTGTACGCAAACAGTGTACGCTGTTTTCTGTCAGCTTCGTCACGCGGATACGTTTCAAACACGAACAAAAAAGCGTGTCCATAGGGCTGTTCGTTTGGAATCGAGTCTGATTCCGATTCCTGTTCTGGAATCGTTTTGATTGTTTTTCTGTTCTTGTTTTTTAGATTGAATGAACCTAATCTCGCCATGACTACAGGATATAAAGGTCGTAAAATGTATCCTTCTCATAATATGAAGTTTTATTTGTAAAAAATGACGATATATAAATTATAATTTAGTCTGCTTTGCCCTTGAAATTAGTCATAGCCCACGGCTCAGCAGCAGTGTTGCCAACTCTGCGGTTTTGAAGCGACCACAATAACGTCATATTTAGCCTCTGAAATGCGAATTTACCAGGGAAACCCGACACAGAAACGTGTATTTTATCCGCATGAACCATAGAGTGTAAAAAATATGGACGTAGTGTCTGTGACGTCACCCGTTGGTTTCTTGAAGAGTGATTTTGAAGCTCATAGTGGGTGGAATTCAGCCGTCGGCATCTTGGAATTGGAATCGCGCGTCACTCCCGGATAATCGAAAATGGGCAAAGAGGCGGGACGTGGGTGGAGCTGGTTGCTGAAATCACACCCGCCTACCACGACAGTGGTGACAGCAGTGGCGATCCCCTGTCACTCAAGTGGCCACGCCCTTAATTATGCAGAATTTTAAGGCTTAATATAACTTAAACGGTTGAGTTATGAAAAAATTCACCCCCTCACAGTTGACATGAAGGGTGAAATTAGCTATACAGACCAAATCCACTTTTTGTACCAGGCTGTAAACATATTTTTTTCTGCTGTAAAGTTGGGTATTTTAACATGGGGCGTCTATGGAATTGACTCCCTTTTGCAGCCAGTCTCTAGCGGCCAGTCGATGAATTGCAGTTTAAGCCACTTCCGTGTTGGTTTCAATAGAGAGAGCGGGAGGTTGCCGCTTGGCATGAACGCGATTTTTAGCGGGGGACCCCTCTCAAAATGCGATTGGGCTAGTTTTGGGCTAGTTATGAGTAGCAATTTTGAAGGGTTTTCTTATGAAAACCTGGCAACCCTGCCAAAGTGTCTAAAATGAATGTGCACGGTTCAGCTTAATGATAAAGTTTACTTTGTATGTTTTGCACAAAATTATCAAACTGTACACTGAAACAAAATAACCAGAACAATAACACTGACAGAGATCATGTGGTTTATCTGTCAATCAGATGCGCTCTCGGCCACTGATCTATGCTTGTGGCGTTTTCTTTTAGAATTGTCATTGGCTGATATAATAAAAAAATAGTAGACCTATTTTAGATGAAAATAAGATCAAGACCCTCGATCACATCATGATCAATTCTGTTGTGCCGCGCTCAAAATTGTGGACAACATAAGACAGTTCCACCATAAAAATAACCTCTGAATGTTGTTTTTAACTGGTTCATCAGGAACCTTTTCGTGGAAACGAATCAGACTTCTAATCACTTTTAATGAGCATGAGGGAGGCGAATGGTGCTTCTTAAACGGAAGGCTGCATCTTCAAATTCAGATGATCTCAGTACCGACTTATTTTCTTTTAGCTTATTTTTGTGAATTTAAAATGTGTGCAGCCTTCCGTTTGAAAGGCACCAAGGGCACCAACCTTTGGAATCAACTCGCGATTCCCAACGCCTCGGAATCAAGGAATCTTTTTGGAATCGATTCCCAGCCCTAGGTATCCGCGTGACGCAGCTGACAGAGTACAGTGGCGCTACAGTGACGCAGAGGAGACGAATTGTTGAATAAAGTCGTTATTTTTGTTTTCTTTGCGTACAAAAAGTATTTTCATAGCTTCGTAAAATTATGGTTAAACAACTGATTCTATTTCACAATTTCGACTACGTCTTTCATACTTTTCTAAGTCTTGACTGTGGTATTTACCTGGCAGTCAAGGGAACAGATATTTTTCATCCAAAATATCTTAAATTGTGTTCCGAAGACGAACGTAACTTTTACAGGTTTGGAACGACATGGGGGTAAGTGATGGTTGTTGGCTATTTATTTCTACATTGCTTGAACACTTTTCATGTCTACATATAGCCTAAATGTGTACAAAGTTGCACTTTTTTGTTCTTTACAACTGTTGCTTGTCAGATTGTTCACTCCAGCCAGGTCTTGGATAAAAAGCTTTGGCAGACTGATGTTTTTATGTCAGACTGTGTGATATACATCTTAATTAAGTCCTTGGTCACAACTGACAGCATTGACTAGGCTTTCTGCCATCCTCACTTTGACATCTACCAAATTGAATCCAAGCAAGCCCTTTCACTAATGTTGGCAATGATTATCCTGGGGCGAACAAAAGTATGTGGAGTCTGTAATGCAGGGCAGAATAAAATGGTTTGTGGATTCGTTTTGAAATGTATAGGTATGAATAATATTTTATAAAATACTATACAGGTTTGTAATAAACGTATAGGGTTTAAACGTTTCAAACCATCTGCTTTTGAATAGATTTAGCCAATTGGTTTTTTTTTTATTGTAGTTTATTTTATTTTATTGTTATTAATCTTTATTTCTATGATTATATTCAATCATTTTATTATTATTATTATTATTATTATTATTATTATTATTATTATTATTATCTATTAATTTATAAAGGCTTTGACATTTGTAAATAGTTTTATATTATATATTTGTATAGTTTTATATTGTTAAGTTTTACTTTTTATATGCATAAATATGTATCATAATAATATATATATATATATATATATATATATATAGACACACACACACACACACACACACACACACACACACACAAATACAAATAATAATTAAACTGTAAATTAACAATAAATAAAATTAATAATATAAATATAAATATGTAGAGTTGCATATTCTATAATAAATAAAAAGAATAAATTAACAACAAATAAAATTCATAATATAAATAAAAAATATAAATATATAGAATTATATATTATACTCTATATATATTTATATATACACACACACCTTTTTTAATTGAATAAGTTTTTCACAAAAATATTATTTTTTATCACATATATAATAAAAATAAAATAGATGCAAATAATAAATAACAATAAATAATATATATATATATATATATATATATATATATATATATATATATATATATATATATATATATATATATACACATGCATTTTTTTAATTGAATAAAAAGTTGATCACAAAAATATTATTTTCATTACATATATAATATTAATAAAGTAAATACAAATAAACAATTAATGAAATAATGAATAAACACAATTTACAATAAATAACAATAATTCATTTTTTTTTTTTTACTGAGCAACTTTATACATCTAAAAAGCTGAATAAATAATGTTTCCATTTATGTATGGTTTGTTAAGATAGGACAATATTTGGATGAGATACAACTATTTGAAAATCTGGAATCTGAGAGTGCAAAAAAAATCTAAATATTGAGAAAATCACCTTTAAAGTTGTCCAAATGAAGTTCTTAGCAATGCATATCACTACTGAAAAAAAATTAGTAAATTTACAAAATATCTTCATGGAACATAATCTTTACTTAATATCCTAATGATTTTTGGCATAAAAGAAAAAACAATAATTTT